>NC_073696.1:91397258-91997258 GCF_029784165.1 Wyeomyia smithii
GGTATTCTTATGCAAAATGTCAAAAAGTGAGTAATCGAGTACTGGACAATTGAGTAACATTAACCCAAATTTTCATAATTACCATGTTTACTCAGTTTTGAGTTATTATCCATGATTTTTACTCACCCCTGAGTATAAATATATGTCAGAAGTTTTCAACAGCAATATTATTGGTTTCCGAAGAACAATTGATGTCGCTTTTTATTCGTTGGCTAGCAGTAAGTATCTGATCTGTCATCAAATCAATAATTTCTTAATCAATTAATAATTTCAGCCCAACATCAGTATTGCAGAGGATTTGAAAACACCTAAAAGATCTCTTCAAAATGAACAACCGCATGTTGTATGTTCTACGATGCCGTTTAAAGCCGGACTTTTATTCGTGATAACAAACGGAAACATTTGTATTGATGTACAGTGCTCAACAATCGATGCAATTTAAATCCTTCGCAGTATTAGATGACGAATGATGACGGATTATCTGGCACAAAAAAGTAAGTCACAGTTCACGGGCAAATATCACCCGGTTGGGTGCCGCATTCAATGAAGACACGGGAATGATTTAGTGAATTTTCTAATGTTTCGATGAAAAATAAATCTGTGTTTTTGATTGTTGTGAATTTATTTTATTTATTGAGTCAGATTTACAAAAAACAGAAATCATTAAATTTCCGTATTAAGGCAAACTGGGTAACTTGTACTCATTTTCGTTAATATCTGTTTTGCATGAACAGAGTAGATACTACTCAGTTTTTGACGTATGACGCCCTTACTCAGCAGTGAGTAACCGTAAAAGTACCCTAATTAGGGTACCTCCACTTTCTTCAAAAGTGGGTGATATCTAACTCACTTTAGAGTAACAAAAAATGAGCGTGTATAATGAATAGCTAACAGGCTTGCCATCCCCACGGCTCTATAATCCCCATCCCGATTTACTGAAAGTTAGTCGATTAATCGATAAATAATCGGATGTTACAATATCATCGATAAAACCTTTGTTTACCTTTGTTAGAGCGGCAACAACAGTTCAATTACGTGTTAGTACGTGAAGTTTGTTATTGGATACTGTCTTTTATCTGGAAAATTATAAGTTTAGTGATTCACGAATATAGGTTATTATCAAAATCAACTCGAATAAGCTGCAACGGAAATGGCGCGAACGAAGGTGTGAAATTCTTTTGCTTATTTTCAAAATTGCAAAAAACATATAAATCGAAAGTCTCTTGAAGCAAATATTTATATATCTGTACAGAAAATCACAATAACTAATTACTACTAGAGCTTCTCATTTTCACAAAACATGTTTGATTAACACGTCTTTTACAGGAAGGTTGCATGATAATCCTGGATGTTGGAAAAGATACTACAATTAAAGGTGGAGAAAATGAGCAAACATTTTTCGGTCGAGCAAAGAATTGTGTTTCCAAGATTATCCAAAGAAAAGTACGTATACTGTTTTTTGATTAATCGTCTATACATTTAGTATTTTTTTAGATTTTCAGTAAACCCCAAGATGAGATAGGATTAGTTCTAATGGGTACAAATGAGACTAACAATCAACTGAACATCGAGTGTGGAAGATACGAACATATTTCGGAAGCCTTTGAGTTAGGTCCTGCTAACTGGCACATGCTGAAAATCATGGAAAAACAAATAAGACCGTCAAATGTTAACAGTGGATGGCTCGATGCGCTGATAGTTGCAATGAGTTTTCTGAAATCCGGTGCCCAGTAACTATAGAGAGAAAACTAATGATTGGCAATGAATTTTAATTCTGCTTTTTTGCTTCCAGGGCTAAAAAGTTTGCATCGTTAAAAATTATTCTTTTATCGACTCTTACAACATCAGCTAATTACGACATGGATCAGGTTGAAATTGTTGTTTCGAAACTAATTGACATGTCATGCGAGTTTAATGTCATCAACGATAATGTTGAGCATAATGACATTGATGTAGACGATGAAATCTTGTTTGATACATTAGGCATTTTCAGTCAGCAACAGCAAAGAGGTAAAGAACAACGAGCAAACGAGCAATTGTTGGCAGATATTGTTTTAAAATCAAACGGGGCACTGTGTAACATAGATTCGGCAGAACTGCTGTTGCTTCATTTCGAAAAGAAAGCTACTAGAGCAGTTCCATGGAACAGCATGTTAACTATCGGGACACAAATAGCAATTAGTATCTCGGCTTATCTGGCCATCAGTGAAGAGAAGGGCTTACCTTCTTTCAAGACAGAAAGTATTGATCCAAACGTTACAGTCCAGCTAAAGACCGACTACTTCAAGGGCGATAAACCCTTTGAAGCTGACTTCGACAATCTCATCAAAGGCTACATGTACGGCTCTACAATTGTTCCATATGATACAGAAATGAATATTGACTACAAATCTGGCGAGCAACGTCTATCATGCTTGGGATTCACCGCAGCCGGAAACATCTTGGAGGAATACTTCTGCGGCAAAGGCACCTACGTTGTTGTTGCTAAGAAGGATTGTGCAGCTTCTGAAGCGAAGTTGTCGGCTTTGATAAAAGCAATGAATGAGATGGGAGTAGTGATGATTGCGACGAGAGTGTATAGACGAGATACTCGTCCAAAAATCAACGCATTGATGCCGGCATACCGAAAGGGATATCCCTGTTTGGTTATGTTAGAATTGTGCTTCCAAGGTGAGGAATTTACATTTTAATATTTAAATTGTTATGCAATTGTTTGTTGTTTTTTTTCTCCAGAGGAGCTAGCCTTATTGAAGTTTCCTCCGCTGCTTACTAATAAGTACAAGCCTACCGATGTACAATACGAAGTCATCGATAAATTGATCGATTCTTTGGATTTGATGGATGCATTGGATGAAGAAACGGGCTCAAAAGAAGCCTTTGCTTTAAACAAAACTCTAAACCCAATCCATCAGCATATGTATAGAACAGTGGCCCATCGCGCTCTTTATCCGAATACCCCTCTTCCTGCGATGGACGAAGAATTGAAAAGGCTGGTAGACGTTCCACCTAAAATACGAAAACGATCTAAGAGTATTTTAGAGGAAGTAGAAAAATTGTTCCCTCTTAAGGAAAAGAAGGTGAATGCGCGTACCAAGTGGCTTCAAAGAACAGCAATGATTAATATTCAAAGCGACGCTATAGCGTCCAGTTCATCGCAGCAGAACCAAATCAATGAAGAGGAACTCGACGATCAGAGAACACTTGTTGAAGTGGGCACCGTAACACCTGCTGAAGATTTTGCTCTACTGCTAAAACGTGGGGAGAAATTTGCTACACTGGCTATTCAAATACAGAACGTCATTTCAGATCTCGTGTTCAAATCGATGAGTATTCCAACTGAGAAAGTCGCCATGGCTATAATGATGTATCGTGAAGAAGCGAAACTACTTGGCCCCTACAGGTACAACGATTGGATCGGAGAGTTCAAAAAAAGTCTACTGGCCCGCAACAAGCAGGAGTTTTGGGAGCAGGTAGTGGTAACGCAACGCTTTGGATTGATTAGCTCCGAGGAAAGCGAGATGAGTACCGTTACCGCAGAAGAAGTGGACAGCTTCTACAGCGTCCTAGTGGCAAGCAGGGCTGGCAATGCTGAAGATAATGCCGACTACGTTGATGCCGATGATTTGTTTGCTAATATGTAAAATGAGCGAACGAGTTTTATTGTTGAATAAGTTTTATAGATTTTGTTTGTATTAGTGTAAGGTAATGGGACCTGCGTATTGTTTTCCTCCGTGTATTTTTTATATTTCCTATGAGTCAGTAAACTTTTGAAAGAAATGGTACAAGAATTATTAATGATTGAACCATTGGGAAAATGTATTCAAACTTCAACCCGTCTAAAACTACTCAATATTTTCAACTGTATTATCGCTTTTTGTTAAAGAAGGAAGTTTTTAATTAAATTCTACCAACTGATAACGGGTACTATCAGACGTAGCGTCTGTCATGTGCTGGTGTAATACATGACTTTTTCATTTACAATCACCTGCAAATATGATGCATACATTGAATTGATAATAATTCTTTTATCTGTGCTGCTCCGATTGAATTGAACCTAGCTTAGTCTGTCCTAGAAATAATATTCAGCTGAAACCGATAGTCATGATAAGAGGCAAAGCGTGCAGTTTTGGCTGGTAGCCACACTAGTGAAAGAATTCGCATTCGATTTGCCGCGTTGTGCGTGTTAAGATTAGTACATACACGGGCTTCGCACGTTTACGTAGTGATATTTTGTGTCTTTTGAACTGTTAATAAAATGAAATTGTTTGATAATCGTGTGTTAAAAAATCAATGGAATTGTAAAACTTGAATGATCGAATAACGCCACAGTAATCTAACGATTAAGCTCTACAACATTTCCTCGGCAAATTGGAAAATCGTTCCTAAACAAATATTGGCATATGATCGAAGCTAACATCGGTTTGTGCGTAAAACGTATTACTGGAAGTCCAACATGTAACCTTGAATAGAAATCGATGTCTCATCTCAACGATGGAATAGTAAAAGATTACAAAACATTAACCACCAAAAGATATCGTGTTCATGCCTTGCAAAAAGAGAGAGAATTCGGATACGTGTTATCTTATCGGTGACATTAAAAATCAAACATACATATCTATCGTCGAAGCCAAAATTTTGCAGCAAACTTTTATACTTTAATTAGAAAAACAGAACAAAAGTTTCAGTTTGTGATGCAGTACCTTCGAGACCGTCTCTCGTTAAATCCACCACTTGATCAAACTACATCTGCGTCATTACAACGAGCGGATCATGCTGCTATTGAAATTCCACACCATTCAGGCACACCACCGATACCACCGAACAGGAAACAACGAAATGGCCCAAACGCATCATCAGAGTTGACAGTGTCTCCCACGATTTCTACGTTCTCCGGAGCAACAGCGTACCATTCAACAGGTGGGAGAGGATCTAGTAATGCCGGGACTCCACCGTCGGCCTATAGTACGCCATTTCAAAGCCCGGTGGTATCCGAAAGATGGCCTCCCCACAGCCACAGTGTACATCCCCAACAGATAACGAACAGTGTGGTTCAGGTTGATAAGGACACACCGTCACCGACAAATGTCTTTGTTATAGATCGTGGTCATCTCAGCGGCTATCCACGTACGTATTCGGCACCTGCGCCAGGTGCCTACGTTAACAATGCCTTTACCAATGACAATGGACAAAACGTTTTGAATACTGATTCCTTCGCTCAACCACAGTGAGTATTTTGGTTTTTATTGTTTGCCTCAATCAAATGCTTATAATCATCGATTAGATTGTATCGAAGTTATAAAACTGTTATACCCTAATAATGAAATGGGTTATCGTGAGCGATAGTTAAGCTGATTTGCGAAAATTACCGAGATATTTCAGTCTCTTACAATAATAAGCTGGTTATGAACACGCCCCTAGTTGCAGGGGCGATGACTAACAACTTTAATATCTCAATATGGGCTTGTCACCATTGCTAACGATAGTCCAAATAACCAGACTCTTGTTCTGCTTTACAATACACGACAAAAAGTTTGAATATACTTAAATTATTTAAATTCTAGCGTCATCCGTGAACAATATTGGAGTTGGTCCTGCAAATGTCAGCGAGAACTCAGTAACCGTGAGAAAATACTGTTGCTGGTGGTTATTTTCTTGCTTCTTATTATTGGCGGGCTGGCTGCTTATCTAGGTATCATTTCGGATGATAGGAATCCACTTCAGGGTATGTACCGTTGATTCATAGAGGTTTCCCTTTTTTGTCTTTGATTGCATTGTTACGTGGCAAACTTTTGCTACATATTACATGTTTTTTATTGCATTAATTTGCATTATTAAAATTTTATCGAATTACTTAAAAGCGCTTTTCGAACATAATTGAACTCAAATCTGTATTGAGAAAAATTGTGAATGTCGTAAACTCGTAACATTTGCAATGTAGTGACAATTATTTTTGATCTGCATCTTGATTGGGAGGGTAATCAATAATTACTGATGATTACAGTAAGATACTGCATGGTCATGAAATCAGTGAATGGCGTTAGTGAAGGGAAAATACCAGTAACGACTATCGAGATTTAGCAAATTTTGTGTTACTAACAGCTATCAGTCAACTCAGTTCTCATCTTGAATCCGATAATCTAATCAAGAATCGAATTCTATTTTATTTTTACTGGTTTATAAGAAAAGGAAACCATTTAATTTCCTGTATATGTTAGTATTTGTCACCCATGTCTTGTTAAATTCAAATGTTTGTTACAGAACTTTTGGAAACTGTGTGAGTGGTCAAGCTTATGTTTTGTACAAAATGTTTTGCACGGCAAGTATACTGCCGCTCCAAGCATAACTGTCCCAGCGTCCATAAGGTTTGCACAGAATATGGGACAGTTATGCTTGGAGCGGCAGTATAATACTGTTTCATCTGTTTTCAACACTACCGTTCTGCACTACACTTCCAGTCCTCGGCAGCCTGATGTCTCGTCGCAAGTAATTACAGAACGTGGCTCTGCAGCTGACTCTTCTGGACTTCGGATTTACTACCAAAAATGTTCGTGGACTTCGGACCAAAATTGACGATATTTTCTTGACGGCTACCGAACGTGACCACGACATTGTTGTGTTGACCGAACCCTGGCTCGGAGAGCATATTGAATCCGCACAACTTTTTGGCAATCTATTCGTTGTCTACCGTTGCGATCGTAACCATCGTAACAGCCGCAAGACGCGTGGTGGTGGTGTCCTAATTGTAGCCGTTTCCAATCGTCTAAGAGTAGCTGTGTTGACTCTGCTCAATCAAACGATACGATAGAATAACTTTGGGTTAAAATCTCTTTGCCAGGTCGCAGCATTAGCTTGGGTGTAGTCTATCTACCTATCGTAGATTTAATACTACCGCTATTGAAAGCCACTACACCTAGTACTTGTAAACGATGTCACATCATGCGAACTTGCAGAAGCGAGTGAATCACACTCACGAAATTCGCAAATATAGGTGACGTTCCAAGTTTAGATTTTCGCAGAGCTGACTTTGAGTCCTTAAGCCTTCTCTTACATCAATTGGGAATTTTTGGAATCCTTTCCATCCGTGAATGGAGTACTTTAACTGTGCTATCAATTCAGCCATCGATCGTATTGTTCCTTCGCGGAGTCTATATAAGAAAACCCCCTTGGTCTAATCCTCACCTTCTTCATCTCGAGAGGCAGCGTTCTTCGACTTTGCGGAATTACTGTCGAGCACGATGTCTGGTTTCTAAGCAACAATTCTACCGAATCAGTAATCTCAATAGAAAATTTTACCACTACCTCTACAAACGATACTCCTTCAGGGTGCAGGGAGACCTAAGACCGAATCCGCGATTGTTTTGGTCTTTCGTGAATACGAAGCGTGAAGAAGATGGCTTACCATTGGATATGTTTCTTAGTGGCAGGACACTGTTTGATAAATGCAGATATTATCGATTTCAATCTGCTTGAAATAATAAGTCGCCACGTTTTTGCTGCTATGGATAAACTAAAATTACCTTTCGCTGTTGGCCCGGATGGAATTCCATCGCGTGTTCTGAAACGATGTGTCACTGTTCTCATTAATCCATTGTGCCTACTCTACTGTTCAATTTATCTCTTCAGCAACGTGTGTTTCCTTCCAGTTGAAAGTTCTCCATCATGTTTCCCGTTCCCAAGAAAGGCGATAGACGCAATGTACAAAACTACAGAGGCATCACAGCTCTCTGTGCATGCTCCAAGGTAATGGAAATTATCATTAACGACGCTCTTTTAAGTTATTCATTGCGAACAATACATCTCATCGGATCAGCATGGTTTTTATCCGTAACGATCAATAACTACTAATTTAGTCGAGTTTTCATCGTATTGCCTGCGAAACATGAGAGTAACACTGATCTGAAAACGGCATTTGATCGAGTAGACCACAGAGTACTTTTAGCAAAACTCGAAAAATTGAGAGTGTTATCTTGCCTCGTGCGATGGTTTGCTTCCTATTTGATGAATCGAACACTATGTATGATAGGGACTCAGTTTTATGCACAACGTAATGTCTCTGGAGTACCGCAAGTTAGCAATCTTGGACCGCTACTCTTCATGTTATTCATCAACGATATTTCTCTCCTACTTCTGGATAAAAAGCAAAGCAAAGCCTTGGTGCTACATTCCGATTCGGAACTTGACCTTCTGTTTATTTATATGCAGACGCCGCAGCCGACTGTTTAGTGTACAGGACAATTGCGGGGCTAGCGCTACGATCCTACTGACACTAACAGTCTCTCCCGAGCCGAGACTCGAACCTACGACGACTGGCTTGTTAGGCCAGCATCGTACCTCGAGACCATCTGGGACTACTTCTTCCGGATGGTTGCCGTAATTTGTACGCTGACGACGTCAATCATTTTAAAGTTGTGAGAAATACTACAAACTGGGTTGAGCTTCAGCGACTAGGTGAAGTTTTTAGCCTATGGTGCTCTAGAAACATTCTTTTTTGAAATGTAGCGTCATCTCCTTCTGTCGGGTCAAACTCTATCTAAAATGACACAAATTTGAGATCTGGGAGTTATACTGGATACTACGCTCTCTTTCAAACTGCACTACAACGAAATCATATCTCAAGTTAATCGACAACTCGGGTTTACGTGCCAACGAGTTCCACGATCCGTTTTGCCTTAGATCGCTATTCTAATCTTTGGTGCGATTCATCTTGGAATTCTGCTCCGTTGTATGGTGTCCATTCTAAAACTCCTGGACTACTAGAATTGAATCCGTGCAGCGGAAATTTGTACGATACGCTCTGAGATTCCTTCCCTGGCGCAACCCCACACATCTGCCAGCCTACGCTAAACGCTGTCGGCTCTTGGGAATGCAAACCCTAGAACAAAGACGGCACAAGCTTTATTCATAGGATAAGTAAAATCGGTAAAATCGACGTCTCAGACCACAGAGCCCTGCTGAGCCTGCCCCAATGCAATGTACAATATGGTCAGTTCGACCCAATACGCTTTATGTCGGCCAGCTTCAGTACGGTTACATATTCGTTTGACTTCAATGTTACTGGAACAGCTTTCAAAAACAGACTTCGTGTTCGTAGATGGATTCTGTGATCGTTTATTGACTTTGTGTTAGTATTAAGTTATTCATTAAAACAAATACCTTGACAGATGAAATTTTAATAAATTATATAAATTGTACAAATTGTATTAAATATGCTATAACTTGCTACACCTTGAAAATTAGTCGATTTATTGATACATATTGCATATTTTTCTCTTTTCAGGTGGTTTATTGACTCCCGGAGGTTTACACTCTACATGAATAGGCTAGTATAATAAATGTTGATAGGGCTCAGTGATTGAAAATTTGTTGATAATATTGAATTTTAATTATTTTTACATGCGAAATAGATCATAGTTTTTGAACGTATTTTATGAAACTGCAGTTTTCGTTATTATCTGTCTCGACAAAAAGTGTGATAATATGTTCAGTGCAAATTACTTACATCTGTTCATCAACTGTAGATAGCTACTTTGGCTCACTGATTCCAAAAATTACTTGAGAGTTTATCTCATAACTCTATAGTTTTCGTAGTATTGTGAACGTTACTTATCGCTACCAAAGGTTAACACTAGAGTTTGTCCTCATATTGTATAAAGACATGATTACTTAAACACGTATTTTTTACTCAGCATTCGCCATAGTTTACGAATTTTAGTGTAAGGATATGCGATGTCAATGTTACAGTCTAAGTTGAGGCATCAATGTTATGAGGTTTAAAAAACTCGTGGTTTAACGTCTGCTTGTCGACAGGCACAGTCTGCGATATTGAACTCTTCTGTTCGGTCATTTAAATACAGCGTACTGAATAACAAATGCTAGAAACAACTTTAGCCCAACAGGGGTACAGGCGACAGTAAGCTAACTAGCAGTTTCGGCACTTAGTTTTTGCCAGCCTTCATATGGTTCAACGAAAAGGAAGATACCAAAAGATAGGTCTTAGAATAATGAACAAATTGGCATGAAAAACCCATATTCGAAAAAATTGCACTTACGTCACTTTGTCATCTAAGGGCAGAATACGCCTAATACATATTTTATTTGTTTCATATAAGGTCCTATTGCAATAGTCGAGTAGACTCGATTGGACCATGTAAATATTTTAAATAAAACGTGTGCTCATCGAAGCTTCTTTATTTACTTACTTCACTTCTGCGGCTACAGACCGATCCAGTGCCGAATCCAAAATACGTCACCATCTCGTTTCTCTGGCATTCTAGTTACATACCCTGTCCGCTGAAGCCTACCGGGTTTTATCCGCTTGACTAGTTATACCCGCTGATTCGTACGCCTACACGGTTCATACATCTGCGCGTTCGGCGCTAAGGATTGACCGCTCAAAAACACTAAGAGCTCACCAATCCGCCGCTTTCAGTGTCCATGCTTCATGGCCATAGAGGGCCACCAGGAGAATAAGTGTTTTATAGAGTGCTAGTTTTTTATGGGTTTTGTACCCAGGTAAATAAATTCGTTGACTACTTCAAATGAATCTCCATCAGTCAGCACCGCAGGATCAATATCCGACGGGGTCTCAAAAAGTTGAGTCTTGTTTACAACGGAGTCTTGTTTAAAATGGTATATTTTCATGCTGAATCATAACTGATTATGTTGCCTTCTAAAACAGGTAGCATCTTTTAAAAAATAAATCGTAAAATTTTCTTTCATTTTTTGTTTCTCATGAATTAAAAAAATGACAGCACCATTAAAAAAAGAAAAAAAGTAATGCGATAACCGCGATTACTCTTCAGGATTAAAAGTCTTGACAGGGGGTGGTGCATTTGTGTTTGCCGCTTGGTCCGATTGATTTCTCGCGCTTGACATTTCCGGTGTTTGTTTACAGCCAGCAGTACAATATTTACGTATACTTTGTCGGTTGTAACCTTATTACCCGGTCGGTTTGAGTTGTTTTTGCTCTATTGTACAATTAAATACTTACGTTTTCGAAAAGTTGTAATTCTGATCGACGTGTTGCTAGATATTTTACTAAGCAAACAATACAATAATATTGGATTGTAGAAGAAAACTTCTGTGTAGTGATTTGATGAGAGATAGGTCAAGGTCAATGAAAATCTGAATCGTAAGTATTAATAAATATTTTTATTCAATAACTATTTTTAATTGAATAAGCTAAACTTAATAACTATATAGTGCTGCTTCTAAATTAATTCCATCAGATTCGAACGAAACTGTAGAATCAACTACATAAAGTCCCTCAACGTTCACTGTTCCGGTACCGGTCTATTCCATTGGTTTAATATGAAGCTTATTGCGATACTAAGTGTTCAACCATTCAATGCTACACTTTTTTAACACAGTGATTGTTTCCATAAAATATTTTAATCAAAATAAGTAAAATAGTTTTATCTTTTCATTGTAACGAATATACACATATTTTGTTCTTCCTGCAGGGGGGTATGTTTCTAGATACAGGCGGTGAACTATTTAACAATCAACTTCTATAGTTTCGTAACGTAGCATTAATATTTACACAACTTGCATTTCATCCGAATTATTCGATCAAGCTCAGTTTTACTGAAACTACTATGGGTATCTCTAAAATGAGCGGCCCAATATAATTAATGCTTGGGTTGTGCACTTTAAGTTAACAAGACACATTAGAATCTAATAGCGAAATCTGTGAATGCAAATCTTGACAGCGTTCCCCAGTTGGTGAACTCTGCCTTATCGATCTTGCATCCGGGGGAACCCGTCTTCGACAGCCATTCGACCCTAAAAAAGAAGGAAATAACTATTAGAACTTCTTACTATAACAGATTTGATTTTATTAAAAGCAATGATACTTGTATATTGCATCTCTGTTACCGAGTAATTTCTTTTATTTATGTTTGTGTATTAAATTTGTTCTTCTAGCTGTTAAAAAAAATTGCCTTGGTTTCTCATAATAAAAAGAAAGTGATTAAAGAAACACTTGAAATCTATACCATTGAGATCATCCGAGATAAAGGTGCTTATTACGGGAGTCACTTTACGGTGAAATCAGAGTGAAGTGAACAAAATCCTATTACGGGACTCACGTAAGTGAGAAAAACGTCGCAAAGTGACATCTGCCGCGGAATCTGGGTTATTATGAGTGTCATATAAGTGAAGTGAGAACGGAAAATGCGACGTTTCGCGTGGAATTATTTCACGACCATTTTGAACGGCCATAAGTGTTAAAGTTGATTGATTTGTGATCTAATGGTGAAAATTGGATTTTTTTTTCAGTAACGAAACGAATCAGAATTTGATCCGTGCCTTAAAGCGGTCAAATTTTCATTTTTTTGCCCGATGAAAAAAATGCAAACTAGTTCAGGAAATTTTCGATACCGAAAAAAACGTTTTTTTTTATGCCGAATGTCTTAGAAAAGCAGAACACGTCAAGATCTGGTGTTATCTAAAAAAAAATCACATGAGGGTTGTGTGCAAAGCCACGACCGCAAGGTTGAAGTAGAATACTTTATTTAACCCCTAACCGTATTGCGGCTTGTAACATCAAGCGATTTCGTGTGCTCGCTGCTGCGTGTTGCATCATGTTGCAACTTAGCAGCTGGGAGACGACGAAATTTTGTTCATGCTGATTGATTGAATCGACTTCACATTAGCTCTGCATAGTCGAACTAACTGCTTTTGTGAGGGTTTTCTAATAGGGCAGTTTGTTATTCAAAATCGCTTATGCTGATCACAGCCTTTGCGCTGCCCTTACAGTGGGGGGTTACCTCAATAAAGTTAAAATTATACAACTGCAACAGAATTTGATTGCATCCCGCACGGAATGTCTGCTTGTGTTGATACCAGAAAATTATTAACCTTCAATTACTTGTTTATTTGTCTTCAAAAAGGCATTTTGCGGTTCAAAATCGGTTGCTGATCGCAGCCTTTGAGCTGCCCTAACAATGGGGGAATTAAGATACACGGACAACATGCACTGTGGAAGCTATTTCACATTCAGTGAATTAGACGGGCGCGACAGATTTAAATTGCTAGGATCCAACACAGAACGCTTGCTTGTGTTGTCGTAAATTCAATTCAATGCAATCTTCATGCTGCCCCAACACAGGGGGAATAATGGCAGTCTGGCGACACACGCTGAGAAAAACCGCGCTGCTCCTGAGACGTGGTGACCAACCACAGAGCTAGTGCTGCTGCTAAGGAAGGACGACTGCTGTTGTCGCTGTCTAGAACTATTATGAGCGGCTTTGGCTGAAACTGAGGCTCTTATATAGGCCAAATAGCATGTTTTCAATTGCAAGGTATATGATTCTGTCGACCGTGCTTGGGAAGCAATCATATAACTACCAATCAGAGGGCGAATTTTTCGTTTTAACAAGGCTTGACTATTTTCAATAGTACAATAGTGTAAATAATAGAATTACAATTATCTTATTTTGGGATGAATCTTAGAAGATTTTCCAATCTATTGCTGCAAGAACGAAGAAAATCCATCGAATACTAACCGATTTATTAGCATTTGAAATTGGACATATTTTTCACTTTCTTCGGTTTTAGATTTTCATTTCACATCCCTATGTAGCCGAACTTCCTGAAAGAAGTATTCTACTTCAAAAAAACGGAAAAAACGACTTTCTGGGACTTAGAGATTTTTGAGCTGGGAAACAATCTCATTTCACTTCTCCTATTCTCAATTTCACTTCACCGTCAATCGCACTCCACGGAGGTGATTTTTGTCACCTCACTTGAGGTGGAATCGGGAATAGGTCCAAAAAAGTGAAGTGAGCGTGAGAGTGAAATATATTTCACCGTGAAGTGACTCCCGTAATAAGCACCAAAATATTTGCTATAGAGACGAACAACACGGTATTCGCTTGTATAAAGAATTTGAAACGGTTGTAAAAGTATTTGTTCCACAAATGAACCTCTAAGATTTTTTTTTCACAACAGCTTCGACAACAACCCACATAATTTAATATTACAAATATGTTTCTCTGTTTGAATACTGATCTGCTCAGAAATTCGCACAGCAAACATCGAACTGATAGAGACGCACTGTTGAGTGAACAGATACGCAGTTTTTCTACAGTCGAGTGGAAAGCAGCTGATGTAACGAAAAGTTACGCGGTTGAAGTATTTTTAAAAATACGGCAACACAAATTCGCACACAACAATTCAAGATGACATCTACAATATGTATTCGGTTTTCGCTGTTTGATGCGATGCGATAAATTAGATAATTGATGAACCGAATAACCTAGACGTAATTACGCGGTTGTCTTCTGTGGGTCACAAAACGGGTTATCAGCTGAATTAAAGAAATACTTACATCTTGCTAACATCTGCCTTCGCTCCTTGCATTTTGCCCATGATTGTGCCTTGTTTCGAGTTTTTCACCCATCCTTTGATACCAAGTGCTAAGCAATTGTCTCTGCAGTGTTTCGTGAATCCACATCCTGCCCGAGTTGATGACAAGTCGGAAATATAAGGTATAGTGAAGGTTAATAAATTTACGATCCATTTATGCGCAATGCTTCAATTGACAGTGAACCGATAGACAAGCGGAATGTCGGTGATAAATTATCGCTGACAGCGGTTGATTGTTAGAAGGGCTTTTAGGTAATTGATATTTGCTAAATATAAAGTTCTAGGCGAAGTTTCCAGGAAGTGTGCTAGACCATCGGCCCACCTGTTTCGGTATTTAGCAATGTTGCACTTGGAAACACTCGCCCGTAATTATTCACCTTGTGTGATCCTCGCGAAAAATTGCATGTCATTTGCATCAGCGATTACTGTGCATCTAATATAAGTTTCAATATACTAACTAGTGTGAGATTAGTATCAACTCTGTTAGATTGCCCCATTACACTGGCCGACAAAAGCTAATGTTATAATGTTGATTGGCTAATCACTTTGATGCGCAAAACCAAAAGGTCAAAGCAAAATGTCAAACATATCATATGATTTAGCCACTACTCGCCCCAGAGTTTTTGATAAAAATCAGGCGAAAATGTTCTGCGCCCCCAAAGTACGCAGGCCATTTTCACCTGATTTTTATGATAAACTGGAGTTCTTTTATTGCCCCTCTTGGAGTCTGGAAAGTAGCGTAGCTTGGGATATTATCCATTCTTCTAATTTTTTGTAACAACTGTATTGAAGTGCAAGATCCGCCAAATCATAATTGTTAGTGTATTCTTCTTGAAGCCGGTTAATAAATTGACATGGGAAAACATATAAATTTTATTTGAGATTGTTTTATATAAACAGATGATTTGATGCATAACTATAATTATAAAAAAATCATAAGAGTTGTGTGCAAAGCCACGACCACAAGGTTGACAAATTTTAACAGTAGATGCAAGCTGCCTTACTAGCTCAAAATCAGTAGAGTAAAATGTTTAATATTCAGTTCATTTATTTAGTTGTTCTAAAAAGGACAGTTCGTTGTTCAATTCAAATCCGGATAAGCTGCTGATCCCACCTCTGTGCTACCTCGGGGAGTAACACTGAAAATTAGACATGGCTGCCAGATTATGAAAGCCTGGAAACGAAACTAGGCATATTTGTGTAAATTTAGTTTTAGTGTCGTTTATTTTTATATCGGTTCCTGGGTGATGTCTGTGATTCTAGTATCATGTGGACAATCAAGGTTGATCCACAAAATTCTGTTCTGTGCAAATTGGATTTTTTTTCCTGTGGGTTTGTACACACGACTCCCACACCGGAGCTACGTAAAAAACCGCGGGCCAACTTTTGTTTGCAAACCGCCAATTTGTTTGTTCTTGAGAGGCAGAATCTGCGATAAATGTGCGGGTACAATGATCTGACCAAAGCAGAGCATTTGACCTTCTCTCCTGCGATCGGAAGAGAAGTTTTTCGTTGAACAACAGTCTCATGTAATTAACTTCGAGTGACCACTCAACCTCTGTACCGTTATGACCACAACACATGATGGAGGGAGTTTTAGTTTGGGAGATTGTCGATAGAGGAACATAATTGTGTAGGTGTGAGAGGCCTTGATCTTAATTTTTTGAGTGTTCAAATATTTAAAAAGGGCATCAAGGCACCGCCGAAGTTCGTTGGTAATCTCACGAGTAGGGTTTGCAATCCCGGAATTTCCCGGGAATTGACTTTTCCCGGGATTCCCGGATCCCGGGAATAGGAATATTGATTTTCGGGATCCCGGGATTTTCGAGCTCCTCAGAAAATTTTCCATACAATATTGCAATGAAACTAAATATCGTATCAAAACACGAAACTTATGTCGTAGAAGTGTAGAGCAGCTTCATATTGTGCATTATACGAAGCAAATATTTGCTTGAAACGACGATCAATATTTGCTTGCCGTGTAATATCAAATTAATTGCTTAATGTATTTGTCAAAAATATATGCTGTCTTATTCAGTAAACCATAAATTAAGAAATATTTTCTTCGTCTCATGTCTTTTTTTGCTAGTGAGTTTACTACTATGCGGATAGTTGCTTGATTTTTTCTTTGTTTATTGACAAAAAATTTTGAAACCTGTAAAATGATAAAATAAAATGAAACCCGTAAATCAATGCGACCAGAAATAAATAAATTAATAAAACTCAGTCAGTGTAACTTGGGTCGTGACCGCGATTTCACATTAATTACGTAGGCATTCAAATGCTCTAGAATCTGGCTGCCAAACAATCAGCTTTATCTTCAAAAAACTAAAAGTATTGGACTCTTCAGTCTCTATTGAAATGTAGCAAGAGCTGGAATCGGTGATTCAGAAGTATTTTAGAAATCAGACACCAGCGGTGATTCAGCGATCTTAAGCATAGTTTTACAGAAGGGAACTACATTATTTGGGCCTAACGAAAAATTGTCAGCGGAACTGAGGCGATTGATAGACGTTTGTTCAAGAATTTCTGGAGTGAACTTGAATAAATTTTGTCCTTCAATTGATAATTAAATTGTAAACGATTGTTTGAAACTTTTTATTAATAAACTTTATTTAAAATCTCATTTTTGCTAAGGATTTTTTCCTTTCCCGGTTCCCGGGAATTCCCGGGAAATGAGATTTTTAATTCCCGTTTCCCGGGAAATCTATTCTCGGGAATATTGCAAACCCTACTCACGAGACATTCTTTCCCTGAGGACGATGGCAATGTTATCTGCAAACAGGAAAAGCATCCAGTTACTTCCCAGGGAAGAAGTGTCGGAGGTATAGATGCTGTAAAGCAGAGGGTTCAGAAGACTGCCCTGCGGGATCCCTGCTGAGTTGGTTGAAAGGCAACCATTCAATGATACCGCAAACGACCTTTGCCGGAGGTATTAGATGATTTTCTTGAGATATGGCGAAAAACTTAAGGTACAGAGCTTGTATACAAGCTTGTAATGTCAGACATTGTCGAACGCTTTTCCGACGTCTAACAGTGCCATAGCATTGTGGACTTGGATACAATCCTGTCTTTTTTTTTAATAGGGGGGGAATGTTTGTAATGATTTATTTATGTACTAATATCTATTCAGAATTAATATTGTGTGTTCTGCCACAAATGGTGACATTTCAACACTATTATATATTTGTACGCTTTTTTATATTATTGAATGTTATTAGCTTTCGCAGTTAAGTTAATGTAATTGTAGGAAAAATTATTAAACCTACTTGTCAAGGGAAAAAAAAGGAATAAAACAAAACTTAAAATAAACTTAAAACTATCTTACTGGCTATAAAGTGAGCTAATCGTTGCAATTGAGGATTGCAACGATTTTTGTCGGAATTTGCAGATAATTTGCTTGACATATTTTCTAATGTTTCTACATTAGTGAGCCTATGTAGCTCGTTCGTGCTAAACCAGGGAGGACGCTTCAAAATCATTTTCAAAAGTTCATTCTGAATCCTTTGAAGTGTCTTCTTCCTGGTTGTACAACAACTTGTCCAGATGGGAACTGCATATAACATTGCTGGCCTAAAAATTTGTTTGTAAATTAACAGTTTATTTTTGAGACAAAGTCTAGAATTCCTGTTGATAAGAGGATATAAACATTTGATATACTTATTGCACTTTGACTGGATATTTTCAATGTGCTCCTTGAAAGTAAGATTCTTATCATAAATTAGCCCTAAGTATTTAACTTGTTCAGACCAATTTAAGACCACACCGTTCATCTTAATAACGTGTTTATGGGTGGGTTTGAGAAATGAAACTCTTGGCTTATGAGGAAAAATAATTAACTGTGTTTTAGAAGCATTAGGGGAAATCTTCCATTTCTGCAAGTATGAAGAAAATATATCTAAACTTTTTTGTAGCCGACTGCATATAACACGAAGGCTTTTTCCTTTTGCGGAAAGGCTTGTATCGTTACAAAACAGAGATTTCTCACAACCTGGTGGTAAATCAGGAAGATCAGAAGTAAAAATGTTATATAAGGTTGGGCCCAAAATACTCCCCTGAGGCACACCAGCTCTAACAGGCAATCTATTAGATTTACCATTTAGATAGTAAACCTGAAGAGTGCGGTCAGTTAAATAACTTTGTATCATTTTTGTAAGGTAAAGCGGAAAACTGAAATTTGACATTTTAGCTATTAAACCTTTATGCCAAACACTGTCGAATGCCTAGAGCTGCTCCAGTCGAAAAGCCTTCAGATTTATTAGTTCGAATTTATTTGTTACTCTAAGTATCTGATGAGTAGTGGAATGCCCATGGCGAAAACCAAACTGCTCATTTGCAAAAATTGAGTTCTCATTAATATGTGTTATCATTCTATTGAGAATTATTCTTTCAAAAAGTTTGCTAATAGAGTTTGCTAAAATTGGAGTGACTTTGGCATTTTTCCATTTCGTAGGAAAATGTGCTAGTGCAAAGCATCTGTTAAAAATTTTTACCAAGAAATTTAAAGAGTTTTCGGGAAGGCTTTTGATGAGGATATAGAAAATCCCATCATCTCCTGGTGCTTTCATGTTTTTGAATTTTTTGAGAATAGTTCGCACCTCATTCAAGTTTGTTTCCATTACCTCTTCAGAAAGAAATTCTTGGGTGGTGATCTGATCATACTTTTGGTTTATTTCATTTTCAATAGAACTTACTACGTTCAAATTGGAGTTATGAACACTCTCAAACTGCTGAGCAAGTCTTTGAGATTTTTGTTCATTCGTTAGAAAAATGCAATCACCGTCTTTAAGGACTGGAATTGGCTTCGAAGGTTTCTTAAGAACCTTCGAAAGCTTCCAGAAAGGTTTTGAATAAGGTTTTAGTTGTTCAACTTCTCTCATGAAATTCTCATTTCGCAAGAGAGTGAATCTATGTTTAATTTCCTTTTGTAATTCTTGAAAAATAATTTTCAAAGCAGGATCACGAGATCTTTGGTATTGACGTCTCCGTATGTTCTTCAAACGTATAAGAAGTTGAAGTTCACTGTCAATAATTGGTGCATTAAATTTCACTCGAGCCTTAGGAACTGATAAATTCCGGGCATTGAGTATTAAGCTGCTAAAATTATTTAATGCTCTGTCAATGACAGCACTATTTTGTAAAATAAGATCATCATTCAAATTTTCTTCGATCGTAGAACGATATCTATCCCAATTAGTCTTGTGATAATTTAACACAGATCTAGTGGGATTTAAAATAGTTTCATGGGAAATAGAAAATGTTATGGGAAGATGATCAGAATCAAAGTCAGCATGAGTTAATAAATCACTGCATGAATGACTTTGATTTGTTAGTACCAAATCAATTGTAGATGGATTCCTAATAGAAGAATAACATGTAGGACCATTTGGAAATAAAACTGAATAAAATCCAGCTAGCAATCATTTAACAATATTTTTCCATTGGAATTGCTTTGAGCATTATTCCAAGATCGATGTTTCGCATTAAAATCACCGATGATTGAAAATTTAGATTTATTTCTTGTGAGTTTTTGCAAATCTCCCTTGAAATAATTTTTTCGCTCACCAGTGCATTGAAAAGGCAAATACACTGCGGCTATAAATAAAATGCTAATACTTGTTTCAATTTCAATTCCCAAACTCTCGATAACTTTGGTTTCAAGATGGGGTAAAACACGATGTTTTATTCGACGGTATTGCAACTCCACCACCGGCAACATCAATTCTATCAAACCTATGAACCATGTAATTTGGGTTCTTTTTTAGTTTAATATTTGGCTTTAAAAGCGTTTCAGTCACAACTGCAATATGCACATCGTGGACTGTTAAAAAATTGAAAAATTCATCTTCTTTCGCTTTAAAAGAGCGAGCTTTCCAATTTAGAAAATTTACAGCATTATTTAAAATCATTGCTGAATTTCAATTTCATAACAATATTAGTTGTAAATTTTATACCTTCTTGAACAGCCTCGTACATCGAGTTACAGTTCAACAAAACGGACATTAGCTGCAGCATGGATTGTTGTAGGTATTCAATCTTTTCGGGGGTTGGACTACCTATATCAACACTGGCTGACTTTTCAGCACCAAACACGAGTGGTTTGTTACTGTTTGAATTTGAAATATTACCTGTAAGGACACTGGCATATGAACAGCCTGGTGTAGCCTGAACAGGATTTTTTGTCTAAAATTTGTTATCTGAATTTAAATTATTACCTACAGACACACCTGCTAATGAAAGTGCTGGTGATGCCTGAACAGTATTGAAAGTCTTTTGTATACCCACATTGACAACAGGTTGCTTAGAATTTCTACGTTGTCTGGAAGCAATAATTTTTGACCTTACAGGACAATTAAAGAAATTAGATTTGTGATTTCCCCCACAATTTACACATTTGAAACTATTAGTGGTCTCTTTCACGGGGCAGATATCTTTCGTGTGACCAGTGTCACCACAAATCATACATTTTGCTGCCATATGGCAGTTTCGAGTTCCATGACCATAGGCTTGACAATTCCGACATTGAGTAAGATTATGGATTTCTCCATGTATCTTGAAATTTTCCCACTTTATTCGCACGTTAAGTAAAACACGTGCTTTTTCCAAACATTTCAAATTATTTACTTTGGTACGATCAAAATGTACTAAGTAATTTTCCTGGTGTATTCCAGTTTGATTAATTTTGGCATTTGCCTTTCGTTTCATCAAAAT
Source organism: Wyeomyia smithii (assembly GCF_029784165.1). Taxonomy (NCBI): domain Eukaryota; kingdom Metazoa; phylum Arthropoda; class Insecta; order Diptera; family Culicidae; genus Wyeomyia; species Wyeomyia smithii. Next base: position 91,418,340 of record NC_073696.1, read on the forward strand.
TACTTGGTTGGGAGCAAAACCAAGTGATTCTGACAAACATTCTTTAATTTCTTCAATAGTTTGGTCATTTGAAAGACCTTTCAAAACAGCCTTAAACGGTCTCTCGTTTTTGGCATCAAAAGAATGAAATTTATACATCTTTTCAGTTAAATACTGTAAAAGATGTTTATGGCCATCAAGAGATTCGGCCAAAATACGAATTTCGCCTTGGCGGCCAATTTAAAAATTAACTTTCACATCCGACAGAAACGATGAAAGCTCTGATCGAAATGCTTTAAAATTTGCTACAAATACCACAATAGGTGGAACTTTAACCTTCTTCATAACGGCTTTATGCTCAGTATGAGAAGTTTGAATTTTTTGATCCCCAACGAAAGAAAGAATATCATACCTGTTAGTCGAAATTTCAGTGTCACTTGGAGGAGATGCCTCACGTTTCCTTGAAGCCGCATCAAAGCGAGCTTTTTTATTTTTTCCAGGCATAGCTGGAAAACTTCACTACACTTTCACTTCACTATAGAATTTAAGTAGAAATATCTCAAACCAAATTTATTCACTAAACACTCGTTAACGTTAAAAACAAATTTATTACTTTGCGTTTCAACAGGTAGTCTTTCAAGAAGATTGCCTGTTGAAAGCGAAAAACAAAATTTTAATATCTCTCGGTAGTCTAAGACTTAGCCTCGAGCTGTTGGTAAAATGCGACCGTACTGTAGGACAGTTCAAGTCGATCTGATACAATCCTGTCTCTTCTGATGTTCAACACCCGCACTAGCTGGTGCGTGGTGGAATGCCTTTTCCAAAACCCAAGCTGTTCCGAGAAAAAGACATTGTTTTCCACAGTAACCTCCGTCATGCACCGGCTTGAAACGACAAGCGTTTTCTTTTTTTCGGATCCTGCGGAATGGAAACAAATACATGGAAGATGCAGTATAGTCTCAACTTTTCATTGCATTGTTGCGCGTTGCTAACAGAACTGAGATTGGAATTCGAATTTGCTGCTTTAGTTTCATTTACAATTATCTTAGTTAGGGCGTTCCAACATTTTAAATGAAGTGTATTGAATACTTCCAAAATTTTGTGCAAAAGCGGACTTGCAGTGCTACCGAATTTGCACATATAAATACACAGGAATGGAACTAGATGGCTGAAAGTTTTTGATTGCTAGGATCCAGAAAGCTTATGTTGTTGCCAAAACAAGTCAAAGCACAAAGTGGCCATCTGTGTCCCATTTTCTGCACTTCCGGTTAACTAGGTATAATATCCTGTCGACTGTGTTAGGGAAAGCAAGCATTTAGCAACCAATCACAGGTCGAAATCTGCGTTTCAATAAGGCTTGATAATTTTCAATAGTACAATGGTTTGAATAAACAAATAACTAATTTTTGAACTTTGAGAGATGATTTTTCATTCGATAACTGGTTGAATAAAGGAAATCCGTTGAAAACTTTTAGGCATTTGAAGTTGGACATATTTTTCCTCTGTACCGTTTTTAGAATTTCATTTTCACCTCTGTCTAGCGGAACATCCGGAGAGACGTGGTTCTACGTCAAAAAATAGTCAGAGCTAACTCCTCATATGATAAACGAAGAAATAAAAAGTGATAAAGATTGAACGTGTAATGTAGAGTGCAACCGTATAGATGAATACTCGCAAATAGTTATTGTGAGGTTTCCAAGGCCAACTATCTTACAGAAATCCCTATAATTTATATCATTTAAACTGAAGTGTTTCTGAATCTATCGGAATTTCGCCAGCGTCGCATCACTTATTAAACTTTCTGGCGCCAAGCGAAAGTAGTTGGTTTTCGCTTTGTAAACCAAGCTCGAATTGAGCTCATTTCTTTCGCTAATTTTGCTCATAGGCTTTCGTCTCGCGGTTGTCGACACGCGCTGTTTTCGCCCTACCAACCATAAGAGTTGCTTTCAAGTAGCATCGCACTTGAGCTGAAGTGGAACAATCGAATTTTAAAAATATTTTTATTTCTAGAACCCTCTGTCCGTTCGCCCCGGATTCGTTGGCGATTTCTACTTTCAAAAATAAATGTTCGATGCTTGAAGGATTGAATCGAGTTCCCCACGAACGGCAGGTTATCAATGTTGAAAAGCAATTTATCGATTTATTTACAGTATTCTCTGTAATTTATGGCAATCAGTATATTTTATCACTTAGCGTGTTTAAAAAAGCCTATCGGTTTACTGTTTGAATGTGAAAACAAATTATGCACCTTGCACTTGACCGAATATCTCAAAGTCGCACTGCACTGGCATGTGATCCTGTACATCCTGGACACCCATTTTGAACGCAGGGCGCTATATGCACTGGTCGGATTGTTGAATTCACTAAACTTTACTTGTATGTTTTCACAAGAAGGTTCTAGAAACGTTCTTTCGAATGCACTCCACACCACAATGTACTTGTTGTCTTCGATTGCTAGTTGACAATGGACCGGGTTGGCTAAAAATACTCTATCATGCACTTTCACAAATCTTAGATAGCCAATCTCCTTTTGCCCTCTTCGGTTGGTTGTTGCTACCGTAATGTTCCTGTTCCGTTGATCGACTAACGGTTGCCAAAATACGACTGATGCCGGTTTGGTGCTGTAATTAGGTTCAACTGTTTTTCACCGCTTCAAGTTTTTTTTTTCTCGTCAGCACTCGGAGAATGCGCAATCCATTTGATCGACTATCCGAGCACTTGACGATCGCTTTCCCACCCGCAGGTCGGGACGATCGCGCGAGTCGCTCACATGATCGATCTGCCAGAAGTAGCAGCGACAAACACAATAGTGACGAAAGCGCGCGGCTTATTTTGTGTTCCTTTTGCAAACGATTTTCATCGAGTTAACCATCCTTCGTATATGAGTGAATTGTATTTATTGATTTATAACCGAATTAACTTGTGAACGTAGTGCGGCATCGTTACCGTTGTCTATCAGGCGTAACATTTGTGTCAAAAAATCGATCACTTTGCGTTTGAAAACTGCGACGCAAAACTGAAAACGACACTGCGGCTGACAGTTTTCCAGTATTGAGTGACTTGTTTATCTTAGAATTGCATGTGAAAAACATGTCATCGCTTTCTGAAAATAAAAACTGCGTTTTATAAGCAGTATTTATAACTTTGTGGTCTTTTCGCGCGGCCAATAAATAATGTATGTGTGATACGAATTTACCACATTTTTCAAACTGAAGAGCGAGCTACTGCTACGCGAGGGAAGTTAACCTTCAACTTAAGACACCAGAAAAACCTCGTATTCACCTGGAACCACTTTATTGCATTTACGAAAAATTTAAGTGCATGATTTCGAGGTTAACTAAAAAAGACTAGGAGCGTCCAAAAGAACAGAATAAACAAAACAATCAGGATTCAGCCTAAAATACCTGAAAAAATGTTGCTAAATAAAAAATAAACCCAAGCAGAAATGGACTATCTAACTGAAAGTGGCTTCATAAACAAAATTAACCAAAAAAGCAGTAGAAATAGAGACTAAAAGTTGATCAACAAGTCAAATTTCATAAAACCTATTTAAACTAGAAAAGACCTAGAAATTAACTAAATAAAATGTTTAACTTCTAGAAGACAGAATGACCAGTAAATTACCTGATCAAAATTCCGCAAAAATGTATGAAAAATGTGAACATAGCAGAAATAAACTCCAACTTGAAAAGAAAACTGTTCGAGAGAAACGCTTCTAAAACCAGAAAAACAGCTGAAAATTTATCTCAAATTAGTATTTTGCAGCTATTACAATTAAAATAAATTATAAAAAGTACGGTCACTGAAATTTTCCAAACATTTAAAAAGGCTACTTTTCTGATAAACTCATTATAATAATAACATGATTGGATTTAATGTCAATTCTATATAACGTAACAAAGTGTCAAAAAAAAAGTTACGTTATAATTTTACAGTATAACTTTAAAAGACAACTATAAACCTGAAAAAATATCAAACTCAAGAAAAAACTATATTAAACTAAATTTAAGATGCATAAATCTCTCGAAAAGGTAGCTTGAAATATCTGAAAAAGCATCGAATAAAAAAGAAATGGTCAAAAAACGTCTCTGAAAGCTCAATAAAAAAAAAACAATGGAAATAATGGTTTAACACGCTTTATACTATGCTTGCAAAAAGAGAAATCACTTCTAAGTTGGGAGGCAAGTCTATCACGGAAAGGGCAACGAAAGGATGCCCGCAAGGAGGAGTTCTTTCGCAACTTATGTGGTCTTTTGTAGTAGACGGTCTTTTCAGAAGCTTAGAAGCAAAAGGTTTTGAGGTTGTGGGCTTTGCGGATGACATTTTGGTAAGAGGGAAGTTTGACAACATAGTTGCGGAGAGAATGCAAGAGGCTCTAAAGTATTCTCAGTCTTTTTTTTTTTTTTTTGTTTTTTAATCTCGCTCATTTTCCGTCGGTCTAGTTCCGCCACTGTTGTGGCCAATCACCGACGCCCAGGGAGGCGACTCCACTCCCAGGACCCTAACTCACGACCCGTTTATTAACGGACCGGCGCCAACGGCTTTACTTCCTCATGCGATGGAAGGCGTGATCCCAGAGATTTTTCGCCTCAGAAAATCTCCCGGTGTCGGCTAGGATTGAATCTAGACCAGTTGGGTTGGTTGTGAGTGGATCACGCCACCTCACAACCATCGACACCTATGTCGGCGGTGGGATACGAACCCAGGCGTCGAGCGTGCTTGGCGGAGACGTTACCAACCACACTAGGCCCCCGCTATGTATTCTCAGTCTTGGTGTATAAAAGAGGGTCTCAGCTTTATTCTGACAAATGTTGTAGTAATCTTACCTTTCACTAGAAAGAGGAAATTCAATCTAAAAACTTTCGAGCCTTGAGGAGTGGAAATTCCATTGAGTGAACAGGTTTAATTCTTAGGAGTTATCCTTTATGCCAAGCTAAACTGGAATGCACATCTTGACTATGCAATCAAAAAGTGCATTATGATTGTGTTCCAAGATCTTTAAAAGTTGTACGAATACGCGCAGCTTGAAGCAGAGAAGACTGCTCTAAAACTCAGAAGAACTGATACTATCTTGCCAGGTGATCTTGTGGGTCACCTGAATATACTGAGCTAGGGCCAGTGATGAGTGTGAATGGAAACTGGATAGCACCTCAGGATAACTCTGACATTCCCAGGCGAGAGTGTCAGGCGCTCGTCCAGGCTCAGCGATATTTTTCATAGATGGCTCAAAAACAAACACAAAAACTTGGAAAGAAATCTTTGGCCCTGTAAATAATATTTTAGTGGCTTTGGGAAATTGACCAACAGGGCTGCAATATTTGAATGTGCTTATTGGCTGACTAGAAAATACAAACATGCAAATATTTGCATTTTTTCTGACAGTCAGGCAGCGTGGAAAACGTTTGATGCTTATAAATGTACATTTAAGATTGTCTGGTAATGTATGCTCACATTGCGACGTTTGTGTCAAACTTATGGGTTCCAGGATACTGTGGCATTGGTGGGAATCTAACTCACAGTTTATTGGCCCAGAACCTTAAGGTGCAACATCAAAATGTGCAGTAAAAACGAAAAAACCGTAATATGGAAAGCGAGACTTTGGAACATCTGCTGTGCAGCTGTGGAGCATTATTTAAACATAGACTAAGCTGCCGGTAATCGCAAGTCAGTCCCATCTGTAATTTTGTCAATTTTGAGTTAGCATCGTATTTTGGCCTAGCTTTGAGTATATTTTCAGATGTACCGATTAAAATAGTGGTTTGTTCAACAAAAGTGGAAATCAATACCAAGTCGAATTGTCACATTAGGCAAAGTAACCGCAAGTCAGTCCCAGAAGAAAAACAACCGAAAGTCAGTCCCGAATTACAAAAAAACATGCATAATACAACAGTAAAATGAATGGGGAGTATAAAAGAGTTCGATACGACCGTTTAGATGAAAATAAGTTATCTAGAAATAATTATCAATTATTGGGATTATTTTTTTTTAGTTTGAATTGGTGATGAATTTATGTGGAGCGATTTTCTGCTAATACGAATTCAAGTCAATTTTATTTCTTGGTTCGCTTCTTCGTAGATCTATCCGCAAAATTATGAGTATCGAGAAAACTTCCATCAGAATCCAGGGAATCGTTCCAAGAAATCTCCAAAAGTGATGCTCGAACCTCAAATGGATTTGGATCATCTTGACATTTGTTTTTGGATGAACCAATTGCAGTCCCGGCTTTAGTTTCTTTATCCGAGTCCTCACCGGATAAGCTTTCATCGGTTCCGTACATCATGAGATTTTCCAACGTCGACATTTCTTAAAAGGTTCTCATGGACATACACTTCCTAACAGCGAAGGATTGACAGTTTTCCACGGCAACGAATAACAACACAACATGCACTATAGTTTCAACATGGCAATGTGACTGACTTGCGGTTACTTTTCTCTTCGTTGTAGAATGTAACGGCAAGTCAGTCACACTCAAGGTTTTGATCATAAAATTAATGATTACAGTGGTTTTCACAACGTAATTAGTGCAGGCTAGTATGCAAACTATATTTTAGCATGAATATTGTCAAAATAATTCATCTTAAATAAGTGATAACTGAGCGTGAATGAAATATCTTTCAAAGCTGTTTTCTCGTTTGAACTTTTTTACAGATGGGATTGACTTGCGGTTACCGGCAGTAAGGTTTCTTGACAGTGGCAGTTTACAGCCCAAAGAAATTTGGTCTCACAATCCCGGAAAGGTGATTGGCTTCGTAAATTATATCTTACTTGACTGGGAACGCTCCCAGTGCCGGATGCAGGTGCCTGACCACTGTACTACACTAAGGTTGCTTTTTACGCGGTTTTTTTTTCGCGCATTCCGGAATTTACGCGCTATTTTTTTCTTACGCGGATTGTTGAATTTCTTTACTCGGATTCCGGAATTCACGCGGTTTTTTTTACGCGGATTCCGGAAATTACGCGTTTTTTTACGCGAATTCCGGAATTTACGCGGTGGTTTTTTACGCGATTTCTTTTTACGCGGCACGTATCCCTCGCGTAAAAAGCGACTTTAATGTATAGTGATCATTTTATATGCAAGAGGACACGAATAGTAAACAGAAACATATTACAAAAGTTCACATCGTTGGACAACATAATCCTATTCCCCTAACGAAAAAAAAAGCTATACTAAAGTCTGCGTTTTTTTTTAAATTGGGATACCTAATTCTCTTGCATGATTTCGGATCTTCAGAAATGTCGATAATTGTGAAATGGCTGGACACGAGTAACCTGAGACCCTAATGTGGCCATTCACCTCTGTCCAGCAACTCCTATCCCAACCTCCACGTGGTGCCGACCGGAATACGAGTAACCTTAGCGGAGATCGGGTAACCAACCCCCGGTGGAAACTATGGTCGTATGCTGACTGGGAAGGGAGTCGTACGCGGCTGTATCCCCAGCGGCGTACAACAGCGTCTGACCCGGAGCGGGCGGCTGAATTATGGAATGCTGTATTCTCGCAAGCTACACCTAAGATGGCAGCCCCATCAGCAGGATGTAGGTATCGCGACCCTGGTAAGGTAGCATACCGAAACCTTTCTTCAACCACGAACAACGAATTTAGAAATACGGAACGGATCAATCGGCAGTGACTTAGGCTACGAACACGGAAAAAGATTAAGGTAAATGATTGGAAATTGGGTACTTGGAACGTCCGATCTCTCAATAAACCGGCGCGGGCTGGCTTGCTTGCTCGAGAACTACAGCGGCAGGGAGTCGAAATCGCAGCGATTCAGGAGGTTCGGTGGCCAAATTCCGCAGAAAGGGAATTCCGTGCAGTAGACCCTATTGCACGCACTCCTTTCAAGTACCACATCTACTACAGTAGCGGCAAAGCAGCGGAACGGGGCGTCGGTTTCGTAGTGCTGGGAAATCAGAAAACAAGAGTCATCCGGTGGAGGCCCGTAGATGACCGTATATGCGTGTTAAGGATTAAGGGCAAATTCTTCAACTACAGTTTAATCAACACCTACGCACCGACAAACGACAAATCCGATGAAGTCAAAGATGAGTTCTATGACCAGCTTGAGCGAATCTATGACGAGTGCCCAAAACACGACGTAAAAGTCGTCATCGGAGACGCAAACGCACAGGTTGGGAGGGAGAAATTCTTCCGTCCGGTCATTGGAAGACATAGCCTCCACTCGTCAACTAATGAAAATGGCCTGAGGCTAATAAACTTTGCCGCGGCCAGAGGAATGGCCTTATGCAGCTCCTATTTTTCACGTTTGAATATTCAGAAACACACCTGGAGGCATCCAAATGGAGAAGCCTGCTCCCAGATCGATCACGTACTGATTGACGGTCGGCACTTTTCGGATGTTACTGATGTTAGGTCTTTTCGGGGACCAAACATTGATTTTGACTATTATCTCGTCGCTTGTAAGATCCGCGCACGGTTGCCGAACGTGCTGAAATCTCGCACAGAGAGGACAACGCGTTTCAACATCCAGCGGTTGAAAGCTGATGGCGTGGCAGCAGAATACGCCAGAGAGATGGATCAACGGATCGCAGAACAGCAGGAGGAAGGAGTGGAAGACATAAATGGGCTGTGTGGCAGTATCCACGACGCCATCGAAACGACTGCGAGAGAGGTGGTAGGTACGACGCGTGGAAGACAGCCTAATGGCTGGTTCGATTCAAAGTGCCAGAGAGCGACTGATGAGAAGGACCGTGCCAGGAGCCGCATGCTCACTGCGGATACGCGTCAGAACAAAGAGAGGTACAGGTGGCAAGAGCTGCCGAAAATAGAACCCACCGTCGGAAGAAGCGCGATTACGAGGAGCAGGTGCTCGCCAGCGCAGAGGACAGCTATGCTCAAACGACGTGCGGAGATTCTATAGAACTGTCAACAGAGTCAGAAGCAGGAATTTTCCTGTGCCGGTCACGTGTAATGACAAGGACGGCAACCTGCTTACTGATAAACCGACGGTTGCAGCCAGGTGGAAGGAGCATTTTCAGGCGCTATTGAACGGTGAGGAGCCGGATGAGCAGAGCAGGAACAGGATGACGATTATGAGTGACGAACAAGCCGTGGAGCCACCAACACAGGAGGAGGTGAAAAAGGCGATTAGTGAGATGGAAAACGGCAAGGCCGCTGGGAAGGACGGTATCCCGGCCGAACTTCTAAAAGGCGGGTGTACTATGCGATCCACCAGATAATACTAAGGATCTGGGCGGATGAACAAATGCCGAACGACTGGTTGGAAGGCCTCATATGCCCTATCTATAAGAAGGGCCATCGATTGGATCGTAGCAACTATCGAGGCATAACGTTGCTCAACTCCGCATATAAAGTGCTCTTCACTATCCTGTTCTTCAGATTGAGACCGTTAACGGAATCCTTTGTTGGCGAATACCAGGCTGGTTTTCGACAGTGGCGTTCTACGACGGATCAAATTTTCACCCTGCGACAGATCCTCGATAAGTTCCGGTAGTACAACTTACCGACCCACCATCTGTTTGTGGACTTCAGGGCGGCATACGACTCAGTGAAAAGGAACGAGCTGTGGCAGATCATGCTGGAACACGGTTTTCCTACGAAACTAATGAAGCTGAGTCGTATGACACTGGAGGGATCAAAATCGTGCGTGCGGATAGCTGGCGAGACATCAGCCGCGTTCGTAACGTTGGATGGACTGAAGCAGGAGGATGCGCTCTCCAACTTACTGTTTAACATCGCTCTTGAGGGTGCAGTACGAAGAGCAAATGTGGAAAGAAACGGTACGATCACCACGAAATCTCACATGCTTCTAGGCTTTGCGGACGACATCGATATCATCGGTATCAACCGTAAGGCCGTGGAGGAGGCCTTTGTACCTTTTAAGAGAGAAGCAGCGAGATTGGGACTAGTCATTAACTCTGCCGAAACGAAATACATGGTAGCTGGCAGAGAGCGTGGGGGTCCCCGTGGTGTTGGTGCTAAGGTGGAGATAGATGGGGAACGATTTGAAGTGGTTGACGAATTCATTTATCTTGGTACGCTTGTGACATGTGACAACGATACGAGCCGTGAAGTGAAACGACGAGTTGCAGCTGCGAACAGGGCTTTTTACGGACTACGTAACCAGCAAAGGTCCCGTTGTTTGCAAACTCGCACAAAACTAGCGCTGTTTAGGACGCTGATACTCCCGGTGGCCCTTTACGGACATGAAGCATGGACGCTGAAGGAAGCTGATCGACGAGTGCTCGGAGTTTTTGAGCGTAAATTTCTGCGATCGATACTTGGCGATACTTGGCCAATTGGAGGATGGAGTGTGGCGCAGACGCATGAATCACGAGTTGTACCAGGTATACAAACATGCTGGTATAGTGAAGGTAATACAGCGGGGCAGGCTTCAGTGGGCTGGACAGGTAGCCAGGATGCCTGACGAGAGAGCTGCCAAAACTATCTTCAGTAGAGAACCAGGAAGAGGCCGTCGACTCCGTGGTAGGCCTCGCACGCGGTGGATGTGTGCGGTGGAAGAAGATGCACGATCTGCTGGCGTACGTGGAGACTGGAGAGCGGCTGCCCAATACAGAAGAACCTGGACATCTTTAATTCGTTAGGCCCTAGACCGGTTAACGGTCCGTTAGCCAACAAAGTAAAGTAAGTAAGGTCTTCACTAGTCCTTTGGCATTTTGTGTATAGGTTTACAATTTTCGGCGGTTCGGTGTTGGTGTGGAATTCTTTTTTTAGTTTTATTTTTCTGATGTTTATAAGCATTTTCGGTGTTTCTAAGCTAAATTTAAAAGTATTCTCTATTATCGCGTTTTCCAGCTTTTAAAGGCGTATTTTGTTGATTTCAGCGCGATTTTAGGCATATTTTGTTTATTTTAGTTTGGAGTCATTGAACATGTTTTAATTTTTCAGTGGATAGTAACAATATCACTTTCTTGGTCGCGTTTGCTGATCATTAGAACTATTTGCCGAACGGATCTGGGATAAACAAGCAAAACCATTTATTACGTTCTTATGTTCAAGAGTCGGTTTTTATGTTTCTGAGCTGAAGCTGGTTCTATTATAATGTTGTGTTCTGTTTGGTATATTTCTTCAAGAAAACGATCGCCAATCAGTACAACACTTTGTATTTTTAAGTTTCGCCCCAAAATGCATCGACTCACAAATTGTGGTCGAAATCGGAGATGGTCGATGCATTTCCTCGGACACTTGACATGGAATGACCCATATAACAAAAGCGACAGATATCATCCTGAACCCGGCCGATGTTTTTTAAATCATATCTACTCGGACAGTGCCCCGTTACTAGACCGACGTAGGTACAAAGAGCTCTTTCGTTGAGCTCTAAGAGCTTTTTTGAATGATTTTTGTTTAGTGTTATAACTCGCTTAGATTGGGAACACTTTTTGACATCCAAACAATTGGTTATCACCAGGGGGATGGCAGCCCTATCTGAACTCTTCACGTTTGACAGTCGCCCACATATCGGGGCTTTATTTAAAAATAAAGTCTCGAGGTAGATGCCCAGTAAAATCCCATATATCTACCACTTTAGCCAAGAAGACTCTTCACTTCTTTAAAATAGAGAGAGATACCATGCTGCCATCCCTCTGGTTATCACCTTTTGTTGCTCCCAGCGTTTGAGCTCCATTTTCACTGCACTGTTTGATATACCGCAGAAAGGCTCTGGGCCGATAATAATGGTACAGTCCCTCTACAATTATGGGTCAGTCAACGTGTTGTCTGACTGTTCAAAAATGGATATAAAATCGTAAAAATGATCAACTATCTCTGTGTTCTGATGTGTACTTTCGATCAACAAATAGTTTCACTGCAGTTGATGCGTGTAAATCAGTTGGGAAGAAAAATATCACTTACATAGCAAAAGACACAATTATGGGTCACTTTTGGCATTCAAAATCATTTAGTCTATAAAATCGTCAAAACACATAATGCAAGTTATTTTATTAAGTCTTGATGCATGCATTACCACAAAAGATCAAAATAATGGTCGCAGTGGCCCAAATCTTACAAAAAAAAAGTCTTGATGCATTATCATGTAAAAGTAATAAAAATAGCCAAAATATGGACTGACCCACAATTGTGCACCGCAAAATGTAACATTACTACAATTATGGGTCACTTCACTTCTTGCACCGAGCAGAATTTTAGTGATATTTTCAACTTTAAATTGTTTTTATCGTATACCTAAATGAGATTACAAGTGAGTTACAAAAAATACCACTGCCAATGAAAACTGTTCAGTTTCGTGAGAATAGAGGTATTTGCGCAAAAGTGACCCATAATTGTAGCTGACCCATAACTGTGGAGGCACTATATTATGGTATTGCAATTGCTCTTTTTGTGTACTCGATGCTTACTACTGCTGCCAGATGTTGCTCGTGGCACCATTCGTAAAACACTACACTTATGTATAGTCTTCCGTAGTGATTACACTGACTTTTTTATAGCAGCGAGAAACAGTAAAATTTCTGGCACTCTAGTGCACAAAACAGCCATCTATTGGGATCGTTTCAAGCTACACTCAACGTCAACATCTTGTTTTCATAAATTTATTTCAATGTGATTAAAATTTTATGATTCTGCGCGAATCCCCTGTCGGGGGGAAATCGTCAATAAAATTCGGATCGTTTAGTATCAATTTACAGGAACAGGAACATTGTCGATTATATCCGCAGCTAAATAGTTGGCAGTAGACGGTTCATGTGTAATCTTAGCGTACTGCCTGTTGAGTGGTTTTGGCACGTTTCCCCAACGGTAGCCAACTTCTAAACTTTTCTAGGCAAAACAAAGTTTCCGAAACACGGTTTGGTTTTTTTAGTTATCACCATGATTACCGATATATGTCGGATATTATTTTCAGTAACAGTATTCAATTGTACATCGTTGAATTTTTTATTGTTCAATGTGCAAAACGTGAATACTTGTGGCAGAGGGTGATAAGTTTAATGTGATATGCATAATTAAATAACCAGTGTTTTGAAGAACGTTTGTAAACAGGCGTGAACAATTTTTCGTGTTTAGTCCAGGGTTACTAGAAGCTAAAAATAGTGTTGCTAGACTTTTAATGCTCCAATTGCACCCGATCTGCTACAACAGCTATTCTTCAAGATAAGGAAATCTGAAGCTAGAAGAGTGATTCCCCGACTTGATCCGGGGCACGTTTTCAGTTGTATCCTTTATTTACCTGTTGTACTCTAGAGTATCCTTTATTCACAGTACTCTAGAGTAATGTGATATTGTAACACGTTTTTGCGCTACATTATCGCGAGCAGACGGGGAAGCTACTCTATTAGATTCTTGGAACTCGGCCAGCGAAACAGTCGGACTCTGTCTTGTGTAATCAACGCGGACAATCATTACATACATATATTGTGACTTGAGATGAATGTATGACACGTTCATGAAGCGCCAGGTTCAACAGCTTACCATGAGCGCAAGGCAAAATGCATTTTTTTTGCGTAATTCACTTTCAATGGCACAGGCATCCGGTGGTGTCACTTCAGCTGACCTTTGGCAAGGGATTCAAGGAGCTAATCTTTCCGCGAATTAATGCGGTAAAAAATGAGCTCGTTATGGCAAATTTCTTTCCATTCAATCCCAACGAGAATATAAAGGTTCAATTTTCACACTGCCTGTGGTTCGGTTCCCCGGTGGATGTGATATACGATCTTTGTCAATCAGATTCTTTCGTGTTTGTCTGTGTTGCGGGGACAGTAAACTCGGCTATGTTGATTTCGCGCTGATGAGATTCAATTTAATAACAAAACATTCTGCAGTGGTAAAATATGTCAAAGTCCAGAGCCAAGGGTTTGTTCTCCGTCTCTCGGACGCTCGCGCAACGCACTTAACAGCAAAAATAGATCCGACTTGCGTAAATATGTCTAAGATAACACAACACACAGTGTGGCAGGTGACGTAACGTGTTTCGGATGTACAGTTTTTTTTCCTACTGTCAATAGTGTCATGAACTTTCTAGATTCGTATGGTGTGAGTTAATCCTTTGTAGTTGTTTTTTGAAACTGACCGCGTTTTTAGAAAATATTCAAAGCTGAATTATCTCAAACATATGTAACTCAGTAATACGGTGATTTTACTTTGAGTAGGATAATTAAATGATTAGGACTGAATTCTATGTTTGATCAATTAAAACTTATTACCATTATGGAACATGTTTCTGCCAATGCACAGCAAGAAACGGGAATTTGGTATGTTTGTGCTTTTTGAAATCGGCCTGTTTTGCTGAAAGTATATGAAACTAACAGATTATCAATGTCAGCAGGACACTAATACTAAGAAACTAAAAAGAAAGGTCAGGAATTTGAAAAAGTATAAAGTAGCTTAATAGGCTCAAGCCTATTTTAAAGCAAAACATATGCTGATTTCAACAAGCATGCATGGGAAGTTTCTGCTGCATTTGGTTCGATGTATAATAATAATGATGAAATGTGTTAGAGCTTCAATCCGAGTCTGGCCGATTTAAATTAGAAGGAATAATTCCTGATTCTACTAAGTACCAGAAACTATGCACACCCTGACAGCCAACAAAATGGATTATTATTCATCGCTGTTGTTGCTAGGAGGTTTTTGAACTCAATTATTCAATTAGAAACAATTTGGGTTTGTGTTTTGGTATACGGTTAAGGTCAGCTAAAACGCATGAAACGTAGAACAAAACTAACAAAAAAAAAAAAAAATTGATTCACCAAACACACCCTCGAAACTCAGAATTATCGGAAGCGCTCTAGTCTCGAGAGTTTCTTGACGTCTTCCTTTTTGATAACTTCGCTCGGAATTTTCTTCCGGCTGTCCCGGAGTAGATTTCGTCAATAACATTTTTGCTTGCTGTGTCAACAGTAATATTGACGTTGCTTCACTAGGTTGTGACAGTAATGAGTTATGACTTTCAGGCAAAACAGGCATTGTCAGTTTTAGGCCAGCTAGGATGTATAGAGTAGGTTATTCAAATATTCCGAGCACATTTAACAAACACCTCTATATTTATTTCCAATGATTTTTTCTTCCTAAACACTATACTCTTCAATTTAATAAATCCTGTTATGATGACGCTACGTACAGAGAAAGCAACGCAAGCCGAGAAACGGAATGCCAACAAACCGATTGAATTGTGATTATGTTTTCCTTCGGATGTCATCGCGGTACGCACGTCACCAGCGTCCACTTCCGTCAATATTTACTCTGCGTTGCGTTTGGGTATCGTTTTGTGTTATAAGATTAATATGCGGCATGTAAGTCGGAAACCCTTTCAATGCAGAATGACCTTGCCCTGTAATCTGGCGAACTCTCCGCTCCATAATACACGTCAGTGATTCAAAGAGTGTGTGCGATTTCAGAGCGGACGCATGGTCATTCAATGAATACAACTAATCAAAAATTAAGTCATTTATTCAGCCGCTGTCATTTAGCCTGCCTCCGTTCTTCATGGCACAATTGATTACGGCGGAGGTATAAATTCATTTATAAATAACGAGAGTTAGAAAGAGAGCAGTATACATTGTTTCGTGAATACTTACCGGATGTTTCTCCGCTGACTGTCGATGCACGCGGTAGTACTCCTTTCGCGCGGTACTAATTCAACTATATGAGATCGAGCAGCATGATTCCAATAAATGGTTTATGAGTAGTACTTTCGACTAATTTGCCTGTCCAGCAATTGCAGCAGCTAACGGAAGAAGGGTAAGGTTGCGTTTTCTATTGAAAATTTTACAACCTTGAAATGGTTTAACAACTGCATAAATTAAAACAGGCGCTTCCTTCGCTGGAATCAACTGGAAGTAATTCGTTCATGTGCATCTCGTGATTGCAGTTACAATTATAGCCGTCGGAATCTGGTGCAGTACACAATTGTCGGCTGTTTGCTCGCTCGAAGATAACGTACTGTTTATTAGAGACGTGTCAGTGGGTATGCAAATATTTTGACTGCATCGGTTGGTAATCAGGCAAACTTGTCATAGTTCCGCAGCCGGATAGTGTGATTTGGCAATGGCAATAGCAGTTCTGATGTCAACAAAACGGGCTGTTCCTATCGTAGCAAATGTTATATATATATATGTTACAAATTCGAGGATTGATGCACTGCACGTGTATATTCGTAACCAAAATTTTGTTGTGTGTTTGAAAGGAACAAAACAAAGATCACGTCAAATAACACTAAAGAGAGCATGCATTTTGGTATAGGTTTTAACGAAACATTGTAGCCCAGAAACCGTTGGTTGTATAGGCACACTGTCTGAAAATGATCTGTAGAGAATTAATTATATCTTGTAAAATATATACACCGAAAAAAAATTTTCTTTCAATTCCTTTTGAAAATTAACACTAAATTTGAATTTTCAAAAAAAAAAAAAAGATTTTACTTTCTTTATATTTTTAAGAAACTCGAAGTAAAAACGAAACTTTTGATAAAAGGTCCAGAATGGAGTAGTGGAATAATTTTTTTGAAAGGTTAAGTTTTCGCTAAAAAACAGCAAAAAAATGATTGAGAGGCAAATTTAATCCGTTCCTGATATACAGCCGTTTTTTTACGCGGATTTTGTACGAGGTTTTTTTACGCGGATTTTCAAATTAACGCATTGTTTGCGCGGATTTTCGAATTGAAGCAGGATGGGAACCAAAAAGGTCTAAATGTTTATTGAGTAAAAGACAAAAAAACCTAAATTAATCTACCTAGCGGTCAGACCCAGCCTTTCTCATTCAAACTTATTATTTGAAAAAATGGATTTATTTAGGGGCCATCCACATACCACGTGGACAGATTTTTAACGATTTTGACCCCCCCTCCCCCTCCGTGGACAACTGTCCATATAAATTCTAAAAAAAATTGTATGGACCGTGGACATTACCCAACCCACCTCCCCCCCCCCCGAAGCTGCCCATGTGGTATGTGGATGGCCCCTCAGACGCTTCAATCCAATAAAAGTATATTCACTCTTTGGGTTTGGACGGCGGAAACGCCCGTTCCGGCATCTACAACATCTTGGCACTATTGGACAACAATCAGAAGCTCTAAAGAATGCTGAAAAGGAAGACCGAGGGAACAGCACCTGGCGAACATGGACATACATGTCAGGAGGCGAGAGTCCCGTTCACTGGTCTCGGAGCTGCAGGCGGCTTAATAAGATGGTCTTGTCCCGGTTTTCCCGGCGAATCGTGACGTGTCGGTAGTGAAGCACGACCTACCACCCTGGATGGCAACGACTGGCAGGGCACTTCGTATTTTTCCCTCCGAGGAAATGAGCTTCGATGAAAGTTCATTTTACACACCAAGTTACGGCTCACAATCAACGAGGATTGTATGTCACAGCCGCTCTTCTTTTGTCCCGGACTGGCCGTGGACGGTGAAATTTATAGTATATAATTTCTGGGCAAACCTGAAGCGTAAGATTCACTCCAACATTTTTTTCGCGAAAACTGAGCAGAAATTGATAAATAAAACGAAGAAAGAACTCAAAATCATGCCTACACGCATGTTTTCGTCCGCCATGTTGAATGTTCTGGTTAGCTGCTCGAAAGCCGCTTGCAAGGGCCTTTGGAAATTTATCAAACTCAATTACCCGTCTTAGTATTCATTATCACCATCCGAAAAAAGTCAATTTCTTAATACAAACATTATATAAAATGTTAATCAACAACCTAAAACGTGTTGATGAAATTTGCAACTATACTACGATGCACCAGTGTGGTATAAAAAAGTTCATATTGAAGCGTTAACATTTTCTTCCACAAATCAATAAACGTCATTTCGCTGAAATGTATTTTGTACTCTAGTTCATCTTTTTGAAGATAAAAAAAACAAAATGCGAGAAATGCTGAATTGCTGCGCGGTTACATGTTGCAAAATTTGTTAAGAAAAGCGCTTCAATGGATTATTCTATCACACCTCATGTATTCACGAGACATTGCTTTTTTCCTTTCCGATGATTGATAACCTGGGTGAGTAGCACACTTCACTTCTCACGAGTAAGCTAAAAATTGGGTCGATTTTTTTATCGCCTTGAACGTCGGGAATTCAGATAGAATATTTCATGTTATTTTTACATTAAATTCTTAGAATTTCTTCACTGCTTGCGAAAGAGTACACTAGAATTTAGGAAATTGTTATGACCTTATATTCAACTTAATCTTATAAAAAGAGAGATGGATGTGAAGAATTATGTCTATCGCACTTTATGTCTATCGTCAATTTTATCCTGGATTTTTTTGCGTTGGTGTAACCGATTTTTTCAAAAATTAGTTCAACGGTAACTTCTTTTACGTAGACTACATTGCTTGTTTCTCAAAAACGTAGAAAGTCCAATGTACACCTCTCCCCCCAAGGACTTGCGAAGCGAATAGAAAAATGATGCGATAAGCGAAAGGTCACCATCGTTCGTTTATTTTAAAACATACGAAAACGTATTCATAAATTATTGGAATGTTCTACCGTCTTAATTTATATACAGTTTTTAGAGATGCATTTCTGTAGAAAGATCTTACCAATTTGTTAATAATACTTATGTGTAGTTATAATACATCTAACCCTACTGTTGGTATGTTGTAGTAAAAACATTTTAGACTTATTCTCACAAGTAGCCGATCGTAGAAATTCGTAGCGGACTTCAGATCCTTGGCCAGCCAGTGGCCTGTAATTAGCTATACGTACAATTAGTGTCGGTATGCATTCAGAAACGCATACCGCTGCGTGTTCATTCTAGGCGAAAAGTTTTTGTTTTTGTTCTGTTTTTAGCCAAATAGAAACATAATCATGGTAGGTTTTCGTGTGTATTATGTTCACCGTTGGTCTTAGGATTATCGACTATCGTTAATGGCACGGCTTCCCGATTTCGGTTTATTTGGTGATTTTGTTCGGCTTTCAGTGGTTTCTTGTCCAACAGAACACTTGTCACGTTGTTATACTCAACTCTGCCTAGCGCTTCCAGCAGTCTTCTTTGTTTCTTGTTACGTTCCTTCTGGAAGAAAAGCCGAACGTAATACACCGGAAAGACAACGCATTGACCAGCTGGTTCTTCAGCGTCGATGTAAACTCCACGAACCAACACTGAGTTGGAACAGTTCAGCAGAATGAGTAGTAAAAGCGATACACTGTGGGTGATCCAATCGCTCATAAGTCGGTTATCTGTAAAATTTGTTGTCTTAGAAATGAGCGGTTTTTGAGCAGAAAACCCATCGCTGTACCTGGTAGGAAGTAATGATCCAGTAATGCCCAAACTCCTCGCCATACATTGATTGTTCCGATGAAACTGAAGAACAAAAATAAATCGGCAACGACGACGCGCCAGATCCCATCCAATCGATCGCACGCCCATCGCATTAGGGGTTGAAGGGAAAATGTGACTCCAGTTACTCCGTAACCTATAAACTGAAAACGGCATTCGATTCGTTTCTGTGCGAATGGGAAAATGCAACTTACCACCGATGACCAGGCCGATAGTCCACGATCTTCCGGAAACAATTTCAGATCCAAAAGGACCCAGAGCCCTCGCCATACAAACACCACCAGCGATCCGATGACCAGCACCGAAAACAGGCAGTCCAGTACGTACAGAGCTGGCTCCTTGGAACCCTAGAAGAAAAATGCACGGGTAATTTTTATTATCTCTTTCATTATCTTAATTAAAAAATGATGTCGTTGGTATGGTTTATTTATAAGTTTTCAATGTAATTGTCATGTCGCATAACTCGAGTGGCGAGATAAAGGATCTGCGAGTTAAACTGAATATAAAAAATTACAATGACTTTGCATCATTCGAGTCATTCATCTAACCTACATTGGAAATTATAAAAATATAAATTGAAAACACAAATGTGTCACACGCAGTTACGAAAATTTCAATTGAATTGAATAATTAAAAGAAAAATAAGGAAATAAGGAAGATAAAGAGTGAGAAGAAGATTACGAAATAGCTTCGCCAAAAACGACGACGGTTTTTCAGGCTGGATGCGGAATAGTCTCTAAAAACGCGACGTTTTTCTCCGAAGAAATAAAGTGCCTTCGGTAGCAAAAACACATTGCTTCGCTCATCTGGGACTCCAGAATTGATGGGATGGGATAAATAAGATGCCAGTCTTATTGATAAGGTTCCTAATTGGTAATCGACATTTTTAGACCACTAATTTTTTTTTTTGACATGTTGCTCATCAGTTGTCGTAAAATGTCGTTCAGGACACTACAGGTCTTTTATACGTTGCTTGCTCTCTTTGAAGTCTTTATTCCACTTGCAAACATTTGTTTGTGACATGGCATATTCATCACTAACAATATTATGAACAAAAAAGAAAAGCAAAACAAAAGGCCCCTTTCTGACTGCTCATAATTGTTATAAAAATCAGTTGCAGAGATCCAAGCTACAGTCGAATCCCTTTATAGCGACATCGCAAGGGACTGTCGTTATGGCGAAATGTCGCAATAATATGAAGAATTTTTGCATATGTAGAACAGAAGGTACCGTTGAGATTGTCGATATAGATTTAGCAATGTCGTTATAGAGGGATTCGACTGTACTATTGTCGCAATAAAGAATGACAAGTATTAGTTTTGGTATGCTGTTATAGAGGAAGGTCGTGATAGCGAAATGTCGCAATAAAACGAAGAATTTTAGTATAAACAGAAGGGACTGTTGAGAATGTCGCTGTAGCGAGATTTGTCACTATAAAAAGTGTCGTTGTAGAGGGATTCGACTGTACATCTTTCTGGTTACATGTCAAAAACTGAATGAATATTAGTATTCCAAAATCTAAAATATTGATTCTATACACTAGGGTTGGTACTTTGACAAAAAAATAAATAATTTTCAACAATAATTGTACACTAGAGTGCCAATGAGATGTATGAACAAAAAAAATTAACCTTCGAATATCGTTTAGCGGTACGGCTCAAAATGTTTCGTCTTCTCGAAAAAAGTCCCCATGCAAAATTTTCGTTTGCGGTAGGGGTCAAAAGTTTCGTCTTCTCGAATAGAGTCCCCATGCCAAATTTCAGCTCGATCGGTCGATATCGAAATTTTTTTTTGATGCCAAATGTCTTAGAAATGCATGAAACGTCAAGATCTAGTGATAACTCGGAATTTTTTTTTACAAAAAAATCGAGTTTCTGGGACCTAGGAAATTTTAAGGCTGGGAGACTTGAAACTTTGCCCGCTTTGAGGCACGTGTACCCGATGTTCAATCGAGCTGAAATTTGGCATGGGGACTCTATTCAAGAAGACGAAACTTTGGACCCATACCGCTAAACGCTAATCGAAAGTTGATTTTTTTATATAGCTAAATACAAGCCCGAAAATTTTCTAAGACCCAGAAAGTTGATTTTATAGAAAATTTATTTTTGTCGTGTTAACACCAATTTTCGACGTTTCATGCATTTCTGAGACATATGGTATCTAAACAAAATGTCGGTTTCGGTAATTTCATATATCACTGCCTGTGCTTTTTGTCGTCGATATTTTTCGCGAAACTTTGACCGCTTTGAGGCAAGTGTTCCCGATGTCCGATCGAGCTGAAATTTTGCATGGGGACTTTTCTTTGAGGAGACGAAACTTTTGAGAACTACCATTGAACGATATTTGAAAAATCGATTTTTATTGGCACTCTATTGTACACCATACCTGATCATCTATCAGGAAATTTGAAAAAAAAAATCCTAAGCCTATTTTTAACCTTATGCCTTATGAATTTAATTTAAAAATCGGTCAAACGATGATCAAATAAGAAAAAAATTAGTAAATTATCTCGAGAGGCACGATGAACAGATTTTAACATTAAATATCTTGATTTTCGTATCCAAAGTAGCTGTGATTGATATTTATCAGTTCAAAAATCATCAGTTTATCAGTTCAAAAATCATCATTTACCTTAGATCTAAAAATAATACATTTCCAATAGAATGCATGAATTTCATGGGTGATTTCATTTATATGAACGATGGAAATTTCACTCACAGTTATAGCGATTTTTTTGGTCACACAACAGTACTCTTTTGAAAAAAAAAAAAATGTTCCGGAAAAATCAGCATGAAGCGAGTTATGTGAAAAATATTGTACACAATGATCAACTTCATCCAGTTCCATGGCACTTTAACTGTGTCTAGGAGTGTGACAAGAAACATCAGAAACGTAATTTTCAAAAGTTATTTAATTGAGCTGCAAATCAGAATAAAGCAAAGTCTAGGTACTAATACTCGGCTGCTGGACTTGACTTCTCTGTTTGTTGCACACTAACACTGTGCCTCAAAAACAATTGCGAGGCATAAAAAATTCGAGTTTTCATCTCTGTTCATATAATGGTTTTTCATAAATCAATCAATTATCAAAATACCAAATGAATATGAAAATAGTTTACAAATAATAAAATCTAGTTTGCAGGTTCACTGATTGGTTATTGAAGATATTTTGAAAAAGACTGTTTCCAGGAGTGCACTGGTAACGTTGGTTGTTTAGCTATTTACGGGTTTCTGATTTTTATTTATCAGTTAAAACCGTTTAGTTTTCCGAGCGAAACGTATTTTTTGAAAACTTTTTATCGTTGTCCTTCTTTTTGTATAATAAGAATTAAATTCGCTCCAAAGCGCTTGAATGACAATTGGTACATGAGCGAACTGTCATTCAAGCGATTTTGAACAGTTTTAATTCGTGATTTAAAAACCGAAGGACAACGCTCAAAAAATGCAGCTCTTTCAAATGATATAAAAAACTGGTATAGCTAAACAACCCAATTGTCTGTTCAGTAAAAGTTTGCATTACAAGTGTTTTCCACCAGTTTGTTTCTGCTAAAACTAGTGTATTTTGTGTGAGTAGTTGTTGCAAGCTGTGGAAACGCTCGTATATTCAACGATTTCAGTGGATTCAGTAAAATTATTGTTCTGATTTTGTGATGTGTTGATATTCGAGCACATACTCAGTGTAATATATTCGACGCCCTATCTTACGCCGCACTGACTGCAGGAGTAGTTGTCGAATGTGGTGCTTGCGTTATTGGCATTTTTCCTAGTGCTTTTTCTACTGATCCTCATACATTTCTTATGTGTTTGCTAATAGTGATAAGCAGAGTTGTGAAGCGAGCGAGAAGCGAAAACTCACTTCTCCTCTCTGTTTGAGAACGAGACATATGCTACGCTTCTCAAGTCTTTTGCCCACACGCTTTCGAGGTACTCTTTGTTCTTCATGTACTCGCCGAAGCAGCAACTAACGAGCAGCGGCACATAAAAACTGTTTTGTCTTGCTACTCAGCGACTGTAAAAAAGTACGCGAGTTCCAGCTTGCGAGTAGGAGTGCTCGACTAGTAGAAGTGCTTGAAAAATGTGCACGGAATTGAAAATGCTTTCTTCACCTACCCGGTTTTGCTTCGTGCACCGACAGCCGAGAGTGAGGCGAAGAATCTGTGAAGCCTTCTGCAAGTTTTTTTACAGCAGTCTAATGCAAAACCAGCCGAAGTAAAGGGCTATTCCCACTGCTTCCGTTCCGGGACCGGACCGGGACCGGGCCGTGTCCGGGACTTTTCATGCATTCACACTGCGCCGTGCTTGAACAGTGCATGCGCCACGCTCTGGCTGAGAAATGTTGATGTGTGTATGTGAAAGAACGTCTTCCTCTTTTTTTCATACCGCAGCTCACTCCGCGCGAAATATGTCACTACTGTTGTATCCACCCGAGTGCCTTCCGTGCACTCTCCGGCCAACACCAAGTATCGTCGGCAACGTTAGTTTTTCTCTCGCACGGCGGCAGCACGACGGCAACTCAGCGCTGCACCGGTCTGGGCACGGCGCGTCGGTGTGAATGCGTTCATAAGAACGCATGCAATCAATCTCAAACAAGCCCGGACGACACACGGAACAGCCACGGCCCGGTCCCGGAACGGAAGCAGTGGGAATAGCCCTTAAACCGCTGCCGAAGTAGTCCGATACTCTTTTAAATTTTTTATGTCCCTCCGCAACTATCGCAATGCATTTTGACTAAACTGTCTTCGGCTGATTTCACGCGCGAGTAGGAGAGTAAACACGGGTGTGTGCATATGATTTCGGGGGCGAATGCTAGCAAGGAAAAAAGTGAAAAAGAATGTGAAATAGCTTGAACGAAAAATACTCCAGTGTGTGTTATCGGTAGCAACGAGAACCTCACTTTAGGTGTTGCACGCTGTTTATGAGCGAGACTAACAACACTGATGATAAATGACATTTCCCGTACATACACTTGCAATCGTGTGTAGCCGTGTAGGTTTTTTTTTTGTTTCACTCGACCTGTGAATCGTCGCATCTCGTTCAACAATATAACTTTATGCGGTGAATGGTTGTAGAATGGAGCGACACATCTTAGCAAGTTGTAATAGCTTACCTCAATTCATGTTCTCAGCCGCAGAAAGCAGCACAACAGCAACTAGTCAACCGAGATCTTTTTTACATGCCCTAATACTTCTTACATATTGTATTTTATAATTCATCTTTATTTATCTCACATTATATGTAATCCTGATCAGAAACCCACCCCTCTAACAAAAATTTTATTCCGTGGTCTGTGTAGGGATGTAAAGGTATATTCGGTCTCTAACAAAGCATATATATTATATAAGCATATAGGTTTCGTGCGGCACTGGCACAACTCTAAGCTCATAGTTTTGAGAGAAGAGGGTTCGAAAATTAGCGTTCAAAATTACCTTTTTCACTTCTACAAGATTATTGAATTTTTAGACATCCTATTCTCATTCAACTTTTACTCATTTTACTCTAGAAAGTATGAACAAGTATAGGCAAGTGGAATGAGTTAAAATTTCTTTTTAACAACTTTCGGAGAATGTTTTTAATTTGAAATGCAAAGACACATCTACTTATAACTCAGGATCTTTTTAAATTTGAAACTACCCTTACTAATACGCAGAGAATCCTGAGTAAGAATCCCCAGAATACCTTTAACTCGGTGACGGAATCGTGAAAGGAATCGCAAACACGATCCGGAGGATTCCCACTCAGGATTCTTATTCAAGAATCCAAGAGCCATATACAAGGCATTCCTAAGGATTCTTTTTTCAGGAATCCTTTTCAAGAACGCTCACGAATCCAATGTGAGGAATCCTAGAGAATCTATGCGAATCGTATGTGTTCGTCCGGGTAGTCTTTGTGGGATAAAACTTAAACGTGTTTGGCATCGTTTGACATTAAAATTTAAAAATTATTTTTTTTTGAGTTGTGCCGGTATTGCCCAAAACCGACGACATCCCCACCTGACTGTAAGGCAGCGTTATTGGTTTATAAAAAATCGGGTCATTAAATAATGCACAGTTAGAAGGAATGACCACTTCTAGTCATTCTTTCAGATTTATTGTGCACCTTGAGTGGCTGGACCCATCCCGGAGTTTATATGTATAGTCAAAACTAAGTTGAGTTAAGTTAAGCTTAACATCAATCGTGCATTTCAGTGTTTTTAGCACAGTTGGTCTTTCTTCGACAAAATTTCACATAAAAAACCCTGAAAAACCGATTTTAGGCCTCAATAGTCAAAATATACCAAAGCCCCGCCTTTTCTACAAATGTTTGTTCTACTTTTAACAACAAAATGATGAAGATGCGATGTTAAAAACGATCAAAGTCTTTAGAATATATGGTCGGTGTGCAGCCAAAGCAAATCGCAAAAACCTTAAATCCAAGTAATCGGCGTTCAAAGTTAAACCACCCTGTATGTTTCCTGCAAATTGCTACAAAGGTTTTTTGTTGTGACTTTTCAAATTCGTTTCGTTTTTTCATGAAAGATAAATTAGTAATTTTCACATCCACTGGTTTTATTACCACAATTTAAAAAAAATGCGCTTAGTTCGGTTTGGTCGCACGCTGATAAAATCAAAAGATCATATCAGAAAACAATTAAATTCACGAATGTTGGGTGTTTTTTGTTCAAGTATTTTTACCCTTCCTTTTTACGCTTACGGTTCTTTTTTATCGACGCTCGTTCCCCTTACTCGTTCGCCAGTTATAATTACTTCCTATAAGGTTTCAACGGTGTGTCCCTCTGGCTAGTTTATTATAAAAAACATTTATTTTATCCAAAGAAAGTCACACCGTGGTATTGTTGAATTCAGTGCGTAGGAAGGGAAAATCGGGAGCCTAAAAATTAATCCATGCTAAGTCTTTCGACATCAAATGATCTGATTCTAAAGAACAAACCTACGACCACTCGCTTGTTAAAACGGAATTTTGCGATTAGGTAAAAAAAAACAGACGGTTGCTCTAGCCGCCTATAGAATCCGAGTCAGAGTTCGACAAGCGCGTGGTCGCGATTTCTTTACACGGTTTTTTACATTCATCTCGAAAAAAGAATTCCGTGCATAGCAGTCCTCTTCAGGGAATTGTAATTGTAACGCGGTATTGTCAGGCTTGTATATGGTCAACACTTTCATTTGATTTCGCTTCGTTGGTGTGCGTCGGAGTAGACCTTCGCTCGTAGAACGACCGCCGGGTCTTGTACGAAGAACAGACGGTCAGTTGACATTCGCGCATTCGAATAGATGCACTTTGTCACTCGTTTGGTGATGTTATTTTGTTTTATTTCTGTCTATTTAATTCTTTTGTCTATTCAGAAATATTATTGCAGGATCAAAATCTTCGCACATAACATGCGAACTTTTATTTATAGAAAAAAATCACAGGAGGGTTGTGTGCTAAGCCACGACCGCAAGGTTGAAGTAGAATACTTTTACTAGAAAGATAACTTGGCTGCTTGCGTGTCAGTCATTTCGAAATCGGATTTGTTTCGTATATACCGCTTGTTAAGCACAGTATCAACAAATCGTAATAAACATCACACTGCTGTGCATTTGCAGCAGCATCAAACTTCAGTTGCATGATATAACTGGAAAAATAGGTGTGGCTAAATTGTTTCCAGTTATACCATTCTACAACGTTCGAAAAATTTTATTTCCTATGGCGTAATACTCATGTACGAAAAATACATCTCATTCATTTCAGTTTATTTTCAGTTCCTACAGATTTTCTCAGTTTCGCAACACAGATATACAAAAACGATTTCTTGTGGACATTATTTCGAGCCGGACCGATAGAGCTCTCATTAAGGCAATTCATTAAGCTATAATATGTATTGTGTCGTTTTGTGCGGCTTGGAAGAAGAAAATGTTCCCGTCCCCGTGTCGCATGGAAGTAAATTGTTGCGTGTTTGATATTGCCGATGGTAGACATGAGTATAAAGGTCGAAATTCTGCTGTGATGTCTAACCATAACCGTCTTCTTCAAGGCGCTACATTCTCGTTAATGAAGTGTTGTGAATTTTCTAAAACAGACTCAGCATCGTGAGCAGAACGTACCGAACTTTTCTGTTTGAAATCGGATTTGTTTCGTATATACCGCTTGTTATGCACAGTATCAACAAATCGTAATAAACATCACATTGTTGTGCATTTGCAGCAGCATCAAACCTCAGTTGTAGTTTATTAATAACCATTCACTATGGTCTTCCAAAAACATTTAGTAGCCTTGAAAAAGGTCGATTGCTGCAATTGCAATTTTCATTCAATTATTGCATAAATGCTTCATGGTCAGATATACCCGCTGCAACTGCTACGCTATTCGTAGCCATGCCACAGTTGTGGCCGCTATACGCTGCCATTGGTATCCGCTGTCCCTGCATCAGCTGGTCCAGCTGCTATCGATGCTGAGATCCGCTGCAACTAGTGCGCTATCCATTGCTACTCCACAGCTGTGCTGTGGTCGCTATCCGCTAACGCTGATATCCACTGCTGTGCTACTGCTGCTGCTAAGGGATGACTGCTGTTGTCGCTGTCTAGAACTATTATGAGCGGCTTCGGCTAAAACAGGCTCTTATATAGGCCAAATAGCTTATTTTCAATTGCAAGGTATATGATTCTGTCGACCGTGCTTGGGAAGCAATCATATAACGACCAACCAGAGGTCGAATTTTTCGTTTAGACAAGGCTTGACTATTTTCAATAGTACAATAGTTTGAATAATAAAATTACAATTCTCTTCATTTGGGAAGAACCTTGGAAGATTTTCCAATCTATTGCTGCCAGAACGAAGGAAATCCATCGAATACTAACCGATTTATTAGCATTTGAAATTGGACATATTTTTCACTTTTTTCGGTTTTAGATTTTCATTTCACATCCCTATGTAGCCGAACTTCCTGAGAGAAGTATTCTACTTCAAAATGGCAAAATGCGCTCAGGGGAAAAACGTCGTTGTTGCGAGTACTTGTTCAACACTTGTTCAAGAATGTATTTAGGCAGCGAGTCTGCTTATTATATGTCATAAAATTAACCAGACGGATTTGGGTTCTCTTCAGGGGATTGTTATTGGTGATATTGGCACTAACCTTGAAACGGAAGGGTTTAACACATAAGCACGGATTTCGTTATAAGCATGTTGCTTACTTTCAATAGCAATATTGCTAATTTTTAGAAAATAGATTTCACGAAAAAATATTTTAAAAGACAAAGCTCTGCACTGATGAAATGCTTCTCTTTTCCGTACTATTTAAAGAAAAGTACTTAGTACTTGAAATAAGGGTTTGACTGTTTTGAAAAAGAAAGTTCTTTAATTAAATTTTTATGTACAAAACATTTGAATTTGAATTGAATTCTCGAAGCATTCCGAAAAAGCTGTTTAAATAAATATTTCGTTTTGTGTAAAATTTTCTAGTGCTGTCCTTCTCAGAGTTAGGGTTAAAATAACAACCAAATTCGAGGAAAGTTTATATAACATACCAATTTTACATTTGTTTCGCGGGTGCTTGTCTAACATGAACTGATCCTAATTTTTTAGTAATATGGATAGTAACCTATGTTTCTGTCTTGCTTTCATGGAATACATCAGAAAAATGGCAACAGATGCGAACCGGGATGACTATTTCTTAATTCTGATGTTTTCAAAATGAGATATTTTTTCTCGCAAGAAAAAAATTCTAAGTTTGCCAGAAAATTGTAGTATTCTTTATGTCTCTTACATTTTTTTTGAGAATATGTAACAAAATTATTTAAATTATTTCAGCCAAAACCAATATTTATGCATGCAAATAGCTAGACATATTTGATTTTCATGGCTGTTCAGCATTCGAAGAATAATGAAATAGAGGCAGTTAAAAAGTGATTGCTCTTACCGAAATTTTGAAATAAGTCGGAACATCGAAATATTCCCGGCGGCTATCGTTGACGACTACGAAGGGTGATCCGGTTACGTTGCGTAGACCTTTCAACAAAGCCAGCAGGAGAACACATCCGAGCGTTATCAGCACCACGTACAAAACGTCGTGCGTTGTGTACAGATTAATCATCTCCCACCCACCGCGCCAGGAGTTAACGCAGATAGTGCCGTAGATTTCCGTGTACAGTCGAGAGCCGAAGTAAAACAGTAATCGATGCCGGTCGGCATTTAGGTACCGTCGCAGTGAGTTTTGGAAGATGTGCGCCATAAAGTGGCCTACTAAGCCGAGAACGAGCGATATCATAAGACTAGTGGGATAATCCGACGGGTAGATATAATCTGCCATCAGATTCCAGGTACCTCGCCAATAGGCCACCACCAGGGGCCCCACTATGAAGGATGCGTATAGGTTATCTATCAGCTCCAGCAGGATCCCGTGCCAGCTGTCGTGTTTTGCATTGATGAGGCCATCCTCTATTCCAACTATGCTCCCGCGCATACTGCTTTAGCTGACACCGTGTGAATAATTTCTTCATATAAAACGTGCCCCTTGCCGCGCAAGTGCATCCACTATTATAACACTACAAACACTTTCTTTTCGCGCAATTCAAGCGGTGATCAGATTGATACTTAAAGCGGGAGTGATATTATCTCGTGCTCGTCACTTTGAGCACCGTTCCACTCGAAGATTCATTTCCTGGTCACAAGATTCAGTTGAACTGTTCGCGATTATTGTGAGAATTTGGACGCAATCACACGGCATTTGGTTGTTCTGCGGAACGTCAGCCAAACGATAAAACAGCCCGTTCTCTCTCGGTTCCGGGAGAGATGCTGTGTGCGCAGCGTAGTTTCGAACTTTTTAGTTTTCGGTCCACGGAGCACTCATCTGCCTGCCGACTGAAGCCAAAGGGACGGTTGCAGTATCTATTTATTAGCAGATAACAATTTGCTTGGCGACTTTGCAGGTTGATAAGAGATTTCAATAATTAAAATATTAGCGAATGTTTCTCACTTGTGGTCACCTCTACTGTGGAAAGTGGTGTTACCACTACATGTTCATTTTTTTTTTTGGCGAAATGAAGAAATTTGGAACATCACGATTGAGAGGACTGTGAAAATTCCGTTATCCGTTCCGGATGTAATTGTGATTGGAGCGTTGGAATTTGCAAAACTGTTTTTTATATAGATTGTCTCCAATTTTGAAGGTAAAGTTTCGGATTTTTTGGTTTTTTTGTCAGACATAGTAGAGTTTTGTAATGACGATCAATTTATTTAATGTTTGCTCACAGTTATTAGTTATGACATTTATGTTCACAAGATTATCTTTGGATTTTTGGAAAAAAAAGGTAACCACTATTATTTTAAAAGTACTGAGTGGTTATTTTAAAAGTACTAAAGTAACTTATGAAATTACATAAAGAAAAATATCACTGCTTCTATGCATATGCATCGTATGCCACAATAAATTCTTCAATATATTGAAAAAGCATTAAGGCTTCTTTTTAGGGTCAGCTGAAAAAATTATTATGAATATTATGAATTTGCGAAATGTATTGCAAAGCAGAATTTAAGCGATTCCACGTCGGGTAAGCCCGACTCTATTTTCAGTGGATATTTTTATGCAAATTGTTAATCGGATTTGGTAAAAAATTGAAATTGGGTATTGAACTTTGCTGAATATAGGCTATATATAGGTTGGTTCCATGAAATATTATAAGAACTCAAAGAATTTTTTCTGAAATGTACTCTTTAGAGTGAAGCTTTCACTTTTCACAAGAAAAATCGATGTTGGTATGTTTGAGTAAATTTATTTTTCACAATTTTGAACGGAATATTGCATAGTTTTTTTTCTTCCAGTGTATTGTATTGTAACGTTCAACGCTTTATCTTTGATGTCTTTTTGATCGAATTTGAAGTATTAATCTTGTCTGAGTGAAAAGGGATTTGTTTGCAATTTTAAGTTGAAACCTTTTCATTGCAATACAATATTAATGCGGAAACCCATATATGTTTGGGAAAAAAAACACTTTTTTATATATAAAAGCTAAACTTCAACTTAAAATAAATAAAAAAAAAACAAATAAAGGTAGTTCTATATCGTGATTTTATGAGGCGAAACTTTGTAAACTTAAAATCTAAAAAAATGTTGTATCACCCTTTCCATTTTACCAATTTCACCATGTCTATTTATCTTAAGATCTAATGTTTCGCACAATCTTAACGCGGAATGCAGTGCAGTACAAGTCTGCTCATAGCCGGACATTCTCAGCGAAATTCAATCCATCATTTGAACCTCGCACAATGGATCGTATCTGCAAGTCGATTGAGCTGAAAGCGGATCTCTATGGGCGCCGACCGTGCTCCACGCCGAACAAACGTGAATTGTTTTGTTCAGAATGAGTGTCGTCAAAAGTGACACAGTAATCAACAAAAATAAGATGCGATAATGGCGCATCAAAAGAGAAATGTATAAATAAAATTTCCAGGACAATGAAATTAGCTGGCAGTTTGATTTCTAGACATCATCTGAGTTGCGTTCCTCTGATGCTGAGCAACAGTGTTGTTTTTTTATCTAGCAGAAACTAAAATTCATTGGCTCCAGCAGTTCTTTTCTAATTATGTCGAAGTATGTATTCCTTTTTTCCCCATTCACTCTAATATTTGCGCCGATCAAAAGAAATGTAAAATCGAATGCTAAAACTGTCAGTATTAGCTATTTATAACATTGCTATACATACACTTGTCAATTGAAAATATTTGATTTTGAAATATTAGTTTAATAATCGCAAGCTTTTACATCCGCTGTTTTGTTTGGGTGTAGATGGGCGTGGCCATTTCCAAGTGTGCAAGCCGTTGGTGGAAATTTTCATGGTGATAAATGAAGAAGCACATTTGAACGCTACTATCTGATGTTGTTGCTGACTCCAGCAACTTATCAGCTGGAATGTAGTCACGCAGCTTGGCTTGGATTGGCTATTGAAAGACAAAGCCCAATCGCTGGGGAAAAACAAGTACCTCAAGTGGTTTTCACGTGGTAAGATACTAGGTAGAAGTATGAGCTTATATGAGTGAAGATGGAATAATTTTAAAGCCCGTAATTTTGTGTGATCCTATGAGTTCAAACTAATGGTTTGGATTTGAATCGACTAATCTGTGAAGAAATGAATTACTGATATTGTTGATTCAGACCGTAAAGAAGATCTAAGATAATTTTAACCTGTCTTGGACCATTTCAAATAACACATCAAATACAAATTGTACATTATGAATCAAAACCCACAAAACCTACTCTTGGCCACATTTTTATCAAATGTGAGTACTAAAAATGAAATTTTGGTTAGCAACCAAAGTTCCCATTTCCAATTTGGTGTATTTTTCATTTCCCATTTCCAATTTGGTGTATGCCTAAGTGTAAGCATTTTTATATGAACGTTAAATATTATAACCGTTTTTCAGGAACACTCCAAAAACACAACTTGTATTATAGATAAAACTATTCGAAGACAAATTTTTTTACTGATGGTTTTTGCTTTTACCCTTCAATGCTCCTGGACCTTTTTATTTGTTAAGGAGCATGATCCAAAAGTAATGCTATTTAATCGCTATTTCATGTTTCCAAGCCTTTTTCCTAATATTTGCAAGTTATTCAGGTCTGAACTCATTGCTACAAGTGAAATCAACTTGTGAGATGAATCGTAACGTCTTTTTACTACATAAATCCGCAGCATTTTTTGACATCACTGTCATTGTTACCTCGGTGCAAAACTATGCTATGACGCCACCGCGAATCGCTCTTGCACAGATACATAACCTTTGTTTATCGAGTCCCCGATACAAATACAAACGAAAAATGGAACCCTGTCGAGCGTGTTGTTACAATTAGATTAACTAAATTTGCAATTGTCACTTCGATAACAGAAAACAAAACCGAAGTGACTCAAATCCCCTAATATTTGTATCGAATATCTCCCAGACCGACATCAGCCTGCAAAATCTCACTTTTATGAAACCATGATTGGTGTTAATCCCTCGAAATTAGTTTGATTGTTATTCGGTTCAATAGCACACGTAAAAGTGTCAACCGGAGGCAGGAGCACTATGTTAGTCACCGACAAATCTTGTTTTCAGATCACTCTCACGGTAACACGGTGCGTAACACTTTATCAAATTTTATGCGCCATTTCCGCACACTTTTCGACGTCCGTAAATTTTAGGCGAAAATCTGTCCAGTACCGTTTATGCGAACAAAGAACGGGTGTTTTCTTACTTTCCAATGTCCGCGTCGTTCATAAACCGACTACCGAAAGCCCTCGAAGTTGGCCGCGATCGGAGATGCGAGGATGATCCGAATCAGTCGTAGATCAGAAAGAAACTGTTATCATTGGAATTATTCTAATCAGCAAATGGCCATACTGAGCCCTGAGAGAGCGAGAAAGGTTGAGATTCAAGTGTGGAACAAAAAGTACACAGCACTATCATTCGAGACCGCCTGCGAAGAGCACCATTCAAGCGGTACCGAGTAGCGTATGTATGAATCCGGGGATCATTGACAGCCGCTAATGCTGGTGCAGTTGTGTACACGCTCAGCATAGTCGTCTCCTGACCCTTGCGGTAGAACGGTTTCCACATGCGCCCGTAGGTAGAAAGATTTGCACGCAACAAAGCGCAACTGTTAGCGCAAAACTTTACTCATAGGTACTAAAGCTGATTGTCACAGTAATTTCGTGATCCGCGAAACTAATTCGGTTCAAGTGGAGCTTAGTTTAGTACGGACTCCGAACCGGTTGGACACTCAAGAAGCTTTCAAACTGATAGTGCGGAGTATTGAAATGCCATGCGTCGATTCCATGTGGCCCATTTTCGGACATTGCTGATAGTAGAAACTAGGTTTTCAGATGGTTAGGTTCGAAATCCTACTCGATCAAGGGCGCCCATTTAGCAAACGAATTGGGTAGCTTATACTAATTTGTTTTGGTTTTTGCTTTTGGATTGCTATATTTTGACTTTGCTCAACATACATATTTTTGTTCAGAATACGTGAAAAAGTACCCATATACATCCTATCGGGCTTAAGAGAAGAAAAATTAATATTTCGAAATAATATAAAGAAAAGCGTTTTAGTTTCTGTGCAACGCATAACATTTGGCTTTTCCAAGCCAAGAAACTAAATTGTTCACGAAATCAGTTTCCCTCGTAACTTTGGTTGCACGCGAATTTCTTATCCGTTTAAATGGTATCGTAAAGCAAAAATGAAAATTTGATCTTGTTGTCTGCTCATAAAAAACTTTTATTGCGGGATGTGGCTATCCAAAGTGTGCCGGATTTTTTTATGGTAATATACAGTAGCAAAAGATAAATCGTGTGTACTTTTCGTTTCGCTATATGCCCGAAGTTGGGGGTAACGCTAGTCATGAGGTTGCACACATTTGATTACAACCGATTGCGAACACGTGCTCAAAACTTAGATGTATGTTGAAGAAAGCACACTTTGCAGGAGATGGTAAACGAACACCTGGCGAAACCACCAGAAAATAACTTGTGCATACTCATCATAACGATAGAATTAACTATCCAAGATCCCCTCACAAGAGATAGCGAGCATGAAATAATGTAAGCAATAAGCACGCTACTTGAGTGTTCAACTACAAGAATAGATTAGTGATGCTAGTGCTTTAGTGTGACAGTTCGGTCAGCGATTGTTCAGTCGGGTACTTTGTTTTATGATTAACTCTAGGGAATTACAAATAAGCTCGATGTAGACCAAACAATGGAAAGTTTCTTAAACTAGAAAGCACCAGTTGTCTGTTTCTGGTTGGTAGATAAGCTCATCAGTAAGAGTTGTAGGTTTAATCTCTATGTTACAATATTTTTGCTGATTGGTCCTTCGAATATCACTTACCTTAGTTCGAAATCGCGTGGGGAAATTAAACACAAACTCCTTGTAGTCGGTCATTATGAGAAACGGCGGGGCCAGTAGATTACGTACCGCTTTGATCAGCACCAGCGGAACGAAACAGATCGCGGACACTGACAGTGCTGGCCACAAATCGAAATCTGCAAGGCATAAAAATAGAGCGGATGATATATGTGAACACGTGCCGTGAAACTCGCTACGTGACAAGCGATTAAATTTGCAATTCTACGCGCAATTGAGGTGACAGATTGGATTTCGGTATTACGTTTATTTCTTAATTTATCGCTTTTCCAGTTTGCGTGTTAGATGAGAAAAAAACATTCGAGAAAAGTTTCCGTTTATTTGAATGTCACATTTAAAACTGTAGTCATACTGTGAAATGGCTGCATTTGTTTGATTTGACTCGGGAGAAACCGGAAAAATACAAATGGCAATTTAATGGCTCTAGTAATGTTTTCTATATTTTATATAGCAGTGAAGCACTCTACCCATGTTCTTCTCGTCGCAGTATGCTTTCTTCATTCAACAATGTACAATTTTCATCAGATTGACACCCTTTCACCTTTGCTGCACTAAAAAAAAGGTTATAAAATCGGTCGAAAAGCGTGAAATGTATCTGGAGAACCGAGTGATATCTATATACCAAGCTCGACTAACTGAGCAATGTGTGTTTGTATCTATATATGTTGGTGTATGTATGCTGTCTGGAGGGCCGGATTGAGGATTCTGAGGGGGGAGGGGTCAGTTGTCAAAATTCCAACAAAGGAATATGTCATACAAAAATATGCGTTAAAGGAAGGTTATAAAAAGATTTTTTGAATTTCTATCTTTTTGTGTTTAGTCATTAGTCATGAGAAGTGAACTTTTGTAGGGGCCCCAAAGTATGGGGTCCCGGGGGCCATGGCCTCCCTTGACCCACGCTAAATCCGGCTATGGTTGTCTGTATGCATGTTACGCTACATTTGGACGCATCTTTCTCACAAAACGCGCAATATCCGATTTTGATGTTCGTAGGCGCAAATGAAATCTGCTGTGTTCGTCAAGAATCGCTGGTTTTGATTTCAAGGTATAGATCAAAGAATATTTTCTACACAGGATATTCAACTTCAAACGCAATGTAAATCTATAGAGAGCCAGATGTTGTATACCAACCGACTCAGTTCAACTTTTTTTTTATTCTCGCTTATTTTCCGTCGCTCTAGTTCCGCCACTGTTGTGCCAATCACCGACGCTAGGGGAGGCGACTCCGCCCAGGACCCTAACTTACGACCCGTTGAATAACGGACCGGTGCCAACGGCTTTACTTCCTCATGCGAGGGAAAACGTGATCTCAAAGATTTTTCGCCATAGAAAATCTCCCGGTGCCGACTAGAAATGAATCTAGACCAGTTGGGTTGGTTGTGAGCAGGGTAGTTCCAGTTTAAACTGGATTCCTCCAGTTTTTTTCGAGTGATCCAGTCAAACAGTTTATTCCCAAAATCTTCCAGTTTTTCAGAAGTCAGAAATCAGAAATAATTGAAATTTAAACTTCACCGATGTAACGGAAGAATATGTTGCTCTATTTTATTATTTTTGAGATAGATTGATTGCGTAATTTTAAATTGCGCTGCTGTTAGAGGAAATTTTTCAGTCCATAATTTTAACAAAATGTAAGCCCTAAACAAAACAGTTCTGATTAAAATGAGTCATTTTTTGCGGAGAGTTATCTCTTTAGTTGCTTCATAAAAAACTGTTACTGGATTCAGGCCCTCATAACAGAAAAGCACAATCACAATCATTTTTTTGCTTTTTTTTAAATTTATTTGAAATCCAGTTATTTCCAGTTTTTTCTTCAGCCTTTTTCCAGTTAAATCGAAAATTTTATTGGCAACTCTGGTTGTGAGTGGATCACGCCACCCCACAATCACCGACACCTATGTCGGCGTTGGGATTCGAACCTAGGCGTCGAGCGTGGTTGGCGAATTCGTAAGTAACCACGCTAGACCCCCGCCTGACTTAGTTCGATTGAACAATCTCTGTATAAGTATGTTGTTTAAATTTCTGTTATATCACTATCTGACACACCTTACTTACAGAACGTTATATCCGATTTCTCGAGCGCACAAAATTCATACCAAGAGATTGTTTAATCAGCTACTCTACTTTATTGACCAAACAATATTTTTGATATGCATATTCAACTTTTTCAGTATTATTAAAGCCTCCTAATCGGGGGAGGTATTATCTCTTTCTCTAATTCTTTTTCTCGCTTTCTTTCTCTCTTTTCGGCTCTCTTTTCTATCTCTCTCTCTCTTTCTCTTCACCAGCATTATTTTATTCTCTATCTCTTTCTTTCCCTTTCTTATTACCTACCTTTCGAATGTTTCTTTTTTAACTCTTCATGTTTCTCCTTCTTCTTTTTTCTCCTGCTTACTTTACTTTGTTGGCTAACGGACCTTTTACCGGTCTAGGGTCGAACGAATTAGCTTCTACTGTCTTGGGAGCCTTTCTCCAGTCTCCTCGTACACTAGCCGATCGTGCATCTTCTTCCACAGCGCACATCCACCGCGTGCGAGGCCTACCACGGAGTCAACTTTACGCTCAAAAGCTCTGAGCACTCGTCGATCAGCTTCCTTCAGCGTCCATGCTTCATGTCCGTGAAAGGCCACCGGGAGTATCAGCGCTAGTTTTGTGCGAGTTTGCAAACTACGAGACCTCAGCTGGTTACGTAGTCTGTAGAAGGCCCTGTTCGCAGCTGCAACTCGTCGTTTCACTTCACGGCTCATATCGTCACATGTTACAAGCGTACCAAGATAAACGAACTCGTCAACCACTTCAAATCGTTCTTTTTTCTCCTACTGTTTCTCTTTATTTTCCATATATTCAGAAGACATTAATTAGACTTTACTGTCTCTTCGACGTTCAAGACTAGTAGCAAGCGAGCTCAGTTCAATTCGATGCTAGAACTATTTACAAGGCCATCTGGTTCTCTGGACTTCGATGCGCCTCCAGTCCATCCAGGAGGCAGGTATCGTGACCACGTCAATTTTAATAACCATGGCTGCAATTTTCTCTATACACTGGGATATTTTCCGCAAAATTGATAACCCAATGAGTTGGTCAATGTTTTTTAAGGGGTAATATCTACCAAATGCTAAAAAACAAGGCTTTTTTCATGATTTTTTTGAAGGACATTTGAGATGTAAGGTATATAAATACTATATCATTGGATTAAGCAACTCTTGGAGAATAGAAAAAAATCATTGCTATTTTTTTTACAAAATGGCGGCTGTACAGCGATTGCCGTGGACCGCTTTTTTTAAAGTTCTTCCGCGGCGAGCAGTAGAAGTCGTGCCCAACGCCACCTATAACCAAAACATTTTTTTTTCATTATCTACATAAGTGTCGCTAGTGAAGTACATATGATTATATTTTTAGAATTTTTCTTCGCAAAATGGCAACGGTTTGAAGAAAAAATTCATTTTCGACAAAAAAATCGACCTTGATTGTTTATGACTTTTGTTGTTGTTAATCAATCGCTAAAATCGTGTGTACTTCACTAGACAATCTAATGAAGAAGCTACAGTTAAAATTTCAAGTCAATCGGATGTAAACTTTTTAAGTTCTACTGCTCGCCGATTTTGAAAACATCGTTTTGAGAAAAACGCGTATAAAATTTCAAAATGCTATAAATCTTAAGAATCGCAATAATAAAGCCCCTTAATAATTCTTTTACCTTCAGTCAGCTATCCCTGCGCCGCACAGAGGAGTACCTAGAAC
Organism: Wyeomyia smithii; assembly: GCF_029784165.1. NCBI lineage: Eukaryota > Metazoa > Arthropoda > Insecta > Diptera > Culicidae > Wyeomyia > Wyeomyia smithii. Next base: position 91,457,163 of record NC_073696.1, read on the forward strand.
AAAAAGCTGGCCAAAATGAGAAAAATGTTTTTTGTCGCTTTTTGGTGCCGCTATATTTTTTCCTGCAGCTTAAATAAATGCTCCACAAAATGCCATCACTCGATGAACGTTAAACGGTATTATCATATGCTGAGAGCGCTGTAAACATTGACAAATTTTCAAGCATTTTTTTTGGGAAATCGAACTATTTATAGTAACAAGTTGTGCCAGGCATAAAAAATAACAATTGATCAATATTTTGCAGCAAACGAGTTCTTTATGTTCAATGCTAATAAACCGGATGATAGAAATTCGGAAATTTCAAAATTATAGTTACTCTTAAGAAGTTTTAGAAATTAGTGATTTTTATGTATTTTAGAGCATTTTCAATATTAAAAGATATTAAATCCCGCGGAATCCGATCATATAATCATCGGAGGAATGGAAGTTCATAACATCACGAACACATCCTCGCAAATATCTCATCCGGTAACGTCCGGATTGGCATTTGCGACCCGTTTGAAAAATGTTGTTTATGACGATTTTTGACGTTAAGTGTTCACGCGTACACGTGAAATTAAAAAAAATACCTGATGGGTACCTGATGGGTGCCTGCCTCACGCTTAAAACAGTGTTTCAGCTCAACAAAGATGAAATGAGATTAGTTTAGTGAATGAATTTCAACTAATTTAAGTTAACTTAAAAATAACTTGATGCACAGAATCAATAATCCAGGTAAATAACACTCCGTACAAAAGGCTTATTCCAACCTACGTAGGTTCCACAAGGCATCATATAATTCGTGAGCATCAAATTGATAGTTCTAAATGAAGATATTTTGCTACATCATTTTTCTGGTAAATTCTTCAATTGGTTTCGCTGCCCGTTTTGCGAAAACAAATCATTCGAGCGTATTACTTCATCTGCTCACTAACATTAATGAAGACACATAGGCTATGTAAATGTAAACATTAAGTTGTGTGTGTGATATTTAGAGTTACTTTTTGATATAATACCTGAACCAGCCACTTCCACTTCTCACTTAAATATTTCCCAAAATATTGCTCAATAGCAGCGAAAATAATTTTGGCCAGGTTTTCACTCGAGTTACTCCTCTGTGCGCCGTAAAGTTGTCATTCCTGGGCTTTATTTTCCTCTTCTTCCTTTTTGTTATCTGATGTAAGGCTGCGCCTAGCCTCTTTCGCGATATCAGACATACGATGCTCAGCGACTTTGACGCGGTTGGCGTCCGATCTCACGCAAAACTCAAACTTGTCACTCACATTTAAGCACTTTTGAATATAACTCACAGTTAAAACGTATAGAAAAACTCAAACAAAGAACGTACCATGGAACGGGGTGAAATTGATCAATTTTTGTGAAAATTTCCAAACAACTAGCTTCATGTACATTTTTCCCGAAATAGTATAATTTTAAAACAAGTAGTGGTATGTGCTCCAGTAAATCTCTATGGCTATTGGTGAAATTTCTATCGTCTACTTCATGAAATAAATTCGATAATTCTATAAGGTACTATGAGGTAAATTGGGGCGAAATTGATCACCATTGAAATACATACATTTTTTTGACAATGTGCTTTTTTCCGATATGCTTAAGATAAATGATGATTTGTGTACTAAAAAATATCATTTACAGCTAGTTTGGAAAAGAAAAACACGATATTTCAGGTTGAAATTTGTTTATTTTGGTTCACGAGCTGCTTGTTGCTAAATTTGCTCTTATTTGATCGTCGTTAAACCGATTTCAATTCGGTGTGTTGCAAAGGTCAAAAACTAACTCAAAAATTAAAATCTTCGTGGTTTCCTGCGAATTCATCAGTATTTCTTTAATGGTATGGAATGATCATTGTTGAAAATTACATTTTTTGAGCTTTTATCAAACTTTATTACTTCTCCAAATTTAACGTAATTAACCCTCAACTAAGATAACTTTAAGTAAATTCAATACTTTTTTTGTTATTTGGAAACTTGTTTGAATAAATTTGATCGAGTTTTGACTGAGTTAGAAGAATTTTTCGAAAATATGAAAAATTGTACCGGGCATACAAGGGTTAACTTCGACAGGTATATGTATCATGCAAAAGTTGCGTTTAAGGACACGTTAACATTGTCAATATCTTTTGATTAGTATTTTTTATCACGAATTTTCAGGTGATCAATTTCACCCCACTGATCAATTTCACCCCATTTTACGGTACACAACGAGAATGGCCGATAGACTAAACTAAGGAAAATTGTGAGGAAACACGTGCTGCAGAGACGCTATAACGGTCGAAACTTGACGCAGCGACCTTTATACTTCAAATTTGAATCACTATAACGATCATAGGTAACTTTAATTTAAGTTAGTTTACAAAGCCTCGAAATAAAAAGAAAAACGAGCATCGCCAAAATAAACGAAAAATGTTATTTTGAAGCATAAAAGTTGTTCGGTAAAAATTGGTGTAAACGAATTTTGAGTATAGATCACTACTTGGGCGATGTAGATTTCGATTCTAGGATAGTTTTAGCATGATTTAAGCCAATAAAAAAAGGACAAGAAATTTCTTTTTGGTAGATATTACCCCTTAAAACACGTGCTAGTTTTTTTTTCTGGAACATTTTGAACTTTTTTGTTTTTCATTACTCTATGATCGTACGGCTAGTCTTTCGTGTTTAGCTAATCTTTCGTAGTTTTTATGCAAAATTATATTTTTGAAACATGAGCTTTTCTAGATAAATAATTTTCATTTTCTCTTTGAACATTTTTTCTCAAATTTAACAAATAAACAATATAATAAACAAAATCATTATCTACAACTTTGCTGAAACCATGACACCAATTAAACAAACCGTTTTGATGCTTAAAATTTTTGTAATTATCAATAAGTTTTCCCCATACCAATTTTTATATAGCTTCTCAAAAACGAGTCGTGACTAAAAACATAACCAATGACACACGCCGTCTATGCAGAGTTTCAACCAAAACAAAAATGGTCGATTTAAATGGTTGCTCAATTTTTGTGGGATTGCTCATATAAAGAAATTCAGTGAAAAGAGCAAAATAAAGGTATTACTAAGCATCAAATAAAATAAAGTCGAGGTAAAATGTGTGTAAGAGGGATTGTTCTAACTTGGCGTGTGAAGTATTCTATAAAATTTTACAGTTAGTCTAATATAAAGGTTACCATATCTGCTTTTTTTTAATGTAACGAAGAATTTTTTTACATAGGTATTTTAGGTTAGATACCAATTCTCAATTGTTTACTACCAAATTATCACAGACAATTTAATTTGTGCTGCTACGGAATTGTCATAATAATAAATAATAATAAAACATAGTTATTATAATAATAATAATTGAATTTTATACTGTGTTTTTTTAGAAAACCGGGTCAATTTTCGAATTGATTGTTGTTTGTAGACTCTCCAAAACCAAAGAATCAAATGTAACGAGTGAAATAAGTTCAATTCCGTTTTCGCTTGTGAATTGAATACGCTCAATTACATTTTTGCTTGTCAGTCACGCCGTAGGGATCAGTTGAGCATCCGAGGAAGTTTATAAGTTCTTAAAGATTGCAAAATGAAACAACTGAAACATAATTATTTGGAAATTTTATGGTCACTCCACTTGCTCAGATTCGCTACTACACAAAGTTGCGTTTTCATGAATGTTATTATTTCCTGAAAGTAACCTTTTTAAAAGGAATATCTGGAAATTGACTTTATTGTAAGTTATAAATTGTGTGTTGGGGACGTTTTTTTTTATCTTTTGCTAACCATGTACCCCAAACTAAAAGGCAATTTTGGGGTGAGTTTGGAATATAATTGCAATAATATAATATCCATATGCAACTAACCTAGATACAATCTCATGACTTCCCAACCGCCTCGCCAGTGCATGATGCAGCTCAAGCTGAACACGTATGTGTACACTCTAGCAAACACAAATCTACGCACAGTTTTCCACCAGCACTTGACTCCGTTGCTTGGTCCGGAGAATTCCGCATGCAAAGGTTCCCGAAGTAACGCGAAAGCAGTGTGCAGCACTGAACCTAGCAGAAAGCAGTACCAGGGAGAGAAGTAGTCGGCCTTCAGATCCATGTAGCTCCAAGTGCCACGCCAGTGCGTTACCACTAGGGGACTTATGATGAACAACGAGAGCAGCGTATCACTGACGTGAAGTATCCGTTTTTTCCACGTGCGTTCAGGATGAGTGTTAGGATTACTCAAACTAGTGAATACTACAATCGAGTCTCGTTTTGGTGTCGAATCCATTTCGCGGGGATAGATTGCACTAATTTTTAGCTAGTACCGACGGTGATCATTTTTGCGTGAAGAATAGAATCCTACTGGTATAAAGTACGCTATATCTGAGATGTCAGGCGAGACGATTAGCGGAGGCAAGTGACAATTTCATTGTGGGCAGGTGATAATTTGTTCAGTAATAAAAACTTTACACAATCGCTGTATGCATGGATAGCACGATTAAGCGTAATCAGTTCAACCGATTGTTATCTTCAAGAATTAACGCCTCATTTCACGGAATATTACTCGGGACAAGGGCGCCAGTATGCATCGTAAACTTCAATGACAATCTTGATATTGTTTAAGCAAAAATGGCTTCACACGCGAAAAGCAGATTACTACCAAGGAATGCTTCAAGCGTCAAGCAGATTGTTAATTCCGGAAGATCCATGCGAACTTGTTGCTGGTTAGTTAGATACTGATGGATCGGATATCGTCATTTTCTCCGCTTGCCATTGAGACAGTTGGTTGTCTATCTCTTCGCTTGATTGCAGTCAAAATGCTATACCGACAATAGTATGTCCTGTTATCCCTACTAACTTCTTCCACCCCTCTTCTGTCTCTCTAGAGACTTTAGTAGTGCATAATATTAACCCACTTGATCAACAGTTGGGGGGCGACGTTAGTCCTGTGTATGGCTAGGCTGCAGACGACCATTCAGGATAATAGTTACAGTATAGCTATAGCTGTAATAAATGCGGTGACGATTGCTTTAGTTTGATGTTTCGACCTGCCTGTCACACCTCTTAGAGGACCTGTGGGTGGTATAAAAGTGAAGCGATAAACGCAAACAAAGTGTGCAATTCCGAATGTACATGCCATAAAATTAGTTAAGTTCAGCTATTGGAATAGTGTGTTCTTTCGCAGTAATGACGGCAGCTCGAGTTTAAATACCTATTTTGTAATGGCTGGACGAGAAATTTGTTTGGTTGTGCCGTTAACGTTTACTGAGTTTTTTTAAATTGTGCTATTTTTAGTTCACCGGATTGATAAGAGTTAGCATTTGTCGATACTTATCTGAAACGCCAAGATGAAGTTTCCAGAAAAGTTGTAGCTAAAATAAAATCAATCGAAGGGTTGTTAAGTCATTAGCATACAACTTTTTAGGTACCGTTATTATCGAGTAACTGAGTGATCATGGTGCGAAAATTTTGCGATGTGCTTTGAAAGCCCGTACCGCATAGTGATGCGATCGTAAATTGTATTTTGCCTTCTTTTTTTTTACTTTCATATAGATTTGCAATTCCATAGCGCACTTTTTTTTATAGGGGGGGAGTTTGTAATGATTATTTATGTACTAAAATATTTATTCAGAATTAGTATTGTGTGTTCTGCCACAAATGGTGACATTTCAACACTATTATATATATTTGTACGCTTTTTAGTATTATTGAATGTTATTAGCTTTCGCAGTTAAAATAATGTAATTGTAGGAAAATTATTAAACCTACTTGTCAAGAAAAAAAAAAGGAATAAAAGGAATAAAACGAAACTTAAAATAAACTTAAAACTATCTTACTGACTATAAAGTGAGCTAAACATTAGAAAATATGTCAAGCCAAATTATCAACAAATCCCGACAAAAATCGTTGCAATCCTCAATTCTAATGTTGTTGCAATTGAGGATTGCAACGATTTTTGTCGGAATTTGTTGATAATTTGGCTTGACATATTTTCTAATGTTTCTACATTACTGAGCCTATGTAGCTCGTTCGTGCTAAACCAGGGAAGACGCTTCAAAATCATTTTCAAAAGTTTATTCTGAATCCTTTGAAGTGTCTTCTTCCTGGTTGCACAACAACTTGTCCAGATGGGAACTGCATATAACATTGTTGGTCTAAATATTTGTTTGTAAATTAACAGTTTATTCTTGAGACAAAGTCTAGAATTCCTGTTGATAACTGACTGGATATTTTCAATGTGCTCCTTGAAAGTAAGATTCTTCTCATAAATTAGCCCTAAGTATTTAACTTGATCAGACCAATTTAAGACCACACCGTTCATCTTAACAACGTGGTTATGGTTGGGTTTGAGAAATGAAACTCTTGGCTTATGAGGAAAAATAATTAACTGTGTTTCAGAAGCATTAGGGGAAATCTTCCATTTCTGCAAGTATGAAGAAAATATATCTAAACTTTTTTGTAGCCGACTGCATATAACACGAAGGCTTTTTCCTTTTGCGGAAATGCTTGTATCGTCACAAAACAGAGATTTCTCACAACCTGGTGGTAAATCAGGAAGATCAGAAGTAAAAATGTTATATAAGATTGGGCCCAAGATACTCCCCTGAGGCACACCAGCTCTAACAGGCAATCTATTAGATTTACCATTTAGATAGTTAACCTGGAGAGTGCGGTCAGTTAAATAACTTTGTATCATTTTTGTGAGGTAAAGCGGAAAACTGAAATTTGACATTTTAGCTATTAAACCTTTATGCCAAGCACTGTCGAATGCCTTTTCTATGTCTAGAAGAGCAGCTCCAGTCGAATAGCCTTCAGATTTATTAGTTCGAATCATATTCCATAGCTCACTTAGTCTTATTAATAATGTTGCGTTTCTGATGCGTCTTCGAATGTAGAACGGTCAAATACCACCTAAAATGAGTAATTTCGCAAGTGGGATGATGTCCAGCTACCGGAAATCGACCTTAGATGCCATTTTACTCAACAGTAATGCCCCATAATTTCAATCGACGACTGAATAATTTTTTTTCGTTTCGTAAATTGTTTGGAGCATCTATGAAAAAAAAAAAGTCTATCATCAACCGAATCGGGAACGGATCAACAGATTTGATGAATGAATTTTCAACTTTTTTGCCATTTATTGTAAGAACAACGTCATCACATTACATAATATTGAAATACGAAAACAAAGGAGAATGAGTTTCAAAACGTTTTTTACTTAGTTTGGGGAGTGTGAAAAATAAAAAAAAACAATCTTTTTCACGAATAACATTTTTTTTTTCGAACACAATCACGATCGCGATTGTTTTGTATTCAAGGCACTTTTTGGATAGAATATATGATTCTAAATTTCGCAAAAATCTACAAAAATTGATGGAACTTATGCCACGCATGCTTAGGCTTTTTATTATGTCACTGGGATTCTATATCCTTAGTATGCTACCTTTACTCCGTTCGGAATCTAATTTACGTAATTAATGCTCGAGAGTGGAAAGCTTTGGGAAGGGACATTTATCTTTCGGTTCCAGAAGAGGCACACGCTATTTCGGGCCGGACTCGAGGACCATTTCTTCCGGTGCCGGTGGTGTCGGTATAAACAAATGTGCGCATTCATTAGCAAAGACAAAAACCATCAGTAGTATTGCTGGTGTCACTATCAGCAAAGACCAAAACCATTTTTACGAAAATTAGTTAGTAGGCAGTAAGCTCACATGGTGACACATAAGTGTAACGTTTCGAACAAGGACGAAGATTTTTCAGGATTTTTTTGAAGAGGTTCGTCTATTTGTCTGTGATAAGATTGTAAATAAAAAATAAGAGAGGTGAATAAAAGTGATTCTTAAGCACACGGTTCACAGTTTTATTAAACATTGTACAACAACTTTGAAAGGGTCTGTAATTTTAAATCGATTTTCCAATAATGTTTATTGCAGAAAATATTTCCTTGGATTTGAAAAATCATTTCTCGGGACTCGGGAATCTCGCGAATGTTAGTAGAATTAATCTCTTTGATGTCAAAGGACTTTTAAGTAGGCAATTACACCGACCCAAAGTAAGTTATGCACCCTGGAGGAGATGATGACCGCAGCACCAACACCCGCAGAACTACCACGCTCTTTGGCAGCCACCATGTGGCAGTGTTCATGGTGAGTCCAATTCTCGCAGCTTCTCTTTTGAGAGCCGTAAAGGCCTCCTCAACTGCTCTACGGTTAACACCAATTATATCGATGTCGTCCACGCAGCCTAGAAGCACGTGGGACTTTGTGATGATGGTACCGCTCCTGTGCACACCGGCCTTCCGAATTACACTTTCTAAAGCTATGTTGAACAACAAGCTCGTCACCTTGCTTCAGAACATCTAACGTCACAAACGCGTCCGAAAATTCACCCCTTGTCCTGACGCATGATGTGAAACCGTCAAGCGTCGCACGTTTAATTAGTTTTGTTGGAAAACCATGTTCAAGCATTATTTGCCACATCTCGTTGTGTTTCACTGCATCGTACGCCGCCTTGAATTTTTTTACTACAATCCACAAAATTAAATTTTTATACGTTTGGAATAAATAATATAACAACGAACAATAACAATATTCATAAGAAATTTATGGGGAGAACTAAAGTGGAATGTTTTTTTTTATAAATTTATTAGACGTCTTTTTTTTAAGTAAAAATTTCAACTTTGTGTGGCAGCCAATATGTCAGCAAAGTAGCATTGAAACCTAAGAATGTCAACTTACTCACTGACTACAACAGCGGTTCTCAACCTTTCTTTTTCCGCGTATCCCTTGGCGATTTTTTGCATATCGAGAGGCAGTGGTAGATCATGTTGTGGTAGTCTAGTTCAGGTTTCAAATGTTTTAGGAGCAAGATTGAACAGAAAATAAAGTATTATAGAGTGAAATTACTTTGTCCGCCATTACTGATTTTTCTTTCGCGTACCCCCTGAAGACTTTCGAGTACCCCCAGGGGTACGCGTACCCCAGGTTGAGAACCGCTGGACTACAACATCCAGTTTGAATATTGGAGCTTCCCTGAAAGTTTGGCATCACCTGAAGTGGCCAGATTTAGGCGACTCTATCAGGTCTCATCGACAACTTAGGAAGTTGTGATCTTCAGCAAAATTGTTCAAGAGGCTTTTCCATAATTCCATAATTCGAAGATAATACGCTGCTACTCAACTAATTGATCTCGAGAATCCGACCGCTAGTTAATTAAGTTTTTAAGAGGTCGTGAATCGACTCTGGATGCCATTTTAAATCTTTTCAGCTCCCCTCCATTGTGTTTAGAGGGTTATTTTATTACTGTTGATGAAAATTATTGATATAAACATTATTGATAAACGATAGTCTTCTGTAATCTTAGCGTATGTTATTCAAAGAATTATTGAAAAGGAGTAGTTTGCATTGCGTTTACTCAAAAATGCAACAAATGCTAGTAATGTAATAAAAAGTTCTTCATCAACCTTGCGGTTGTGGCTTTGTACACAATCCTTCGCTGAATCGGTTGGAGAGAGCTTTTTACCACAGACTTCAGTCTGTAGAGATAATAATTAAGTGCTGACAAAACGCGCTATAAGGTAAGTTCAAAATACTGTCAACATCCAGAAGCCTTTAACAAATTTGCTGAAGACCGCAACTTTCTAGCTCGTCGGAAACACGAGAGATCTGTTTATTCCAGATGGTAAACTTTTCGCGGGGTGCTGCATTACTCAAACTAGGTGTTGCAATACTTAGTGAAGCGATTCTAAACTTATCGTGGGTAGTGTACGCCTTCCCATTAAACATGGCAGCGTCATAGCGAATTAAAACAAAAGTACATTTAAAAGTTCCCTTTTATTTAACGATTAATATAATGTCAACAGAAATCGACAAATTCAACTTCGTATTGTAAAACTCTGCAAGAGAAAATGTCTGTAACTAGTATCGATTATTACAAGAAGAAAAACAAATTTACTCACAGATTCAACTTTCTCACAGCACCTACTAACCAACTACTCAACCCACTACTGTATTGGCGTGGCTAAGATGTTTTCGTAATAAACACTAGTATTTAACTATACATTTATTTCACTTGGAATGTAATTTGTTGCAACGGAAGTTCATTGTTTGGAAAGTAGTTCGCTATGTTTGTTTCTCCTACTTTATACTTGACAGGCAGAAAAGACTCACAACACATTGTCATGGCGTATCGTTTTAGCTACGTATAAAACAGTCTTGAAAACAGACGAGAAGTTTATTTGGTATGAATGATTGTGAAGAGGATTTTATCCAATTGCATATAGCTAAAAATCGTCTAACTAAATGAAGTTATTTCGTTGAGTTTAGATGATTTTTTATTGTAGGTAATAGCTAGGAAAGGCCTCGGGAGTTATGAGCTCTGAATAAAAATGAAACAATAGTTATCAAAATAAAATAAAACTACAGATGATTGCTAAACTAAACCGTTACACCAATATGTAGATTAATTAAATGTCTTTGAAAATAATTCAAAATATGATTTTTTAACACTGATTCTGATCTTCAACAAATGTTTGTGGAAACAAGTTTATATACATTTATAAGTCGTTTTGACTCCTTTAGAAAAGGGATTCAAAGAAAGTGTTTTAAAACGGTTGTTTAGTGTCTTTGTCTAAAGAGCAGCCGGTCACCTCGATTTAGGTAATGTGACATTGTGTAGATTTGCCTTGATATGGATATATAGGATTCCTCGAATCATTAGATTTTTCTTACATTGCTTTGAACCGTTTGAATTTGAATGAATTTATCTAGTGTTCCAACCGCAATGTGCGTACATGTTTCATTTGTTGCATATATGTTGTATTTACTCAATAAATTTGCTAACTATCTAGAATTTTAAACTCAACAATGATCTTCGCTTCTTCAGGCCTCCTTCTTTTTTCTTTTCTTTCACGCTACTGTCGTCTTTGCATTCCTTGTTTGCTTTCTTCGTATCCTTCTTACTACTACTACTGCTACTAACATTATTACTACCGCTATTACAACCATTTGAAACGCTAGCATTCAGCTTCGCTTCCGATTTCTCCTTCTTTGCTAGCAACTTTTTCTCCTTGTCTTCTTTTTTGCTAATGTTAGGACCTCCGTTTGTGGAACTCGCCGTGGGTGTAGTTGGTGTAACCGAGCTGGGTGTAGACGGTGAAGCTTGTTTTCCAGTTAGTATCTTTCCATTGCTCGTCTGTAGGTTTGGAATCGAAGGCAATACACGTGCCGTGGATTTGGACGCGACTGGAAGAGGTTTTAGCTCCAAACACTGAAAAAATATTTTAAGGTATATTGTTACAGTTCGAAACAACAGATGCAATAAATTTACTAACATCTTCGATTGATATCCGTGGGCAGCTTATTTCTTCCGGAAATCGCCAAGGTTTTCGCAAGTGTGGCTGCGATTGCTTCCAACTAACATAACCGAGAGCTGCCTTCTTCAGATCTTTTACCATTCGCGGTCCCAACGTGTGCGTAACCTTATTCACCAACCACGGCGGAAGTGTTCCCTGGGGATCACAGTGCGCCACATACTTTAACGTACATCCAGTCTTTGAGTTTACGTTGGTTTTTATAACAAACCCTGTAATGTAGGACATTGCCCTGTCGATGAAAGGGAAATTTCCGTCAGTGGTTTTGGGGAAGGTAAACGTTAACGTTATGTCGAGATTGATTTACCTCACGTATCCTTTCTTTGGAGGATAGTTTCTATGGGGCACCGAGCGAGACAGCAGCATCTGCTCTCCTTCGGGTCCAGTATCGAGCCATGATCGCTGGAGGACGAAATCTCGAGGTTTCAACGGGGGAGGACAGGACACTGAAAAGAAATGCTACTTATTAGCTAGTCGTTTACAAAAAATATACGACCTAAACATGATATAGTAAGATGCTCAAAGTTATTAATGATTCTTAGAAAACAATATTTTTAAAGTGTTTCAGATCTGAGGATATCGTATTTTTTGAGTGTTAATGCCTTGTTAATACACGCGATTTATCACGTTAACATTAGTGTTTCATTCATGACAATGAATCACGATTCAATTGTCATAAAAAATGCAAAATTTTACTGTCACCAGCATAATATCTGAGTTGGAACTCGAAAATTTATTAACCGCTAATTTTTCGCACAAAAATTTCATTTTTATCAAAAAAAACTTATTTAGATATTTTCTTTACAGTTTGTCGATGTGAGCCCTTAAATTAGATTTAAAAATTTCCTCTTGATTATTGTTTGTTGTGTACAGTTAAATTTTTGTTTTCGAAGTATTTCGACAAGTTTTTAAAAATGATCTGCTCGCTTTTTTTATAAAATATCTGACTGTTGTAATGTTAACGGCTGTTTTCCACTTCAGCAATTATTAAAATGGGATATATTCAACAAAAAGGCATTGATGCAACGTCCTGAAAATAAAATAGAGAATAATCAACATTCATATTTAATCAAACAGTGAAATTGACGTGATTTTTTATGCGTCTATGTTATCGGCAACCTTGTTAGTGTACCGTTGCAACCATAAAAAGTTTTTGCTTCACTTTACAGCAATTTGTCTAATCACGTACCAAGCTAGATTTTAAGTAAATATTTACCGGTGTATATTGAGTTTTTGTGCTTTATATCTTTTCAAGAGAAATCTAAATGGCAACGGTACAGGTACATAAGCAAAGTACATTTCATTGATTGCTAATAGGGTCCAATGTAGTCTGAGCCTCTTTGATTACGGTTCTTTGTTCTTGGAGAAAAAAAGCCATAAACGCCAAAAGAAAGAAAGCAAATATCCTGTTTGGATCACAATTTAGCTTCTCAATCCTAATACCCTTGAACCGGTGGAGGTGACTTCTGCTGCTCAAATTCGCGTTCTTTTATCCAGAGTCAGCATTTTTTTAAATGATACAGTCAGGAATACTACAACGCCGAACATTTTTTTCTAATTTATGTTCAAAGTTCTATAAAATTAGAGTAAAAATCATCACTTGTTAAGTAGACCTTTATATATCATATGTCTTCAATCCGAAAATGAGAAATATCCTAGAGTTTTTCTGGATCATTTTAGGCCATTATACCTTTTGTCTTTCGCTAATGAAAAAAATTAATTGAAATGCTCTCAAACACGCTAATTATCATGTTTTTAAATTTGCGCTGGTACGCCAGAAAATAGGCACAAAATCTGTAAATTGCTGATGGTGCGTACCAATTGTTTCGATTTACGATTTACAGACAGAGTTGCTTTCAGAATGTCTGTTCCGTTTAAACACCTTTAAACTCTAATGGTTTCGTTCGTTATTCAATCTGGTGTAATATAAATAGGCAATCGTTGACAAGTGCTAAATTTATTTGAGCGATATTTAAGAAAAGTAAATTTACATCTGGCGATTAGGAAGCTTTTTCCTAATTCATGCTAAGTATTTATCGGCCAACGAAGATACCTTTTATAGTTAACGGATTAGTGATTAGCAGCGCTGTATGTACCTTTGCCAATAAATTCGTCATTTATGCAAATGAATGAGTGCAATAGAATTGCTATCGTTTTTTATCGTTTTTCCACATATCCAAACTTTTAAGACACCAATAAAACAATATGCGCCTCCATCCGATCACTAATAAATGAAGGGCGTTTCTGAACTTTCAGTAAAAGCGTTAACGTTGTTGATTGAACACGAAAAAATGACTAGATGTATAAAATAACTAAAGCTATCGTCAGCGAAAAATTGAGCTCTGCTTAGGGAAGGAAAAGGTTATCTCTCAAAAGTTTTTAGATAATGCTAAAGTCACAGTGCAGCGCATATCTGTTGGAACAGTAAAAGTTCTTGCATTTTTACTCGAAGCTTTAGAAAGAAAAATAATTGGACTAGCAAACTTATATCAAAGATCGTAATGAATCGAAAATTGGATCAGAAAATTAATCATTAAAAATATTTATTAAAAATATGTCTTATTAATTGCGAAATCAGACAGCACAATCCATGTGATGTCATTTTGCACTGCTATCTGGACAACTTTTGACAACGGACAGCATACAAAAAATGATAACAATACTCTTGGGGCAATACCTGAAAGTGGGAGTGATGAAGCTAATATTCACTGTATCGACTGTCTGAATGCCACCAGAAGATTACAAGCAAGGAAAACTCGACGATATTGAAAATCATCGGAGACACGGATGTGATTGGTTGGAGAATATGCTCCGAGAAAAGTCCCCAAACAGATGTTTTTTTTACCACTGTGGGTTTTCCACTTGTTTGACTGTTCAGTTGAAACGACTTGATACGCTGAGTTATCAGAAAATAAATACCGATAATGGAGTGTGGGAGCATCGATTTCTTTTGACATTTCGTTCGTCTCTCCTAGAACATAGCACGGCCCGGATGTGACTTTTTGTGCAAAACTGGTATAAGTTTTGGCTAATCTTCTTTGTTAGCTTTTCTATCACTTCTATCCGTTTACTTACTGTAGCATGATATTTATATCCATATATATCAAACATAATAATAACAGAAATGGAATATATATACGTCACGACGTTTCTTGATTTCTTCTGAAGAGGAAGAGCATGTAGCGCAATCATCCAACAAAAAAATACAAGAACAAATCAAACGCATACTTACTGGCGTAGTATCCGACATCATTGTTGACGTTGAGTATACCAATTTCTTCGCTGGCCAACATATGAGAATCCCAGACCTTTCGGTAGTCCGGATCGTGCAGCACATCAAACAGGATGTCCGCTGTAACCTCGACAAACTCCGTGTGGATTTTAACCATATTGAAATTACATCCGGCAACCGGTCGTGTGTAGACCTGCGTGTCAGATTTCGCGAGCTCCAATGTCCAACCTTGGTGGTCGTCGACCAATTTTTTCAGTGCCTCAAAATCACTATCCTCGGCGATGCGAGCCATGCTTAGTGAAACCTCCCGTCGAGAACCGTTGCAGATCGTAGCGATAGTATAAGCCAAGCTGAAAAAAAGCAAAAGAAACAGCGTCGGTGTTACACAGTGTTTATATAAAATCCTAAATTAATCCACCTAGCGGTCAGACCCAGCCTTTCTCATTCAAACTTTTCTTTGTAAAAATAGATTTACATGAACGCTTCAATCCAATAAATGTATATTCACTCTTTAGGTTCTAAAATATTAATGTTGTAATCTATGCATATAAAAAAGTAGTCCGGTCTGTCTGTCTGTTTGATCCATATAGGCTCGAAAACTACCGAACCGATCGACGTGAAAATTTGTATGTAGGGGTTTTTGGTCCCGATAAAGGTTCCCATAATAATTTGAGACCCCTCCCTCTTCTGGAAAGGAGGGGTCCAATACAAATGAAACATACATTTCTGCACAACTCAAGAACAAACCAAGCAAATGAAACCGAATTTGGCATGTGGATGTTTTAAAGGGTAATCAATATGTCCATAATGGTTCGACGCCCTTCCCTCTCCAACAAAAAAATACAAGAACTGGAAGCACATGTCTCTGCACAAATTTCTGCACATCTCGCGAACTAATCAACTAAATGGAACCTTATTTGGCAGGTGAATGTTTTTAGTGGTTACAAATATGTTCCATAATCGACCTCAGGCAACATTTTGGATTGTAAGATGACAACTTCCGGTTTCTGGAAAACAGCCAAAAATGGACGATTTCCACCCAATATAATAATATCCGGATAAAGAAAGATACACAGGAGCTAAATTCGACCACAGATAACATTTTGAAGTCTAAGATGGCGACTTCTGGTTTCAGGAAAACGGCGGCAAACGACCAAATACCACCCAATATGGGTATTTTCGGAATCGTAATGATGCACTGGAGCCACCAATCGACTTCAGACACCATTATGAATTGTAGGATGGCAACTTGTGGTTTCTGGAAAACAGCCAAAAATGACCGATTTCCGTCTAACATGAGTATCTCCAGATCTAGAATGATACACAGCAGCTGAAATCGAACACAGACCCCATTTTGGATTCCAGGTTGGCGACTTCCGTTTCCTGGGAAACAGCGGAAAATGATCGAATTACACCCATATGGGTGTTTCTTTAACCAGAATGACGCTCAAAGGCCAGGAATCATCTTAAATACCATTTTGAAATCCAAGATGGCGACTTTCGGTTTGTGAAAACAGCCTAAAATAACCAAATACCATCCAATATGAGTATCTCTGGAACCAGAATGATGCAATGAGCTAACAATTGACCTCAAGCACCATTTTGAATCGCTAAATGGCAACATATAGGAAACAGTCGAAAAAGACCAAATAATACTCAACATGGATATTTCTGTAATCGAGATGATGCATAGAAACCAAACATTGACCCTGGACACCATTTTGAATTTAAAGACGACCACTGTTAGTTTCTGGAAAACAACCAAAATAACTAAATACTTCCCAATATGAGTATTTCCGGTGTCAGATTGATGCCAGAAAATTTGCTGAAAATGACCGAATACCACCCAATATGAATATATTCAGGATTAGGGCGATGTACAGAAGCCAAAAGTCGAGGATGTTGTCATTCCGATAAAACCAATCATTTCAAACGATTTGTCTTTTGACTTTGATCATATCCTATGGCCGATTCGTCGTGCATTTGCAGCTTTAAACACATCGCAAGGAATCAATGAATTTGGAACGTTCAAATAGTACAAAACCACATTTAAATTATGTTGAGACCACATATATCAATCAAAGCAGGTATAGTTTTAAATAGCCTTTGAATTTCTTTTCTTTCCATAACTTTTGAGCCACATATCAAATTGTTATGAAGTTTGTTATTTGTAAGTTTGAGAGATGACTCGTTCGTATGACACTAGTTATGTTCAAATATATATAATCTTTGAAATAATAGACTTTCGTTGTTTTATTAACAATTTAATACATAACGGTGGCTTAAGTTCAATTATAATCAAATGAAATGGGAATGTATAGGGCAGCCAAACTTTGAAACCACGTGTTCAATCATAATTCATCAGTTAACCCTTAACTAGCCCACTAATCTGATAATAATATTGATCGAATCGGTTGTGTAGTTTCTGAGATAATAAAGTTTCGTGATTTTCACATTTTGGTACTTTATAGACGAAGTTACAGTCCGATTACAGTAAAATTCAATAGGGTGTTACGAGGCAGCTAGACTTATTAGTTGACACTAATTTTGTGGAAATCGGGTCAGCCATCTTTGAGAAGTTCAAGTAGTCTTCGGAATATGTTCCTTTTCATAGCTGGATTTCACATTTTTAAACATAACAGGCAAAGTAATAGTCTGATTACAAAACAAATCAATAGGGTCTTATGGGGCAACTAGAGCTTCCATTTGACACTGATTTTATGAAAATCGGTTCAGCCATCTCTGAGAAACATGAGTGATCGAAACACGTTTCTTGTCATATCTTTTGAACCACAAGTTCAATCTTTATTAAATTCAAAAGTTAAAGATATTTAAGGTAGCCTGTTCATTTGAAATCAATTTTGTTCAAATCGGTTGTGTAGTTTTTGAGATAATGATGTTTCATGATTTTTACATTTTAATACATAACTTCAAAACTAAAAATCCGATTACAATGAAATTTAATAGAGTCTTATGGGACAACGAGACCTTTCATTTGCAATTAATTTCATGAAAATCGGTCTAGCCATCTCTGAGGAAAGTGAGTGAGAATAAAAATCTGCACATACACACACACATACAGAAAATGCTCAGCTCGTCGAGCTGAGTCGAGTGATATATGCCATTCGGCCCTTTGGAGCACTTATATACTTTCGGTTTTGCAAGTGATTGTTATACCTTTCTAGGAGAAAGGCAAAAATACATATTAAATATAAACACATTATACAATATCTCAAACACTTTGTAAAAATGCCCTTCCACTCATATTTCATTCATCGAACCGGTTAGAGAATCTTTTTGCCGTTTCCTCTTATCGTTAGTCCGGTAAGGGCGTGAGGTTGTCACTACATGACCACCGGCTCCTATGTCTCGACATCAATAGGACAGCTAATTTATCCTCTTTAACTCATCACCGGTTGTCACTTAACTGTCTTCATATTATGTGTAGTGTCCCACACCGAGCGCAACAGGCATTTTCTGTTGGGATACTTTTCCAGGCTCGTTTGTTAGCTTGACGTCGACACGGCATTAACATAACATTCATCCAGATGTCATGCTGATGGACTTTCTATATCAGTTATTTAGATAATTTATGCATTCACAATTAGCTACAATTAGCTACAATTTGTACTTCTTATCTCCAATGCGAGCCATAATTTGAACCTAGCACTAGCACTGGACCCTGTTAGACCATTCTTATTTGCTCATTTAGGCACCTAATTGGTGGGCGGCCGTGACTAATTAGTGACGGACAGTTGCCTTTTGGCTGTTATTACGCTCTTCGGGTAGAAAACTGGAGCCATATAGTAGAGCAAACACTTATATTTAGTCCTTTAGTGTCGGCCTAATCACCAATCAACCGGCTTCTGAGTTGACAAAATGTTGAAAGAGAGGGTATAGAACGGAAAATTGTGACGACACCGGGAACAGGAAGTGCCGAGGTGTGGGAGCGTATCGTTGCCAACGTAATGGAAGTGATGGCTCTCAAGTCGCGTCATAGCTACGGCCGGTAATTATGATTTATACGCTATTCTCGTGTCAAGTACGAGAAGCTAATTTGTGCAGCCGAATGACTACGATAGAAACTTCCATCGGCTACTTGTGTGGGTAATACGTTTTGGGTTATTCATGTACAGATTTTTACAATACCTTTGAAGAGTTTTTCGGTAATATACCATTAATCTGATATTGCCGTCGCCGTCATTTATACACCATGCAAATAATAAGGCGATTGGATAATCGTTGAACGATTTTAATGACTGAACGATGACGATAAAAATAATGAAACAGTGTATTGCGTTACGCAGAAACCATTTTCGATGTGGCATTAAGATATATAAAGCCATTTTACTCTGGGCGAACTGAAATTATTTCTTTCCAAAGAATGAAAAAAAAAACTGTTCTCACTCGGATGGAAAAAAAGTTTTTATTTACTTTGTTGCAAAATTATTTAAAGCAAACAAAAAGCTAACAAGTTTTTTAAAGCTAATAAAATGTACATCATACGTTTGCTTACAAGAATCAATGTTTCTACGATGATTGAGAAGTCCGATTACAAAGGCTATGTTAATTTCCGTGACCTTTGCTAAAGACTTGTAGTCAGGGGCGACTTATGGCTTTTGAACCTGCCTGTTCAAAGCTTTGAAAAATCCTTTTCTAAAAAGACGCTTGAACGTTTTCTCGTTCAGTTACATGCTTTCCTTTTTGTGCGATCCTTCGCTCATTTTCAACTTCTATCTGCAGCATGTTCAATTTCAAAGAACGGTTTAAAGCAGAGCGAATGTTGAACGAGCTGCGGGCAACGTTTGCTTCCGCAAAAGGACCGCCGCTTTGTCTTTCATGTCCGTCATAAAATTGTCTGCCGGCATTCACATACCACTTTTCGTTTGCGTTCATGATCGACCGAAAAAACAGTCAATCAGTCTTCAACATTCACGAATATGCAACGGGCTGCGTGCGTTGTTTCCGCAAAAGGAGCACGGCCTCGGTATTCAAGGCCGTTCGGGAAACTTCGTACAATGTTCTGTCTGCATTACCATTCCGTTTTTCGTTTATGTTCAAGATCGACCGAAAAAACAGTCAATCAGCCTAAAGCATTCTTACGTTTGAGGCGTAGCGAGAGAATTCCGAAATGATGCTTAACATTCGCATTGTGGTCAAAATTACGATTTGTGGTTGGAATAAGTTTTAAATATGTATATTTTAAATAAATAGCTCGCAACGTTTGTATCCGTTGTTTTTTCATAGAGTGAAAGCGGTACATGTTACATGGCCGTCGTATCCAAATTCAATTACGTTTTAATACAAAATTCTAATTCTTTTGATCGTCTCGTTTTGTTGCATGCTCTGCACTGCATTAGTGCAGTTGAATCCATGAAATTCAATAATCAAAGTAAATTGATTAACAGCATTTAAAGAAAAATCAACCACTCGTGCTCGCAACAACACAAATAGGTAGGTATATACCGTAAAACGGGGTAACATTGATCAGTTTTTTCACTTTTTCGTGAGTACGCTGGGGTCTTTTTTTACGCGGGTTTTTTTATGGGTTTTTTATACGCGATTTTTACAATAACGCGGATTATTTTTACGCGGTTTTTGACATAACGCGGATTACACTGTGCTACAAATGAAAAAAAAATGCAAGAACTTCTGAAGTGACCAAGTGTAGGTTATAGGTCTTGTTGAGTGTAACATACTATTTATCACATATAGGTGAAATTTGAAAAAAAAAAAAAAATCATCTTATTTTATTAATTATGAATCATCTTATTTATTTTAAAACTATTCATCACATATAGGTAAACTCTTTAAACATATTTATATTTTTCAAAGTTTCTATTTTTCGCCTATCCAAAACAGCCAAAATATAAAAAATTGGTTGGAAAATAACCGAATTAAACATAAAAATGTAAGCTAAGGTAAAGAGCAGGGTTTTGACCTTAACTTATAATTTTTGGGGTTTTTTTGAAAAACTTAAAGTAAACGCGCAAGTAACACATGACTCGATAAATTATAGCATAAAAAGACCGAATATAAGAGCTTTCTGATTTGAGCCGTGAACGAGTACGTACGGAGACAATTAAAAAGATTAAATCTAAAGATAGTTTTTTTAATAACTGATTGAAGAAAACCCGACTTATACTAAGTAAAAGCCTATATTGGCTGATTAATTAGATCATTGATCTTATATAACCCACACTAAGTCACATCAAAAGTTCTTGCATTTTTTTATCATTTGTAGCTCCGTGAAATAGTTGTGCGATAGAAGCCAAAAATACTGGTTTTCTAAAAAAATATATATAACATAGCCAAATATCAACCGATTTTCACCAAAATACTTTCATTTGATTCGGAATGAAATATACTTTCAAAATTATGGTATATTTGTGGTATGTTTCTTAAAAAAAACGGCAAATTTCAAATTAAGTCGAAAAACTGCGTGAAAAAATCTAAAAACTTATATTTAAACTCAAATAACTCAACATGTTTTATTGATATTAGTAAAAACCTGTAATTATTTTGAAATCTCTATTTATCCCTTTTCTTAAACTGCTTAAATATTAAAAATCGGTTGATAAATGACTGAGTTAAAAAATATTATATGCGCTGAGGTCCAAAAAACCGTATTTTGACCCTAACTTCAGATTTTGAGGGTGTTTGTAAAATTTCTAGTATAGGCGAATGTTATACTCAACAAGACCTACAACCTACACTAGGTCACTTCAGAAGTTCTAAATCGCTGTAGCACAGTGACGATTATTTTTACGCGAAATAAGTTCAGTATAAGTAAATCCAATAAAGTAAAAATCAATCGTATGGTTCACGACAATAAGATATTCTGTTTTATTAATCTAAATAATGCATATTTTTAATATATTTGCTGTTATTATCAAAAAATAGGCAATTTCCGTTGATTCGGGAAGAAGAAACAAAAATACATTAATAATTTTACAACGATACGCGTCAGTGTCGTTGCGATTTACTTCCGTTCAAGAAACGAAAGCTTAAACAAGTAGCAAAATTATTATAATAAAGTTATTGTCATGTTCTTCAATGAATTTTCATTTTAGAAGCACTAAAAACTTATTTTGTGTGTTTCGTTACCATTTTTATATCATTTTTCAAGTTTATATTTACTTACGTGCCATTACCGCCTAAACCGCTGTTTTTCTTATCCTGTTTTGCTACATGATGGTCATTGATTTAGGTTACTCTCTTTACAATATTCGAAAAATTCACATTTTTTCATCAACAATATAACTCTGGAAACAATGAGAAGGCCATGAAAAGATTCATCTTGACATCTGGGGTCGATTTACGGTATCTGGAAATCATCCCGGTTTAGAAGTCTTTTTTTACGCAGGGATACGGAGCGCGTAAAATAATCCGGGTGAAAAAAAAAGAAGAAAGCACTTCGGTGAAATCTGAAATCTCTCTCTTGCGAGACAATGAACTATGGTGTACTTTTTCACTCGTATGGACATTACGCACAATAATTACACAGCAGAGCTAACTGCGGTGCTTTTTATAGTTTGTTTCTTGAGCATGACAGACGAGAAAAAGAGATTGGATGAAAAAATAATAGACTGCGTTGCTCGTGTAGGTCGAGTTTACTTGTGTCGAATTCGTTTTCGCGGTGTAGCTACATGGGAAATACACTTTTGCCCGGTAGGTTTTTTCCACTTTCCGGACTACTCGCCAGTGTACACTGTAGTGTACTTATGCGTATTTTCTTTAGAGTGATTCTGGAGCTGGAAGTGTATTTGTTTCACTGTAAGTGGTTGAGTGGCACTTTGGAGTGCAGGTAGAAGCAGTATGGTGAAAGCATTGCTACACGCAGGCACATACTGAAAAGAAAGTGCGCGGTGAATTTTTTCTCCACTTTTTCCAGATACTGAGGAGAATGACAGGCATGAAAAAAACTGAATTTACTAAAGGTTTTTTAATAATTTCTGATAAATACTTTCGGAAAAGAACCAATATCAGTGTTATTTCCACCTGCTAATCGTGCTGAAAAACAAACTCAACAAAATCGCAAGGGTTGTATGCAAAGCACGACCGCAAGGTTGACGTAAAACTACATAAGGTTGTTTGTTACATTACTTGTATTGAATACGCAACAAGTTTCAACAGTCACAGTGTCTACATGCAGTAACATTTTACTTTACATTCTAGCGCAAAACGAGAAAATTTTAAATCTTCAATAATTTGTTTGGTGTCCTTATAAGGACAATTGTTTTTCAATTTCATATCGGATATAATGTTGATCGCATCTGTGTGCTACCCCGACAGAGGAGATTGAGGCATTTTTCTGATAACATAATTGAAAGCTGTTTTTACATTGAAAATTTGACGACCTATATATTTTTAATGGCAGCATTCCAAAACGTTTGCGTGTTGTCACGGCAACTTTTTACTAGAGGAAGTGCCGGTTAATGTACCTACTACTGTTGCTGCCCGCTATTGCACAAAGGCAGCTTTTTCCTAGAGGAAGTGCCGCTGCATCAGCTGGTCCTACCACTATCGTAGCTGATACCCGCTGTAACTGCTGCTATCCGTTGTCAGTGGCAACTTGTCGCTGCTGCTGCTGCTATCCGTTGCCAGTGGCAACTTGTCGCTGCTGCTGCTGCTATCCGTTTCTACAGCTGCTGCTGCTATCCGCTTCCACTGCTACTGCTAAATGCGGGATACTGTTGCCGTTGTCTAGAACTAATATGAGCAGTTTTGGTTAAAACAGGCTCTTATATAGACTAAATAGTACATTCCAAATTACTAGGTCTATAATTCTGTCGACCGTGTTTGGGAAAGCAATCATATAACAACCAATCAGAGGTCGAATTTTGTGTTCTAGCAAGGTTTGACAATTCTCAATAGTACAATAGTTTGAAAAATAAAATTACAATTTTCTGCATTTGGGAGGATTCTTCAGAGATTTTTCAATTTATTGCTGCAAAAATGAGGGAAATCCATCGAAAACTAACCGATTTTTTAGCATTTGAAATTGGACATATTTTTCACTTTTTTCGGTTTTAGATTTTCATTTTACATCCCTATGGAGCCGAGTATGTACTATGTAGCCGAACTTTCTGATGGACATAGTGCTACGTCAATATGTAAAATCGTTAGGCCAAATTAGTAAATGTATGTTTTGTTTTTGTTTTCCTTTTTTTTTGTTTTTTCAAATGTCAGAACTTTTTTTTATTTTCTATTCTACCATATTCCAAAAAGCATCAATGTATAGGCAATAATGTGCAGTTGCTGTGAAAAAAATTTCAAATCTTCAAAAAGTAGCTTTGTATACCTATATTCAATTTATAATGATTCCTTTAACTTTTTCTCAAAAAGAAATATTTTTTTTCTTACGGTACATTTTTTTTTTTGGACGACAAAAATGTTATCTACGACTTTGCGGAAGACATATCATAAATCAAACAAACCATTTTGATTCAAGTAAAAAAAATATTTTGTTGAAATTCTTAACTTTTTTGTTCCTCATTTTACCATCACCAAATTTTGACAGATTGTAGCAAACATTGTGGTCTTAAATGTGTAAAATATTGAGATTTTTAAAAAAGATTGAGATATTTAATATTTTGTGACAATGTGGAGAACTCGGCCGAGAAAAAAACTTTTTTCACAGTGTGTATATTTTTTCCAGAACCGCAGATTTATGGCCTAAATCTTTACTGAAGACACCCATTTTAATCTAACAAGCCGTTTTGATGATATAAAATTCTTTATTCATCAGTCAGATTTTTGGATAGGCCCTTTCGAAACAGCAGTCGTGAGTCTACATGAAGAAGTAATATTACAGAATGACGTCTTTAACAAAAAGGAACAGCTGTGCAAATTTTCAGCGAAATCGGAAATGATCGATCAAGAACGATTTGCGATGTAGCGTGGACTTGCTCTCCCAATTACGGAAAAATTTATATCTGAGTATATTTGGTATTTTGAATGTTTTCCAGGTACTTGAATTCATTATATAAAAATGCGAATTGGCGTCTGAAATCAGTCTCTGGAGTCTTGTCATTTTTCTGATTCCGGAAATATGCATATAAGGTATTTGGTCATTTTATGGTGATTTCCAGGAACAGTAAGTTGCAAACATGAATTTTGAAACTGCGCCTGGTGTCGATTTCAGGTCTCTGAGCAACATCTCGATTGCGTAAGTACCCATATTGAGTGCTATTTGGTCATTTTAGGGTGTTTTCTAGAAATCAGAAGACACCGTCTTGGATTTTAAAACAACTCCTGCAGTCGATTTTCGGCTTCTGGGCATCAGTCATATATTTTTGAAATGCATTTTTTTATTCATTTTGGCAACCATCATATTAATCAGTTTAGTTTATCTTATATTTGTGGAATCTCTAAATTATGTTGTCAAATAAAACTATATTGGCAATAATTTCGACGACTTACGATTTAAGCACTAAATAACAATATTTTTGAATTCAATCAACATCAAATAAACTTTTAGCTTTTTCCATGAAAGTTTTCTCACCCTGAAACCTCTAACCACACCCTGTGTTCGTATTTTAACCAGCTTTTATGGAAAGCCTCCAGTCACGCAATAACCAAAAATATGCATGAATTATGGCACGAATCAATTGTGGCATATGTGGCGTCGGTTCCGGTTTTTGATCGATCCTAATTAAAATTTTTGTTCCGTTGCTTCGCTAGTGTTGGTGTAAAATATGCACGCACTTGTTTTGTAACATAATGGGATTGGAAATTGTCAAACCAACGGAACTCTCTTGATACTGTCAATCGATCGAACAGGAAATTAAGCGGAGTCTACAGTTAAATCACACGTTTGATAACTCTATAATCTGACTTACGTTCGAGGATGTCTTTTCGAGGATGACAAGATTTGAAGGGGCGCTAATATTTGGGTTTGTGATAAAATTCACCTTTCTAACTGCGATAGCCAAAGCGCATGCAAACACGCAGTTCTACAGTTCCATAGAGGAACGGTATCGTGGCTCAGTAAGGTTAAGCATGTCACCCTTTAATAAAATAAACTTGCCACCAGCTCTAGTCATAGAATTGTAACTAACCATTTTGCATGAGAAAGAGACAACCGATAGAGTGATTAAATGTGCTGCATCAATGATAAAAAAAGGTTGCAATACAGCTATTTTTACACTTCCACCTGCAAGCTGATAATTTACAACTAACAGAGTGCGGGTATCTTTTCCTGCGGAAATACCACTCTGTTTTTTTCCGGTACCGGATCGATGGTGTCTAAACTTTCACCATTATAGCTTTACGGGGTTCTGTCCTCTGCTGCATAATGAGAATATATCCTTATATAAGTTTGTTAAACGGTGCTGCTCGGGTATTCCATTCAAATGATTTTATTGCGTTTTATATTTCGCAGTGTGGATTGCAGTTTTACTATTTTTATTGTATGATGAAATAATTCAAAATGAATTGCTCTCAAATTTTCACTTGATTTTTGATTGTGTTTGGAAGTATACATTTCACTTATAAGTTGTAAAAATACTACAAGGTATACAGCCCTAGCCCTAGCCAGCCCTAGTTGTATGAAATGGTGACGTGGGACTAAACACTGTAATTAGGGGATTTTTTGTTACAAAATATACAGAGTCTGCAGACAGAATCAATGTGTTTATTTAACTCTGATTAAATCAAAACTATAATATGGATCTTACTTCCAAAATAATATGAAAGCCCTTACGAAGGTTCATTAATTGGCAAACATAAGAAGATATTTTAAACACAATTATTAACAAGTTCCAGCAAAAACCGTAGCAATCCACAATCCCATTTTTGTTTTTTGCTTGACAATTTTTTCATTTGCCTACAACTACATTCGCTGTATCACGAAGACAGCTAACATACGTTTATTATGGTAAAGCTTAGAATAATTATGTATCATCTAACAATTTTGAAATGTAAAAAGAGATTCTGAATGAATCTTAGTAAATAAACAAAAAATTCACAAGCATTCGCAGGCTCTTACTCTTCTATAAATGTATATATTTAGGAATTTACTCTTTCGATACTATCTGGTCACGATTATTTAGTGAATATCGAAGATAAAATTAAAAACTATCCGTTGCAACAAATTAAAATTCTTGTTGAATAATTTATGGTAATCATATTTATGAGATAAACTATCAATCACCATCAACAGCAGCATTGCAGTTTTTCCTCGATTTCACCAGACCCATGTCACGGTGACTGTTTCCTGAAGCCGCCGCCGATGATGATGGCGCTACTGTTAATGATATGATCTTAAGCTCCGTTCATTGTGCCGCATAGGCTGTTGCACATTTTTTTCGCGTGAAAAGTTCTAATGAATACATATCAATATGAATATTGAATTTATGATCCAGGACGTGTTGAAACATGTCTGGACATATCTATTTATGTCCTGCACAACATCTAGAGAACGAACGAAACAAAAAAAAACATTCTTCGCTTTTTAGATTTCTACACACCACTTGCAGCAACAGCTGATCTTGCATGAACGAAGCTTATTCGGCTGTTTCGAAAGCACTGACAGCCTTTTGACGTAAAATCGAGCCAGAGAGCCAGAGAATATTGGCTTCAAGCAAAATGTATGGGAATGACGTTCGTGACATGGATGTGGATTTCACACGAAAAGAAAGGTACGAACAAAAGTGTACCACTGCAATACGAATAGTACCGATGCAGTACGAATAGAAGTGTACCGCTGAAATGTACGAATAGTAGAGAACCGCTGCAATCATAGACGACGAGAGACCTGCGGCTCTTCACTCCACTGGTACTGTTGCTTTTACCGGCATGTTTTCTTTCAAGACATCAGTTTTTATTAGGTTCTGAAATAGCATTGGCCAAAAATTGCAAAAGTATCGATACTCAAGTACCGATACCAGGTTGATATCGAGGGCGGAGCATCGATACCAGCTGTATCGATACTCTGCCTGCTACTTGAAACAGGTCTATGAAAAGCTACCTCTTTTTTCTTGATCTTTAATACAGGAAATCAAAGATGCCAGGTGTTTTTGAAAAATGTAAGCAACTACTCGGAAAACCGACAAAATCTGCTTAAAATCTGAAAAAAAAATTGTCTGTGATTTGGGAAAATTGCGTTCGCGCTGGCAAAAGTCTGCAAAAAGTTTTACAGATATTGAGAAAGTCTGCGCAAATATAAAAAGACTCTGACAAAAATCTGCAGAAACTCTGGAAAAAATATAATTATCGGCGAATTAATAAAAATCTGCACACCGACTCTAAAAATCTGCGGTCAATAGACCTAATGGGACCACGGTGGGACAGAATTATATGTCACACACACAAATCAATGCAATAGCATAAGCGCGTCTGTGGCCTTATTTGAAATATAGGGCAGCACGAAAAATCTGGCTTCTTATTCTTTATTGTCTGCCTTTTTGCGAAAACTCGCTTCCGATTTTGCTCTGCACAGACAGTATCATCAAATGCGGCAGAATTTTTCTCGCAAGAGGCATGAAAAACCGCTTTGGAAATGAGCGGGTATATTCAATCCTGTTGGTATCTTTTACAAAGAGAGCACAAATCAAATTTCTGCACTGTTTGTAGAAGACTTTAACGCGATGGATCGTATCCGCGCACTACTACAAGTATTTTTTTGTTGGACAATTCATAGCAATCAACAATATTTTCCGATTTTATAGATTCCCTTCAGTTTCGAAAAAATATCGGGGCAAAAGTATCGATCCAGCTTGATATTAAACTCGCCTGCATCGATAAAAAATAACGATATTCAGACTCAAAGGTATCGATACCGTAAGTATCGATACGATATCGGCCAATGCTATTCTGAAAGCAGGTTTAGAAATTCTTCAAGAATGGGGATTGTTTCAAACTTTTTGGAAAACTTTTACCTTCGAGACATCATACTAGTCTAAGCTCATGGATGCAAAAACAAATTGACCTATTGGGACAGGGAGACTCTGTCAATTTTTATTTCGATACTGATACAGAGAATATCACAGGGAACGGATGGTGTCCATTCACGTCGTCTGTGCTAGGAATGCTCGCATGTAATTGGTTAATTATTTGCGTAATTTTTTTATTGAAACTTTTTATCAATTTAACCGCTTAGCAATGAAATTAGAGTGATAACTAGCATATTACAAAATTGTTATACATTTTATCTATCCAACAACATATTGGTTATTGTTATCCATCATGTGGTTATGCTGTTATTAACGTTTGAAATCTGACGCGTACCACGCGCTCATCCAGCAATTGTGCTTCCGACAATATCGCATCGTCAAGGCATCGCTTTTTGACCATCTACTACCAGAACGTTAGGGGCCTGCGCACAAAAACGTCTGAGTTGAAGCTAGGATTGTCAAACTGTGAATACGACGTGGTAATACTCACCGAAACATGGCTTCGGTCCGACATAAGCGATTCGGAACTAACATCAGATTACTCGCTCTTCCGATGTGATCGCAATGAATCTACAAGCACCCTCACGAGAGGCGGTGGTGTGCTTATTGCAGTTAAATCTACACTACGCTGTACCGAGATTTTGCTAACCGACTGTAGCCAGCTCGAGCAAGTGGCTGTGTGTATAAAGCTACCAGACCGTTCTCTGCACATCTTCGGTATCTACCTACGACCGAATTCTGACACAACACTATATTGCTCCCACACAGCCGCCGTTCAGTCTGTTTGCGATGAATCGTCAGCAAGCGATATCGTTTTAATTCTCGGTGATTACAATCTTCCCCAGCTTCAATGGAATTTTGATGATGATATCAATGGATGCATAACAGTTAATGCCTCTAGCGAGCAAGAACTCGCTTTTTGTGAATCCATTTCTACATGCGGGTTGGTGCAATTGAATTCTTTTTCGAACACGAATGGTAGAACACTCGATCTAGCATTCACGAGTTCCCCGGACGATTTTGAAATTTCGCCACCCGTGCTTCCGCTCTTACCAATCGACCTTCACCATCCACCGTTTGAGTTGCAAGTTGATGTGCGTAGTTCGACGCATGTTGAACTCGGAAACAGCCAGCCAGATTTACTCGATTTTGACTTTAGGAGCTGTGACTTCAGCTCTCTTAATGCTGAATTTTCAACTGTTAACTGGGTACAGCTGATTGAAGGTCTAACTGTCGACAACGCTGTTCTTTCGTTCTACGACAAGCTGTTCGAAATACTCAATTCGAAGGTGTCACGGCGTCGTCGCGCTGTTCGTGGAGCCATTAGGAAACCATGGTGGAATGCCGAGCTCAGGAATATGCGCAACAAACTGCGCAAGGCGCGGAAACGATTTTTTCTTAATAAATCCAATGAGCACCGTGAATTACTTCGCCTTGCAGAAACAGCCTATAAGGAACTAGTTACGACATGCTATCGAGCCTATTTAAACAAACTACAGTCGAACCTGAAGCATAATCCTACTGAGTTTTGGAAATTCGTCAAAGAGCAAAAAGCTAGTAATCTCGTCCCGGACGGTGTGTTTTACGGAGAAGCCACTGCCAACACACACGAAGAAGCCGCAAATCTTTTTTCGTGCTTCTTTGAAAGCGTGTTTAACACTGTGCCGCCCCAGCTCCATCCTAATTGTTTTCAGCACGTACTTTCCCACGACATTCGTCTACCATTTTTCAATTTCTCTCGTGAGGATGTATTCATAGCGCTTACTAAGCTTGATGAATCGAAAGGGGCTGGAACTGATGGATTAGCTCCTATAGTATTGAAAAAGTGCGCCGAGTCGCTAGTTGGTCCGGTAACATTGTTGTTTAATCGATCGCTGGATGAACAAACTTTCCCGACTTTATGGAAGACGGCCAAAATGATACCCGTTCACAAATCAGGGAGCACACGAAAAGTTGAAAACTACCGCGGAATATCTATTCTCTGCTGTCTAGGGAAGCTTCTGGAATCTCTGATGCATGAGGTCATGCTATCCGCAGTTAAATCGATAATATCGAACGATCAGCACGGTTTCGTCCCGCGTCGCTCTACAACAACTAACTTACTATGTTACACCAGCGTATTATTTCGGGAAATTGAATGTCGAAATCAAGTGGACTCGGTATACATCGACTTCTCAAAAGCATTCGATACCGTTCCGCACACCTTCGCAATTGAGAAGCTTAGGCATATGGGCTTCCCCAATTGGATATCCGACTGGTTAATGTCGTACTTGACCGGTAGAAGCGCATTCGTCCAGGTGAACTCCACACGCTCTAGAAAGTTCGACATCCCGTCTGGAGTTCCACAGGGTAGTGTACTGGGACCGCTGATTTTCGTGCTTTTCATTAACGACTTGTGTCAACGAATTTCTTCTGCAAAGCTGCTTTTCGCCGATGACCTGAAAATTTTCCGAGTAATTAAGTCCATGTTGGATTGTGTTTGCTTGCAAAAAGACATCGATATACTTTCACGTTGGTGCAAAGAGAACGGGATGCGTGTGAACATCAACAAATGCAAGGTGATCACTTTCAGTCGCTGTCATAATTTGATTAGTCATCAGTACAACATCGACACAACTCCACTGGACCGTGTGCAGTCTATCCGTGACTTGGGCGTCATTATCGATTCTAAGCTCCGCTTCAACCAACACATCTCCGCCATTACCGCTAAAGCTTTTTCGATCCTCGGATTCATTCGCCGCAATGCTTCACAGTTTACTGACGTGTACGCGCTTAAGGCACTATACTGTGCTTTAGTACGCAGTGTTCTGGAGTACGCTGCTCCCATATGGGCCCCGTACCATACCTCTCAAGTTATTCGCATTGAACGAGTTCAAAAATGTTTTTTACGTTTTGCTCTTCGTCACCTACCGTGGAATGACCCTGTACTTCTGCCCGACTACTCGCAACGATGTCGTTTGATTGACCTGGAGTTGCTGTCAACAAGACGAATAAAACTTCAACGATTGTTTGTTTTCGACGTCCTAACGAACAATATTGACTGCTCAGACCTTCTCCTGCTAATTCAAATAAATGTTCCTCAGCGCCGGTTGCGATACTGGACAATGATCTCCATACCCGGGCACAGGACAAGCTATGGTTATAACAATCCGCTCAGTTCCTGCCTAAGAGGCTTCAATGACGTCAGTGATTTATTTGACTTTAACTTAACCAAAAATAGTTTTAAAAATAGAATTAAAAACATAGCATAAGACAAACCAGTCTGTACGATATGATCGAAGACGATGAACAAATAAACAAATAAACATTTGCCAGTTTCATTTCCAATTTTATAGAATGCATCCCAGTATAGTAATCAAAGACGTAGTCCCACGTCAAAAATTCATGTGTGTTTCATTAATAATTGACATGATAAATTGCTAATATGATAGAGTAAAATTCATTTCTAAAATACAAATGCACTCTAGCAAACAACAAAGCACGTTCAGGAAACTGCAGCCATTTATTATCTATCTGCCGGCCGGACAGCGTTCAGCCTTAACGGTAAAATATTTTACCTCTTTCGGCTTTAATTACAGGGCCCATAGGATTGCTGTCACTTAGTGAAAAGTAATATTTCGTGAGTAAATTAGGTATCTTAAAATAAAAAAAAGCAGAAGCAAATTGATGTAGAATAGTTTGAATCTTGAAAACGCTGAGAAAAACGAATTTTTTTATTGGAAATCAATTAACTTATAATTTCTAGACAAAATAGAAAACACATTAAAAATGTTTCTTCTACATTTTATGCGTAGTGTGGAAAGCTGGATCCAATTCATGAAAGACTGTTGAAAAACAAATTTCTCATAGTTATATAATGTATAATTAACGACTTATCGTATTGGGTGCGCAATTAGGTGCTCAGAAATTTTTTTTTATAAAAATGCAATTTAGTAATCCTCAAAATACATGTTTTCAAATTTTGACATATCCCTTTTCAACCTTTTGTTGTCAATAGTCTTCAAACAGCTGTTTTGTATGTTTCAATAAACCTTTGACTCAAGGTGATCACTTTACCCCTAATACCATAACTCTCAGTTATTGGTATTGTTTTTCTCGAAAATATCACGCAGAATGATACTGACAACACATGTTTTGCATCGTTCTCTGCACATCCTCGATGATGTACTGCTTGATTTTTTGGTGACACAATCAATGTTACTGGATCCCTGAACATATGTCAAACAATCCTTCCTACATCGATTATTTGAATGCTTCGGCTTAATCCCCGCTTGGGGCATCAATTTCAATCGGTATTGATATAGGATTTTAATCCTTCATTGGATTCAAACGAACGCAACGTTCATGATTTCAGCTTCTAACTGACAAACTTGTGACAA
Source organism: Wyeomyia smithii (assembly GCF_029784165.1). NCBI lineage: Eukaryota > Metazoa > Arthropoda > Insecta > Diptera > Culicidae > Wyeomyia > Wyeomyia smithii. The sequence goes on from NC_073696.1 coordinate 91,490,011, forward strand.
GAGCTGAAATGAATCAAATTACAGAACGTTCTTTCTCTGCTGTGATAAAATGAGCATAAGATGATAATCCACCAGGCATGCATGTAGATGTCCCGTTAACGTGGCGTTAGTAATCAGCAACTTGTCGAATTTCGAAAGCAGTTTGTCGCTTTTAATGAGCATTATGTACGTGATAACAACATTATGCCTTTGTCTTGCCAATTGTAACACAATCTCGTTAACACGAAAAGATTTTTTGTTTTGAGTGAAACAAAAAAACTTTGAAAGTTAGTAATTGCTTATTTTACCTTTATATGAACTGTTCAGAAAACAGGTGCAAGAGATCCACGTGAGTGCTGGTTTCACTATTTAAATACTATTAACATAACAATGCTGTGATAGCACTCTTACCTTTTGTCAAACAGCTTAGATTATGTAGAGTATAACGCACCACCTCTGGATGAGAATTTCTATTTTTTTGATAGTGAAATTCATAGAAAATCAGGTTCGATATCTGCAGGAAAACTCAAGTTGCACTCGTATCAGCCCAAAAACAATACAAAGTTACAGGCGCTCACACTGACTTCGGCCTCTGCACTAGCGCTGTAATTATGTTGGTTGCTTCAATGCTGTTAACGAATATTTTCCGATGCATCAATCACGGTTTTTTCTTTGTAATGCAGTACTTGTGATCAACAGGACTTTGCGATTGCAAACATATAACCATGGAAAGACTCTTCAACATCAGGGTACATTTCACTAATAAAACCGAACAGTGAAAACGACGCGCTAGGTTTTTCAGCAATGTAATCAAAATTTTCTGCCATCCCTTCGTGATTTGTGTCTGTGGCCAAAATGAATTTAAATTACTATTACTACCATGCGCACTGGATTACTGTGAATGCTGGCTGGCGTCAAGCAGGGAGTAAGGCTAGATGGATACTGACCGAGACAAATCCGACTGTGCCGAACACGAGACTATTGCAATGCGTATGGTTCGTTTATTCTTCCGGAAAATCCACTGTATGTGTGTATGTTGCGGAAAAGCCAATACAAGGCTAACGACGGTGGTAGCCGTCATGTCAAGAAGCTATAGGGCTGGCAAAAGCAAACGTCAGTTTCCGCTGATGAACGGGGGAAGAATTGCCAGTGGCTGCTGTGATTTTGCTATCGACGAGGAGCTAGACTTGAACCTGCAACTTTTAGGGTGTTTTACAGCAAGTGTTCTTCAAATACAGTAACGGTTATAAAAATCATTTTTTTTGACGTAGGGCTAAGTTATTGTTATCTATATTTGGGTACTTTCTGTGAAAGCGAAAATAAAACTATCACGGACAATGACTGTTCAATCATGTAATGAATTTTAGTCATTTGTACGTTGAACAGATAAAGTGTAGAACAATTTTGTAATAGATTGGTTAGCGTTACTACTTCAGGAATATCTGGAGAGAAAACTATTTTTACTGCGAGTTTGTTTGGACAAAATGCAATAAATATTCAAGGAACTTAAAGTCGTAGATTGACGAATCAAAAAATCTAATTTTTCGTTCGAATAGAAGTATTGGAAGAATAAAAACTATTTTTAGTAACCTAAAAATAAACTAATAATTCCTACTAACCCTAATCCTATGTCATTCATGTGATTCAGTCTCAAACTTTAGGAGCAACTGCAAATAATGTTGCATTGGTATGATAAAAATCTTTTATTCGCTTTCGGTTGAAGTTTAATCATCTGGCAACAGTGTGCACTAAACTTCCATGAATCCCTAGACAGTGATTCAGTACAACAGCGCATGTTCGACGTTTTCCCAGTAGGATTTATGTGTGTTTATATCACGAGACCACGAACAGTACCTGCAGTCGAGTTCTGTTTGTCTTTTGAAATGAAGTATTTCCAGCTGTGAAACAACAATAAGCAGTTTTGTTGACAATTTTGCTGACGGAATTTCATTCAACCGACTGGTAAGCAGTTTGTGCTAATGTAAATCGTAGTTTGTTCATTCATTCGCGTTTATCGCGACTCTTCAACACCGTCAAGGATGGAAATCCATGCAGTGGTGTTGCTATGAAATAAAACAGAAATTATGATTGTTCCATTAAAAGAGTGAGTGTATTGCAAGGTCATTTAGGATGCTGTTGTATTAAGAATTGTTTCGAGCAAGTACTAGTAGGTATAGAACAATACTTTCTACAAAAGTGAAATCGTTATACTTTCTGTTACATTAACTGCCGGTTTGCAGAATTTTTAGATGATGATTTGAGATTTACTTCGCAGTAATTTGTCTAGCTCTCAAGGCAATATTATAAAACCGGGTACGGGATATTTTAATATTTTTCTTCGGATAACATTTGTGGATATTTATCAAGGCTGTCGCTAAATTTGTTTTTTTCTTACTTACTGAAAAATATCTGTTGAGTTTTAATAAATATTTTTCGTTTTTTATCGTAACCGTCGGATGTTTCGAATTGTTTTATCGAAAAGATCAACGCAAATCACAGCATGATCCACAAGAAATGTAATCCCATCGGTGTCACCAATTCGAGTAAACAGAAAATATGCGACCATTTTCGAATCGTTTGACACACAGCTATCCCCGTTACAATGTTGCTAAAATCACAGCAGAAGCACTCGCTTTCCTGATTCTTTCATCGTAATTATAAAAACTAACAGAAATGCGGCTTCAGCGATTCTCTTTTTGATCTTCCCTTGGACCGTATGGTTTCACTCGTTTCTCTGGAGGTTTTTGCTTCTAATTGAGTTGTTTTTGTGCAAATAGTTCCCTGGAAAAACAGTTACTCGCTTTAAGCTACAAAAGGTTTTCATTGCTGACCTCTGCTGAAGCGCATAGGTATTTGCTTTTAATGGTGAAAGGTCATGCATTAAAAATCTCTTGACTTTACGCTAGAATAAGGGTTACGGTCACGGTGTTCGTAATGATATATTCGGATATTCGGTGATTCAAATAGTTATTCGTTTTTCGCAACTGCTTTACACGTTTAATAATATTTCTTATAAACTATGGTAATAAAATAAACGACTGTAGTTGACTACTCCAGATTCCTCATTGGTTTATTGGCCATTAAATTTGACGAGTGTGGAAGTTGAATCTGATTTCTTTGCTGCGCTTCAATCGTTGTAAATCACGATATGAATATTTTTGGTTCTGTTAGGTAGTAAAAGCTATTTTTTATATCATATCCGGACTACTTCGTGATAACGGCGAATCCTTGCTTGTTTTCCTATCTAGTTTCGCCCTAATCACGAAGTATGTTTCCTCGCAATAAAAATTAACAATAAATGTAACAGTTGATTTTTAATAATGAAAATGGGTCAACGTTGTCAGATTTTTCCTTGTACACATCTCTTCACTAATATGAACCACAATATAAGTACAAAAAGAACAATCGCAAACAATGCAACTGGCTTTCTACTAATAGTCCACAGTATCATACGTACTGTGGATTGCAGGCCGAGGATGGTTGTTCAATTTGCATTGAACAATGCTATCGTAATGAAAATTGAATCTGAAATAAAACATGCACATGATGAAGGCCTGCCATGTATGGTGTCAATAATAATGCTTTTATTACACCGGACAAAGTGGAAATGAAGCATTTGTATCGAGGCGAATAGGTGTGGAACTGAATACGAAAAACACATTCATTGTTGAGATGGGATTGATGAAAACAAAAACATTGGCTGCGGGGGCCTAGTGTGGTTGGTAACGTCTCCGCCAACCACGCTCGACGCCTGGGTTCGAATCCCACCGCCGACATAGGTGTCGATGGTTGTGAGGTGGCGTGATCCACTCACAACCAACCCAACTGGTCTAGATTCAATCCTAGCCGACACCGGGAGATTTTCTGAGGCGAAAAATCTCTGGGATCACGCCTTCCATCGCATGAGGAAGTAAAGCCGTTGGCGCCGGTCCGTTAATAAACGGGTCGTGAGTTAGGGTCCTGGGTGTGGAGTCGCCTCCCTGGGCGTCGGTGATTGGCCACAACAGTGGCGCAAACAGACCGACGGAAAAAAGGCGAGAATAAAAAAAAAATACATTGGCTTCAAACCCATGTATCGAAATTTGAAAAACAAACATAAACATGCATGCAACAAACATGCATTAGAAAGAGTGTTTCTCAATTACTGAATATTTGATTAGTTACTTTTTCGTTATGAAAGTTTCTCATTTCGCAATATCCTCGAATCTCTGATTGGAATGAACAGCGAAGAATAGCTGCGAACAAAATGTTTTAGAGCTACAAAGGAATGTGAAGGATTTATTTTATAAGCGGTCCGCTTCCCTAATCAAAATTCTGCGTGAAATCACGTGAATAGTTAGATTTCCTTGTTTTAAATCGAATGTATTTTCCAGTTTCTCTTGACTGAAAAGGGATAGACACGATGGCGAGAGCGTAGTGTAGTTAGACACATCTCCGACAACCACACTGATGGCCTGGGCTCGAAACCCAACGCTGACATAGGTGTCGATGATTGTGGAGTGGCGTGATCTACTTATAGTAACAACTGGTTAAGGTTCAATTCTAGCCGACACTGGGAGACTTTCTGAGGGGAAAAATCTCTGGATCATGCTTTCCGTCGCATGAGGGAGTAAAGCCGTTGGTGCCGATCCGTTAATCAACGGGTCGTAAGTTAAGATTCTGGGTGGAGTCGCCTCCCCGGGCGTGGCACAGTGGGGCAGATTGGTCTGTTGGCGCGACAAAACCTCATAACTCCTTAACAGTTGTTTCCACAGTGTTCATATCTTCGGCAATGTTGTTCACCATAAAAACATCTTCTTGGAAAATGTATTCAAGCAGCTTTAATTTTTGTTCTACAGATAGCGCTGACATCTATCTTTTGAATAAAAGGTTGTAGCCATTTTGTTTTTCTTCGGGAAAGTTGTTTATATCATCAATTGACATAAAGTTGTCGAACATATTACAACTGTAGGACTGACCGTTAACGACATAAAATTATTTTCATTATTCATAAACCCAAAATTTTAGTAATGAATTATAACTGGGACTTAATTACATTTGTTTCAATTTAAGATATATTCGAACTTTCGAGTCATCATGAAATCATGATGTGTGAGAAAGAATATAAAATATAGTTTTAATGTTATTGTTTGTGATAAAATGTTTCAAATAGGAACATTGTTCAATTAAAGATTAGTTGATCATGTTCCCTTTCTAAGAGCTCCTCTTGGGTAATTTTATACCATTAAACATGAATACTTAACGCTTACTTTTGTTTAAAATACTGTTCACCCAATAACAAACTGTTTCCTAGTACTAATAATTATTTCCGAGGGGTCTTAATACTACTGGACGTTAGTTTCGAAAGATCCCCGAACAAAATCATGGTCTTGTTGCATACACCGGCATTCAGCAAAGCCAATTGTAGGAAAAACATCGATACGGACACTGCTGATTGACGATTTTTTATATTAATTGACATGAAAACAATCGTTGCGAAAACTCGAACTACTCGGTAAGTCGCAACTAGTAGCAGCTGATTTTTGGTTTAGTACTAGCTAATACCTTGTATTTTAGTACAATAATAGTGTCATAGCAGAACAACGTAGAACTTTATGTTTTCCATATTGCCGAAAATGAGGAAAAATTACAAAAAAAAACTTGTTTTACACATTATGCCTCCTACGAACCTGTTTTCAACAAAACTGTTTTAATATCACATTACCTATTAGTTTATACTCTATTTTATGAGGATCATTTGAGTTAGCTAATTATTTCCTAATATTTGCATGCCCTACTGGAAGATATCTGATAAAATTTTGTCTTCCATTTTACAAGCCTTGTTAATCCTCACTTTTACAATATTATAGCACATTTTGTAAATTATTTTTCAAAGTGAATTATCATGATTTCCAGTCGATAACATGTCTACTGCAAGTAGAAAATAAAATGAGGCCTGAAAACTTAATTTCATTTTTATCTAGTTCTGTCGCGACTTTTCTTGGTTCTGCCCCACAGTGCGTGGCACAAGAACAGTGGCGGAACTTGACCAACAGAAAATAAGCGAAAAGAAGGTGGATAGATATTTCTGCTTTGTTTAGCGATTACCAGTATAAACAAAGAAATTCGACTACATTTGACTTATAACACGGTCAAAACAAATTGTTCGAAAATTGTTTGTTGTTTTTGGAAACGCTCATACATACAACTCATTGAAAAAAAAATGAGAGAAAGAGAGAAAATGAAAAAAAAAAGAGACAGACAACAAAAGGGAGAAAATGAGAGAGAGTGAGAAAATGAGAGAGAGTGAGAAAATTGGAGAGAGTGAGAAAATTAGAGAGAGTGAGAAAATGAGAGAGAGTGAGAAAATGAGAGAGAGAGAGAAAATTAGAGAGAGAAAATGAGAGAGAGAAAATGAGAGAGAGAGAAAATGAGAGAGAGAGAGAGAAAATGAGAGAGAGAGAGAGAGAAAATGAGAGAGAGAGAGAGAAAATGAGAGAGAGAGAGAAAATGAGAGAGAGAGAGAGAGAGAAAATGAGAGAGAGAGAAAAAATGAGAGAGAGAGAGAATGAGAGAGAAAGAGAGAGAAAGAGAGAAAATGAGAGAGAATGAAAAGATAATGAGAGAGTGAGAGATAAAGAGAGAGAGACACTGAGAGAGAAAGAGAGATAAATCGAGAGAAAGAGAGATAAATCGTGAGAAAGAGAGATAGATCGAGAGAAGGAGAGATAAATCGAGAGAAAGGGAGATAAATCGAGAGAAAGAGAGATAATCGAGAGAAAGAGAGATAAATCGAGAGAAAGGGAGATAAATTGAGAGAAAGAGAGATAAATTGAGAGAAAGAGAGAGAAAGAGAGATAAATCGAGAGAAAGAGAGATAAATCGAGAGAAAGAGAGATAAATCGAGAGAAAGAGAGATGAATCGAGAGAAAGAGAGATAAATCGAGAGAAAGAAAGATAAATCGAGAGATAAATCGAGAGGAAGAGAGAAAATGAAAGAATGAGAGAGAAAATGAAAGAGAGAGAGAGCGAGAAAATAAAAGAGAGAAAGAGAAAATGAAAGAGAGATAGAAAATGAAAGAGAGAGATAGAAAATGAAAGAGAGAGAGAAAATGAAAGAGAGAAAATGAAAGAGAAAGAGAGAAAATGAAAGAGAAAGAGAGAAAATGAAAGAAAAAGAGAAAATGAAAGAGAGAGAAAAAATGAAAGAGAGAAAATTAAAGAGAGAGAGAGAAAATGAAAGAGAGAGATAAAAATGAAAGAGAGAGAGAGAAACTGAAAGAGAGAGATATAGAGAGAAAAAATGTAAGAGAGAGAGAGAGAGAGAGAGAGACATACCTCGATATAAGGCAACCTCGATATGACGTAAATCGATATAACGTATCTTTTATCTCAATACTAGCTGACCCGGCAAACTTCGTACCGCCGCATTGAGTTTTATTGACTGTTGTGTTGCAAAAACTGAAATATCTAACTGCTGCTCAAAAACATACCTACGATATGTTTCGGCTCTGATTTGTTTTTAGTTTTTTTTTCAATCCTGCGCTCGTAAAATTCTACGTTTTTATTTCATTGAACATTATGAAGCACCTTTCAACCATAATCAAATCATTTCAATACATTTCTGAAAATAAACAGTCATTCTTTTAAAAATTCTGAAGGAAATTATTACATTATTTTTTCAATTATTCAAAAGCTTGGCTTAATGCAAATATAGTAATACCCTTCTGCCTGGCCAATCTCACTGGAACAGATTTTATAAAAAACTTCAAAATTCTAAATAATTCAAGCTTAAATTTCGGAATATACGAAACATGTGAAAGTGGTCAAGGCGGTCCTAGCCACTAAATTCTAAATATTCCACAATGTCGGGGTCAGGGTCACGTGAATATGCGACATAGAGCTGTCCATGTGAGAAGCATGAATACTCGGAGTTTATGCCACAAATTTTCAGTGACTGTCCTTGGGTTTTATCAATAGTCATCGCGAATGCGCGACGCACGGGAAATTGCAGACGTTTAAAATTTAACGGCAAATCGGTAGGAGTAATCAAGATACGCGGGATTATTACGACTTCTCCTTTGTAGTTTCCTGTCAGAATTGTCGCTTCATGGACATTTGCCATCGGGTAGTGGCAGCAATGCATCTGTTCGGTGGTAAATTTGACCTTGAATCTATAAAGTAGTTGTATTTGAAAATATTTGATTAGCATTTTTCTCTCAATTGAGTGTTTAAGTTACTATACTTTATTTTTCTTTTGTTCAAGACTTGTTTAAAGACTATGGAAACTGAGTGTGTAACTGACGATTCTGAGATATATGGGATGTCGAATGTCGGCGCATTTCGAGCTCGTCTTGTTCTTAACCGATCAACTTCCCTTCGGGACTCGTAGATTTCCTGACTCTCTAATATTCTATCTTCAGTGCTGCGAAGCCTGACACTCTTATTGACCTGCTACTACTCGTGTCTTAATTCGCAAAACTGGAACAAAAACGACGAATTTAATTTTAATTCAACGGCATGTTAAGTATTTGAACATTCCACTTACAACAACTTCATCTGAACAAAAAACACTTCGACCACAGCAGAAATTTGTCAAATTCAACTGGGAGATATGCAAGAATCAGTTTGATCATGTAGATTAGGGAACATTCCTTTTATAAAATACCCTTAGCGGCATCTTCGTTAGGAAGCATTCCCACTACATGTGGAAGAAAATTATTCGAAACCAACTGAAATCAGTATGAATACTCCTCAGAATTCTTGCAAAAACACATTATTATTTTTAATCTATTATGTTTATTACGTACCGACAGTGTTTTCTTCTTTCTTGACAAACAGTCACAGCACAAATTAACAGAAACCGACGTTGAATTTAAGTGGCATCAACAGAAACCAATACGAAAATCGCATAGAACTATTCCATAAAATATTAAAAAAAATGAAGGCTATCGTTTTAGTACGCCCCGGTGATGAAAACTTGTTTCGAATTTTTCCGATCAAAGGCAACAAAAAATTCTATTCACTAAAACTCATAGAAAACGTCTCGGAATCTCAGAAGGGCGGGAAATATCAAGGGTTGGTTTTTAACGTTTTATAACTTTTCCAGTTGATTTTCGTTATTGCCATGGCATAGTGACAATATGGTTTTGTCCCGAACAAAAATTCTCGTAAAACCTAATGGCCAACCACTTTTCGGGTATCTTTTTTTTTTCAAACATACGTGATACCAATTGTTTTTCACGTGACCATGTGACATAAAGCTGTTTATGCGAGAATATGCATGTTTTAGGTTTAATGCCACCAGTTATCAGGGCTTTGGGCATTATCGAATATCACCCAACTGCGGAGCGCGAAGGTACATACAAACGAAGGTACGAAATTAAATGGTAAATTGGTAGGTACACGGAGCTTCGAATTTTTCGCTTCAATGACATTAATATTTCATCTGCTTTTTGAGGCAAATCTGCTGCCTAAGCACAGTGCAATTGACACTTCGCAACATTATAGTTTTTAGTTCAACAATTAATTGTAAATCCAGAGATTTGTAGGAATGCAATAGTGCCTATTTAACGAAACATGAACAGAAATCAATGTTTATTGAGAAGCAAAAACTACACGTTTCTTTTACCAGCTAACAGAATCATTGCAGCATGAGCAAATGTTTAGATCATTGACAGTCAGTGTGCATTTTAGAGAAAATTGAACAGATTGATTAGATCCGAGCAATGGTAAATTAAATCATCGCACATGTAGTGTTATTCTTGTTCTTTCTTTTCATTTATCAGATAAATAAAACGATTACATGCAACTTTGCTCAAATAAGCCAGAAATTAAATTTACATTATCAAGTATATGCCCTTGAATAAAATCAAAGCCACGTTGAGAGTATTCACATGCATGTTGAGTTTGCTGCTACCACGCTATAGCGCTTTTGCATAGAAAAGGTGTAGTAGGCAGCGAAAACGAATATCACCTAATACCTAATACGAATATCACCTCAATAACGACGCTACAACAACTTGTCTACCGGCCATAGCCTACAGTCATAGTAATCTAATGACGTTGTTCTTGGAGTAAAAGGCGGTAAAAATCGAAAATATATTTCAATTTTTCTCTAACTTTATCAGTTGATTATTGTTATTTTTATGGCCTATTAACTCGTCGAAGATGAAGACAAAACAAACACAAAAAGAATCATTCAAAATAAAATAAAATTAAAATAAAATTAAAGTATCACAATTATTTTGGGGTATAATGCTTCGAACAAATGTTTGTGTTTGAAACCAATAAGTACCTAAAATGGGGTAGAATTGACATTTATTGTTTTCAATGTTTTGTGACTGGTTATTAGGCTGTCCCAAAAAAAAAAAATCGATGTTGAAAAAGTCAAGGTGCTCAGCCCTAAATTGAAATATGATATTATTTATAGCATTTTTGTAGAACATGACTTGCTAAAATATCGTTTTCAGGTTGCTCAAACGTGATTTATGAAATATGTCTTTTTCAAGCTACAAAACCACCCTTTTGCACTTTTTTCAAATTTATTCGATTCCTGAATATTTCCATATATTTTTTATGGGGTTGTGTTTGAATATTTTGCATGGTTTGGTTCATCATCGCATTCAGTTATTTGACTCACAGAGCCCATTGAACATCACAAAAAAGTGAATTTTTCTCATAATTTGCAGATAAAACCCTTCAAAACACATATAAAACATTTTTTTGACCAAGAACTGGAATTTTTACTGCAAAACGGGATTCAAGACGAAAATTTACATGAAAAAAGATCCTTGGTATCTTATCGGAGGGCTGAGATATTGACGTTTATACATGTGATGGAAAACTATGCATTTTGTCAAAAAGGCCACTAAAGCTCAATATCTCCATTGCACAGTGTTTTATTTTGCGTTTGTGCGTATAATTTCCTAAATAGTGATTCAAATACCACCTCAAGTGAGCTTTTCCTCACCCATCATTCATGGGGACCGATATTGGTCTGATGATAAAAAAACGAATAAATAAATAAATAAATAAATATTGATTATAGCCATAAGGTAACATAGTTAAGGAGTTTCAGGATATTGAAAAATGCATCTTTTAATGTAGAAAGATAGGTGATCAATCCACCTATGAGTGAGATAAAAAATTTACTTTTTAATCAGAATAAGATAGACGCAAGGGTGTCTTTGACAAAGTTTCAGGTTATATTAAAACAAGAAACTTTACCGAAGACATCGTGTTTCTATCTCTTATATATTACGAGCAACATTGAGTTTTCTAGTAGAAGGCACTAAAAATCACAATTTCCGTTCTAACTTTTTTCGCAAATTTTTCCGAATTTTTAAACCTTCTACTAAGTTATCAGCCATCTAAAAATTCATCTGTTTTCTGAACATTGTTATTTTTTATCTCTCAAAATAAATCAGTTATTTACCATATTTGTCAAAAGCATAGTTTTCCATCACATAGAAAAATGCCAATATCTCAGCTCCCCGATAAGATTTCAAGGATCTTTTTGCATGTAAACTTTCATCGTAAATTCCGCTTTGCAATGAAAATTTCAGTTCTTGATCAAAAATATTTTTACTTGTGTTTTGTAAGGTTTTATCTAAAAATTATTAGAAAAAATATTTTTTTTTGTGATGTTTAATGGCCTCTGGAAGTCAAAAATCTGAATGCAATGCTAAACTGAACCATGCAAAATATTCAAAAACAACCCAAAAAAATAAAAAAAATATGGAAAAATTTAGAAATCGAACAGAATTGAAAAAAGTGCAACAGAGTGGGTTTGTAGCTTTAAAAAGTCATTTTTTCATAAATCACGTTTGGGCAACCTGAAAACAATTTTTTAGAAAGTCAAAATGTTCTACAAAAATGTTATAAATAACATTATCTCTCAATTTAGGGCTGAGCACCTTGACTTTTTCAACATCGATTTTATTTTGGGACACCCAATTGGTTATGTTTGTCTATGAAAATTGTCTTAAAAGGCCATCAAACTGGTTTATATATACTACTAGGTGAAGAGAAATAAGTTTTTGCGCACCTTTGAGTACTCTTGAGAATCTTGCATCAATGGAAAAAACATTTTTTCGTGCTTCGATATAACGTTACTCGATATGACCTAACGGAAAAAAGTGGCCTTATATCGAGGTATGACCAGCGTTGCTAAACGAGCGAGAAGCATAACATAGCCACTCCTCTCTGCTTGAGAATGAGATGTGTGCTACGCTTCTCCAGTCGTTCGCACACACACCTTCGAGACACTCTTTATTATTCACGCACTTGCCAGAGCAGCAACCAGCATACAACCGCTCGCAAATTCTCTTCTATCTTTTTACTCACGCCGAGTACGCGAGTACTCGAATAAGAGTACTTGACAAGGAGTGCTTGAAAAAATGTGCCCGAAAACGAAAATGCTTCGTTCACCGACTCACGCATGCGGTTTGTCAATCGCTGAACTGATGCCAAGTAGTTTTGTATCGTGCACCGACAGCCGAAAGTGGGGTGATAAATCGCATGCTTGAACGTGTAGGGTATCGGAATACCTACTCGCAGTGATGCCACATTTTTATCTGTATTTCGAATCTCAGGAAATCACCTCAGTGATATTTCAATCTGTATAAAAATCTGCATATTCACTGAACATATCCCTTAGAAGAAAAAATACGCAATATAGTTTGTTCATTGACTCATTTATGCACACGTTTACGCGTAACATATAAATATAATGAAAACTTCAACACGCTCAATAGCATTTGAGTTCATTTTCGATTTTCAACTACCTACATCGAAAAGTTTATTTCGCGACCTCATTAAAACCAAAAAAAAACTGTATAGTTCTGTACTATTTCTAGAAAATCTGTAATTTGTATATACAGATATCTGTATGAAAAACAAACAAAAAATCTGTATAAGTACTGATAAATCTGTATATGTGGCATCCCTGCCTACTCGTCGAAATATTCTTTTTGCCACTCCGCTTCGTCGTGCCTTGTCACTCCGTATCGTCATAATGCGTCTTGACGGTCTTGACAATCACCTCTGCTGATTGTGCTCGCGAGAAAGGGAGGTACACGCGAGTGGGAAAGTACACGAGCGAGAGTGTGTGCGAGAAAACTCGCAAGCAGCAACGCTTGGTAGTGTGAAATGAAAAAAGTAAAAGAGAACGAGAAACAGTGCGACAGGAGTATCTCTAGTGTGAGATTTTGGTAGCGGCGAGAACGCCACTTGGAGTATCGCATGCTTTTTGCGAGCGAGTTTAACAACGCTGGGTATGACTGTTTGAGTTAATTTACCCTAAGACCTACAGAATATTAATGATGCTGGATTTTTATTCAGGATTTATAAGGTAGAACTACATTGGACGGACTATTTCTTTGAGTGCACCACCCTGACGAAAAGCTATTTATTATCTTACCAAAATTGAAAATCACAAATGTTTCTCGTGATTCTGATGCAAATTAGCTAGACGAGATGTTTCCCGATAGGAGTTTTCTGGATATTCCTCGAGTTTTCTCATAAATTAAGTTAATCTCATCGGTGGTCCACTAAAGGACATGGTCTATTCAAGATAATTATAAAAAAATCACGGTGTATAGGGTAGATTAACCTAAAGTGAACCATTTTTCAATAGTGAACCATTCAGATTAACTCATTTTTTGTGAAAATTCGAGGGATTTTTATAAAACTTTCATTCGGAAACATCTTATCCTGCCAATATGCGTCACAAGCATTTATAAATTCCGAATTATGTTAAGAGAAATTAAGTTAATCTGTAATCTGAGGGAAGGGTCCATTATAGGTTAATTTACTCTAGTTTCAATAGTCTGTTCAGAACACGCGGGCCCATACAAATTTGAACGCATCCCACGCGTAAAAAACGACCTGAGTGTACTTTGGATGGACTACTTTCTTTAGTGGAGCACCAAAACGCAAAGCTTTTTATTCTCTTGAAATAGGATAGATTAACCTATAGTGGACCATTTTGTTTTATTGACCTATAGTAGACCACCTGTCAGATTAACTCAATTTCTTTTAACATAAATCGGAATTTATAAATGTTTGTGCTGCCGATTGGATGGTTAAGATGTTACCCGATGGAAGTTTTCTGAAAATCCCTCGAATTTTCGCATAAATTGAGTTAACCTGGCCGGTGGTCCACTATAGGAAAGTGGTCCTTTATAGGTTAAGTTCTCCTAAATTGGAATTTACAAATATTTCTCGTGATTTTGATGCAGATTACCCGTCTGCGGACATTTCTCAAACGAATCAGAAGTTGCAGATTTTCGTCAGTTATCGATGAATCAAATTTCACTAGAGGAACAGAATAATTCCTGGCATCAATAATTGCACATTTTAATGCTTCCAAAGCGGAATCAACATTCACTTCGTTTTGCAAATCCAGCTCATTATTGAAATTATTCCCAATATGAGTTTTATATCTTTCCCAATAAGCCTTGTGATAATTAAAAACAATAACAAATTAAAACAAAAACTGATTCATGTGATATGGAAAAACCTAAATTAATCCACCTAGCGGTCAGACTCAGCCTTTCTCATTCAAATTTATTATTTGTAAAAATAAATTTACATGAATGCTTAAATCCAATAAAGGTATATTCACTCTTTGGGTTCTAAAATATTGATGTTGTAGTTGAAGTATAAAATTTAAAATTTGACGTAATGTTAGTGCTTAAGAACTAGCGAAATAAAAGAAATGACTCATAATTTCGAACAATTTAATCACGAGCGATACCAGGAACGTTCAAATAGGACGATACCACATTTAAATCATGTTGAGGGCATATAAAGCAGGTATAGTTTTAAATAGTCTTTGAATTTCTTTTCGTTCCATAATTTTTGAACCACATATCAAATTGTTATGAAGCTTGTTATTTGTAAGTTTGAGAGATTACTCGTTCGTATGACACTAGTTATGTTCAAACAAGTCGTGTAATCTTTGTGATAATAGACTTTCGTTGTTATTACAATTTAATACATATCGGTTGCTTAAGTTTGATTATAATCAAATGAAAAGGGCAGCCAAACTTTGAAATCAAGTGTTCAATCATAATTCATCAGTTAACCCTTCACTAGCCCATTCATCTGATATCAATATTGTTTAAATCGGTTTTGTAGTTTTTAAGATAATAAAATTTCGGGATTTTCACATTTCGATACATGACAGACGAAGTTACAGTCCGAGTACAGCCAAATGTAATGGGGTGTTATGAGGCAGCTAGACCTTTCATTTGACACTAATTCTGTGGAAATCGATTCAACCATCTAAGAGAAAAGTGAGTGAATTTATGTAGTCTTCTGAATATGTTTCTTTTCATAGCTGGATTTCACATTTTTAAACATAACAGGCAAAGTAATAATCCGTTTGCAAAAAATCAATCAATGGGGTCTTATGGGGCGTCAAGACCTTCCATATGACACCGATTTTATGAAAATCGGTCCAGCCATCTCTGAGAAACATGAGTGAGATTAAATAGTCTCGAGAACACGTTTCTTTCCATAACTTCTGAACCACAAGTTCAATCTTCATAAAATTCGAAAGTTAAGGTTTTTTTAGGTAGCCCGTTCATTTGAAATTAATTATGTTTAAATCGGTTGTGTAGTTTCTGACATATTGATGTTTCGTGATTTTTTCATTTTGATACATAACCTCTAAACTAGAAATCCGATTACAATAAAATTCAATAGGGTCCTATGGAGCAACTATATGTTTCATTTGTAATTAATTTTATTGAAATCGGTTCTGCCATCTCTGAGAAAATCGAGTGAGATTGGAAGAGTGTTACACACACATACACACACATACAGAAAAGTTAAAGGATATGTGCTTGAGTGCACAACCGTAGGCTTGACGTGGGACTATTGTGAGTGTGAAGATTTAATTCTGCCATAGCCATAGTATATAACACACACCAAACGTACAAATACTTAACACAACAATCCAAGAATACTTCACAAGAAACACATACACCTTTCATAAACCATAGCATACAAACTAATAGGAAAAATAATTAACTTGTTGCCTATAAAAGTGTTCTGTCATGAATAAATTTACCTCGGATGAATGCATTTTTGCACACACATACGTTATACACACACGCTATATACACACACTACTCACAAGCACACGCTCTTTAGACACACCCACGCTACCTACACACACACATACACACACCACTTACATACACACGCCACTTACATACACACGCCACTTACACACATACACGCACACACGCCGCTCACACATACACACACGCCACTCACACATACACACACGTCACTCACACACACATTCACACACACATTCAAACACACACACACATTCAAGCACACACACACACACATTCAAACACACACACGCATTCACACACACGTCACTCACAACACACATTCACATACACACGTAAACATTGACACACATACAAACACTGACACACACACAAACATTGACACACACACACATTCACACTCACACATTCACACACACACATTCACACACACACACACACACATTCACACACATCCACACATTCACACACACACACACACACCCACACACACAACCCCACACACACAACCCCACACACACATACACACGCTAACGCTACTCACACACACACATACACTCACCAACGCTACTCAGACACACACTTGGTATACGACACACTATACCTACACAAATTACTATCGGCAGCATCCAAACGGCTTCCAAGTCTTCCAATGCTCCCTTACAACGGCTTCCAAAGGTCCCCAGTGCCGATCACGTCCAGTTTCGGGCTGTATTCCAACAACGATATCTGAATTAGATTTCCACTGGTGGGGTCCAACTCAGATCGAAGGGAAGCCGAACTGTTCGCCTTGACGGTCGACCAGGGAATGAGCTTCTCTCAACACGAAATGTCCTTTTATAGCGTCACTCAGTGTGGGGAACTTGGGTGATTGGGGGAAGAACCAATCACGTGGAAGCATCTCTGCTTTCTTTCATCGTCGCTTACGTTTGGTGAGGAATGCGATGCCAACTGGCTGGCATTGCTAGCCAATGACTGAATGCGTGAAATCATTTCGTCTATGTTTTTGAAGTCTGCGTTAGGGATACAAATTGTATGAAAAATGTATGTGGATATTCGACCTTTAAACTTTCCCGCAATTTTCACGGAGTAATAAGAAAATGGTAACTGAAATCATCATGTTGTACAAATCTTGTATGTTTTAGCTTTCAAACGGTAACTATTGAAATCGGAACAGTTGTTTGAGCGCTATTAGCATCTAAAATCTTCCATTCCGCCAACCAAAAACGTTACATGTTCTATCCAGTTTCCCCAGAAGGTACCTTAGTATAGTGAAGAAAGACGTAGTCCCACGTCAAAAGGCTCAGCTCGTCGTACTGAGTCGAGTGATATACGACATTCGGCCCTTTTGAGCACTTTTATATCTTTAGTTTTTGCAGTGATTGCTATACCTTTCTAGGAGAAAGGCAAAAAGAAATGACTTTTAATATCGAACAATTTCATCACGAGCGATACCGGGAACGTTCAAATAGCACGCTTTTCTTCCGTGTTGGGTATTTTATCACTGCGACCAATATTTTGATCTTTTGTGACAAAATAAATAGTACGTTACCACATTTAAATTATTTTGAGCCCATATATATCGATCAAAGCAGGTATAGTTTTAAATAGTCTTTGAATTTCTTTCCGTTCCATAACTTTTGAACCACATATCAAGTTGTTATGAAGTTTGTTATTTGTAAATTTGAGGGATAACTCGTTCGTATGACACTAGTTATGTTCAAATAAGTCGTGTAATCTTTGAAATATTAGACTTTCGTTGTTATTACAATTTAATACATAACCTTTGCTTAAGTTCGATTATGATCGAATGAAATGGGAACTTTTAGAGCAGCCGAGTTATGAAACCACTTGTTCAATCATAATTCATCAGTTAACCCTTAACTAGTCCGTTCATCTGATACCAATAGTGTTCAAATCGGTTGTGTAGTTTCTGAGATAATAATGTTTCGTGATTTTCACATTTCGATACATTACAGACGAAGTTACAGTCCGATTACAGTTAAATTCAATAGGGTGTTATGAGGCAGCTGGAACTCTCATTTGACACTAATTTAGTGAAAATCGGTTCAGCCATCTCTGAGAAAAGTGAGTGAGTTTAAGTAGTCTTCGGAATATGTTTCTTTTCATAGCTGGATTTCACATTTTTAAACATAACAGGCAAAGTAAAAGTCCGATTGCAAAAAAAAATCAATAGGGTCTTATGGGGCGTCAAGACCTTCCATTTGACACCGATTTTATGAAAATTTGTCCAGCCATCTCTGAGAAACATGAGTGAGATTAAATAGTCTCGAGAACACGTTTCTTTCCATAACTTTTAAACCACATGTCCAATCTTTATGAAATTCGAAATTTAAGAGTTTTCAAGGTAGCCCGTTCATTTGAAATCAATTGTGTTCAAATCGGTTGCGTTGTTTCTGAGATATTGTTGTTTCGTGATTTTTTCATTTTGATTCATAACCTCTAAACTAGAAATCCGATTACAATAAAATTCAATAGGGTCTTATGGGGCAACTAGACCTTTAATTTGCAATTAATTTCATGAAGATTGGTCCAGCCATCTCTGAGAAAATCGAGTGAGATTGGGAGAGCGTTATACACACACATACACACATACATACAGAAAATGCTCAGCTCGAACTGTCGAACTGAGTCGATTGATATACGAGGTTCGACCCTCTGGAGCACTTTTCTACCTTTGGTTTTTGCAGTGATTGCTATACCTTTCTAGGAGAAAGGCAAAAACTATTGGAAGTTGGTCAGAATCAAAATCAGCATGTGTGATCAATGATTGTGGTCCCCGTGGTTCTGTGGTTAGCGATGTCGGTCGGCTAGCTCTCCCACACGGTTGTGATATCGGGTTCGATTCCCGATCGAGTCGAGGATCTTTTCGAGCTGGAAATTTTCTCGACTCAGCACTGGGGCACGGTGTATCGTTGTACTTATCCTACACATGCAAAATGTGCCAAAAACAATATTGATAACGAATTCTCTCAACTAATCTAGTTGATCGAGACCGCTATTAGCCCCAAGGCTAAGCGTGCGATATTGTATGTGTGATCAATTCACTACATACATGTCTTTGATCTGTTAGTACCAAATCAATTGTTGATGGATTTCTCACAGAAAAAAAACATGTAGGACTATTCGGAGACAAAATAGAATAGTATCCTGAGGAACAATTATGGAGTTAAATTTTACCATTAGAATTACTTTGAGAATTATTCCATGATCGATGTTTAGCATATTTTAATTCAATGTAAGAATTCAGATGTTTCAGTATTAATTGCAATATGCGCAATTAAAAAGCTCATTCTCATTGGCTTTCAATGAGCGAGCATTCCAATTTAAAATTTTGATTGATTTATTTACAATCATTGTTAAATTTTAAATAAGAAACATTTTTTTTTTGCTTCAAACATGGAATTTGTCTGCAACATGGCGTTCATAAGTTCGATCTTATTGCCTGTTGTAGGAAAGAAAGTTTACCTGTCGTAATAGGCTCCAGGCAGTTGACATTAGAAAAATATTTTCGGTAGCAATATTAGCTGCGATATTCAATGTATTTTTATTTTCTACCGTTTTTGGAAAAAAATGAATGATTTTAGCTGTAAACCATCTCTGTGCATTTTGGTGCCCTTAGTGTGTGTACAAGAACGTCAAAAGTCTCCACCAATCCCCATACACTTACTCCGAAAATGAACCTTGCGTTTCCTTTCATTGCCAAATCAATGGAGACGCCAAGTTACCTTATTATCAGCGTTCTAGAGAACGAATTTGAGGAGAAATTTGAATCTAGAACTCTATAGCAGTATTCTATAGAAAAACCTAAATTAATCCACCTAGCGGTCAGACCCAGCCTTTCTCATTCAAACTTTTATTTGTAAAAATAGATTTACATGAACGTTTCAATCCAATAAATGTATAGTCACTCGTTAGGTTCTAAAATATTGATGTTGTAATCTATACTTATAAAAATGCAGTCCGGTCTGTCTGTCTGTCTGTCTGATCCATATAGGCTCGAAATCTACCGAACCGATCGACATAAAAATTTGTATGTAGGGGTTTTTGGTGCCGATAAAGGTTCCTATGATAGTTTATATAAATAGAACATAAATTTCTGCACAACTTAAGAACAAACCAAGCAAATGAAACCGAATTTGGCATGTAGATGTTTTGAGGGGTAACATATATGTCCATAATAGTTGGACGCGCCTCTCTTTTTTGGAAGGGAGGGGTTCCATACAAATGAAACACAAATTTCTGCACTCGAGAACTAATCAACTAAATGGAACCAAATTTGGCAGGTAAATGTTTCTAGTGGTATAAAATATGTCCATAATGTTATGACACCCCTCCCTCTTTTGGAAGGGAGGGGTACCATACAAATGAAACACAAATTTCTGTACATCTCGAGAACTAACCGAGTAAATGGAACCAAATTTAACATGCGAATGTTTTAAGGGGTATCAAATACGCCCATAATGGTTCGACATCCCTCCCTTTTCTGTAAGGGAGGGGTTCCATACAAATGAAACACAAATTTATACTCATTTCGAGAGTTAACCAACTAAATGGAACCAACTTTGGCATGTGCATGTTTTTAGAGGTAACAAATACGTGCAAAGCACAGCTCAAGAACCAATCAAGAAAATACAACCAAAGTAGGTATGTGAATGTTTTTAGAGGTAACAAATATGTCCATAATTGTTCGACGTCCCTCCTTCTTCTGGAAGCACATGTTTCTGCACAAATTTCTGCACATCTCGCGAACTAATCAACTAAATGGAACCATATTTGGCAGGTGAATGTTTTTAGTGGTGACAAGTATGTTCCATAATCGAATGAGTTTTTGTGACACAATAAACTTTTAAGTAGTTCTCGACATACGTCGGATTACTCGGGAAAATTATGACACTTTTGATTGTCTTTGGACGTTGAAATTCCTAGCTGTTCTAGGACTTTTTCGGGTTGGAAATTTTCTAGACTTCCCTAGGTGGGGACATCCTCATGAGTCCCATGTTAAGTTCACGGTTTACCTGTGCTTTGCTTGCTGAGTTCGGCGGGAATGGCCTTGTTGGGACTGTAGCAATTTAGCTGTGGGCTAGTTTGGGTGTTGGCTTAATACAGATGTGAATAATGTTCAATTGATTGAAAGAAGTAAAATAATTAGAACTTGGTAATCTTGGTCGTAGAACGGCTTAGAAATTTGTGTTTAAATTTTTTTTTTTATTCAGTAATACTACCGTTTAAGCATTGGAATATTTTGGAGGATTTTATATCTGTATTGATAAAACCAGTCCGTTTTTTTTGCTTTCTGGTTTAATTGAAGTAATAACTAATTATCTAATAGATAAATCGTCTACCTCAAATCTTTGTAGGGGTAAGAGGCGGGACCATCATCATCATCATCACCTCAGGCAACATTTTGGATTGTAACATGGCAACGTCCGGTTTCTGGAAAACAGCCAAAAATGGCCTATTTCCACCCAAGATAATAATATCCGAATCTAGAATGATACACAGGAGCTAAAATAGATCCTGGATACCATTTTGAATTCTAAGATGGTGACTTCCGGTGTCTGGCAAACAGCCGAAAATGACCAAATACCATTCAATATGAATGTTTTCGTAACCAGAATTACGCCCAGATGACAGAAAGTGACCAAATACCACTCAATATGAGTATTTCCGGAGCCATAATGTTGCAAGGAGCTAAAAATTGACCTCAGACACCATTATGTATTGTAGGATGGCAACTTCAGGTTTCTGGAAAACAACCAAAAATGGCCGATTTCCGTTCAACATGAGTATCTCCGGATCTAAAATGATACACAGCAGCTGAAATGGATCACAGACCTCATCTCGGATTCTAGGTTGGCGACTTCCGGTTCCTGGGAAACAGCCGAAAATGATCGAATAACACCCAATATGGGTGTTTCTTCATCCAGAATGACGCTCAAAGGCCAGAAATTATCTTAAATACCATTTTGAAATCCAAGATAGCGACTTCCGGTTTGTGAAAAACAGCCTAAAATAACCAAATACCATCCAATATGAGTATCTCTGGAAACAGAATTATTTTGGTTGTTTTCCAGAAACTTAAAGTGGTCGTCTTTAAATTCATAATGGTGTCCAGGGTCAATGTTTGGTTTCTATGCATCATCTTGATTACGGAAATATTCCTATTGAGTATTATTCGGTCATTTTCGACTGTTTCCTAGAAGTTGCCAAGTTGCCTCGTTCGTATGACACTAGTTATGTTCAAATAAGTCATGTAATCTGTGAGATGACAGACTTTCGTTGTTTTATTAACAATTTTATACATAACGGTTGCTTAAGTTCGATTAAAATCAAATGAAATGGGAACGTATAGAGCAGCCAAACTTTGAAACCCCGTGTTCAATCACAACTTATCAGTTAACCCTTAAATAGCCCGCTCATCTGATAATAATATTGATCAAATAGGCTGTGTAGTTTCTGAGATAATGAAGTTTCGTCATTTTCACATTTCGGTACATTACAGACGAAGTTACATTCCGATTACAGTTGAATTCAATAGGATGTTATGAGACAGCTAGACTTAATAATTGACACTAATTTTGTGGAAATCGGGTCAGCCATCTCTGAGAAAAGTGAGTGAGTTCAAGTAGTCCTTGGAATATGTTCCTTTTCATAGCTAGATTTCACATTTTCAAACATAACAGGGAAAGTAATAGTCCTATTGCAAAACAAATCAATAGGGTCTTATGGGGTAACTAGACCTTCCATTTGACACTGATTTTATGAAAATCGGTTCAGCCATCTCTGAGGAACATGAGTGAGATTAAACAGCCTTCAGAACACGTTTCTTTTCATAACTTTTGAACCACATGTTCAATCTTTAAAAAATTCAAAGTTAAGAGTTTTCAAGGTAGCCCATTCATTTGAAACCAATTTTGTTAGAATCGGTTGTGTAGTTTTTGAGATAATGATGTTTCATGATTTTTACATATTGATACATAACCTCTCAACTAAAAATCCGATTACAATAAAATTGAATAGGGTCTCATGGGACAACAAGACCTTTCATTTGCAATTAATTTCATGAAAATCGGTTCAGCCATCTCTGAGAAAAGTGAGTGAGAATAAAATTCTGCACATACACACACACATACACACACACACACACACACACACACATACACACACACATACACACACACATACACACACACATACAGAAAATGCTCAGCTCGTCGAGCTGAGTCGAGTGATATATGCCATTCGGCCCTTTGGAGCACTTTTATACTTTAGGTTTTGCAAGTTTGTTACATATGATTTTCTCTATAATACTGCTATCGAGTTCTACTTCGTTCCTAGAACGCTGAAAAAAGGTTAACTTGGCGACTCCATTGATTTTACAATGAAAGGGAGAGCATGGTTCACTTTCTGAGTAAGTGGGTGGGGATTTGGTGGGGACTTTTGACGCACTTGTGCACACACTGGAGGCACCAAATCTCACAGATATGGTTTCCCAGCTGAAATCTTTAATTTTTTCCAGTTTGAGCATAAGCGCCGCATATTTTGTCTCTTTTGACTACCAGTTTTATTTTAGGCATAGTGTTATGACTCATGTTCATTTCACGAGTAATTTTTTTGCCGATCAGGCTGAATTTAGCCGGGCATGTTCTTTAACCGTTTTGATCACCACTGTAGACCGTTTTTTTCCCGGTTTTTGCGGGGGACAATCGTACCAGATTCCTCATATCGTTTATTTGCTTAAACTCAGCGTCATTCGTGACAATTTCTTTCTGATATGTTGCTCATTCCAGTAAAATACAAAATCGTGATTTTTTCTCCATTGCAATCCTATAAAAAAAAATTAAAAATTGCCTTCATCACTTTGCTTCTATCAGTTTCATGGTGACACCCTGTATTAATTTATTGTGTTTATAAGCCTAATTACTCAAGCGTTAGTGCATCATAGTTTGCGTATATTGGATGTTTCAAAGCAACACTTAAGGGTTAAGCGAAAGCTACGAAAACAAAACACCTGCTATCATCTACCCTATTTATACATTTGTTTTGAAAAGGAAGATGTATACATACCTATATAATCAATTTTTATTTCCGATGGCCTTCAGCCAACCAAAAACAACAATGTGCCTCTGTTTGACTATACATAAGTTTAGAAATAAAACATGTGCCCCAAATTTAAGTTGTATAAAAAGTTTTCCAAAAAACATTATCATGAAATTATAGAAACATATGATAATCTCATTTTTGTTTTCAGCAGCTCGTTCAACTCTTACTAAAACACACATGAAGCTAGCTTGCAATGTGTGGTTAATTCTCAGAACAAAATTGTACTATTTTTTTATATAAGGAAGGCTAAAAATCAGAAAATTCGAGAAGCTCAGTATTGCAAACATCCGAAAGGTAGATATATGAATGTGTGCTATCCGGATATATATCAGTTTATCTAACTGATAACAGTAGTTATCGATTTCAACTGACGTGGGAGGAAATAACATTCAGCTTTTGGCGATTCGATTAACTTGTTGCGTAGATACTTCACCACGCACTCTTTCGCTACGAACGCTCTAAAAGTAGTGACGTAAGACATATGACGCGAAAATGCTCGTGGTTTCCAATGTTAAACAAAATGTATCCGATTTGTACCGTATTAACATCCAGTGAATTAATCTTTCCGTTTAGAAGCATTGCAAAATTTGCGAACGTACCTATACGATTATGAACGGATTCTTTATAATCTCATACGTTCGCTAATTTGAAACCTCCACTGATAATAGGATTTCACGATTAATTTCTCTTCTTTTGTCTGTTTCGTTCGCATTCACAGTGTTCTGATAGATTTGCCAGCCTGCTGCTCTCACAAGTGACAAGTAGTGCTTCGCGGAGCGGAATTTGCGTGGCACCAGTCACTGTACGAAGCTTGTCTCGAGGAGACTGCTGTCAAATTCGTTCGGCTACATAAATTGGAATTTCGCGAAAAGTGTGTGCCTTTGAATGGAAGCGAGTGGAATTAATTTCGATTCGGGTTCCTCGGAACTAAACGCAAAAATTGCTGAATGGTTACAATGGGATAAAGTAGACGGAATGATTGAGCTTCTGATTGAGTTGTTCACAATGCTATTTTCTCTTGCAGAACGAAAATACGTCGAACGAAATAAAATCGCTTGTTAAGGCACAGGAATGGAAGGTCCTCAGCGGCAGGTTGCTGAAGCGGCTTGCATTCGGAACTGCGGGGCTTCGTGGAGTCATGCAGGCCGGTTTTAATGCTATGAACGATCTGGTGGTAATACAGTCTGCGCAAGGATTGTGTCAATATATTTTGGAATGTTATCCCTCGGCAGCGGAGCGTCAGCGTGGAATTGTGCTTGGCTTCGATGGACGATACAACAGCAAAAGGTAAGGGGTATCTTATCAGTACTTCGACGGTACAACACGTGTGTTGGAAATAAATATCGTGCGTAATTGGAAAGCAAAGATAAGTTTTTAGAAGGTTGTACCGTCTATGATTGGATTCGATTTTTTTTTTCCTAATTTGAATTATGTGATCTGTCTATTGTGTCAATTGTACGATGAAAAAAGTTTTTTTTTAATTGTATAGCATACCGGTGTAGAAATTCGAAAATCGGTTTTACCTCCACCTGAAATGTCACAAACTTTCTACGATTCAGACATTCCTCGCTTATGATCTCCTGCAAACATGAGCTGTTTTATTATCAACGTTTTTTGAATAATGCCACCGAAAATGATAAGACATGACACTGAAACTGACCTTTCCCAATAACCTCTCGTGTGCCACTGTTACCAACTAAGATTTGAACACTTGTGGTGTTTATTTTTTCATTCAGTAATTAAAGCCCGTACACTGGACATCGTTTGCTATTTTTGTTGTGATTAGTAACAGATTCTGTGCATATTCATCGGTTTCTTTTCTATATGTAATGTGCCAAACTATTTCACATAATAATGACGTTATGTTGTTTCAGGTTTGCTGAGCTTAGTGCATGTGTCTTCCTGACGGCAGGTATTCCGGTGTGGCTGTACAGCCGGACTGTTGCCACACCGTTCGTACCGTTCGCTGTGCAGGAGCTGAAAGCTGTTGCTGGTATCATGGTTACGGCTTCACACAACCCAAAAGAGGACAATGGTTATAAAGTGTACTGGACAAACAGTGCTCAGATTATTTCACCGCATGACAAAAACATTCAAGCGCATGTTCTGCGCAATTTAGTGTAAGTCAAATGTTAATGCATTTTTCTAATGAACTTATTGATATTATCTGCACCGTTAGACCCTTGGAGTCATCCTGGAATCTGGACCTCCTGCGAACGGATCAGCTGAAGGATCCGTTTGACGACATGTACAAACTCTATTTCACCAAACTGGAAAATAATATTCCGAAAAGCTTCATTGCGGACTATAATTCGACAAGTACGCAGCGGTTTGTGTACACAGCAATGCATGGCGTCGGTTTTCCATTTGTGGATCGTGGTTTTGAAATTGCCGGACTCCAGCCTGTAAAGGCGGTCAAGGAACAGCGAGACCCAGATCCCGAATTCCCAACCGTAAAGTTTCCCAATCCTGAAGAAGGAAAATCTAGTTTGGAGCTATCTATAAAGCTGGCCAACGAAACCGGTTGTGATGTGATATTGGCCAATGACCCGGATGCTGATCGGTTAGCATGTGCCGAAAAAGATGCTAGGTTTGTTGCTACGAGTTTTTTTTGGTGATTGCTTAACAATTGATGTTTATATTTTCAGTACCGGCGAATGGCGAGTATTTACGGGTAATGAATTGGGTGCGCTGCTCGGATGGTGGTCAATACGTTGTTACCGTGAGCAATATCCGGGTGCAAGCTTGAGTGACTGTTTTCTTTTGGCAAGCACAGTTAGCTCTAAAATGTGTCGGTCAATAGCGGATATTGAAGGGCTGCAATTCGTGGAAACATTGACAGGCTTCAAGTGGATGGGTAGGTTTGTCTATTATCGTTAGAATAATCATTGTTTTAAATTTAATTTTTTTTTTGGTTTAGGTAACAAATCAGTGGAGCTGATGAATCAGGGCAAAACTGTGCTGTTTGCTTTTGAAGAAGCTATAGGTTTCATGTGCACTCCTACCGTACTAGATAAAGATGGTGTCAGTGCAGCCTGTCAGCTGGCGACAATGGTTTGCTATCTGAAAGTCACCTCCAATCAATCTCTCGCAGATAAACTCAACGAATTGTACGACATTTATGGTTATCATTGTACCATCACGTCGTACCATTTCTGCTATGAACCAGTGACGATTGAACGTATCTTCAATCGCATACGAACGATGGATAGTGATGCTGGTGGTTATCCGAAAGCGGTGGGCGCCAATGGAAAGTATGTCGTACAATCGGTTCGAGATCTAACCACTGGTTACGACTCCGCTCAACCCGATGAAAAAGCGTTACTACCTGCCAGCAAGAGCTCCCAAATGATAACGTTCTTTTTCGAAAATGGTGCGGTGATTACTCTACGTACTAGTGGAACAGAGCCAAAAATTAAGTACTACGCCGAGATGTGTGCTAAGCCGGGTCAGAGGTATGTTAAAAATTGCTTCGTAGTTACTCTTAATTGTGTTTGCACAAAATTCGTTTCTCTTAGTATACGAAGTTCGACGTTTAAGCCAAAATGGCCTGAAAATACTCAACAATCTTATAAAACTTTTGTGGCTTAGAAAATCGAGAATATTTTACGAGTAGACATTTTTGAAACTCGAAATTAATTTTGTTAAAAGGTGCATGGATTCTAGCATTGCATTTAAAATATTGTTGCTCAGAAACCTTTGGATGTACATACAAACTGTCTTTTAGTTATTTTTTTTAGAAATGTTGAAATTTCCAACAGTAATCGTATTCAAATAAGTTTTATGTGATTATTTTAAACCAAGAAATTTCTTATGATCAAAATATTAGAGGCATCCGAGATATTTCAAATTCAGAATCAGGTTTAAAAAATTTTAATTATTTATCAAAATAGATCCTTTTCTTGCCTATTTCGCGAATCTTTAGCAGCAACCAAAGTTTGATAGAATCGTGTGATAAATATTTATTTATTTAACAACCCCGTTCGACAATAATATCGCAGACAGTTTGTATACTTATTTTACAACATTCGAACAGCTAAACTGTTGTACTTGTGTGGTTTTTAAAAACACTTCTGTGCAAGATCGCGACAAATGACCTATGGTCGAATATCGACCATTTTTTATTTGAATGAAACTTTGCACACGTATTTGGCTTAGCAAACTGAGCATTTTTCACAGGTGGAGAGATTTTTTACACCCATGAGTTACATTCTAAAAGGGCGTATGCCTTTTGGTATAGGTTTTATTCGAAGCATTGTAGCCCAGAAACCGTTGGTTGTAAAAAAAACTGTCTGAGAATGAGTTGTAGGGAATGAAAAATGCACCATAAAAAATATACGCTGTACAAAAATTTTTTTTTTGACCAAAAAAAAATAAAAATAAACATTAAATTTCAATTTAAAAAAAAAAGAGTTGAATTTATTTTTATTTTTTTTTTAAAGAAACTTGACGTTAATACGCGACTTTTAAAAAAAAGTCCAGGATGGAGGAATAAAAAATAATTTTTTTATGGTAGATTAACTTTTTTATGAAAATTCTAATTCAAACATTTTTCAAAATATTTGTATTCTGATGATTTTAAAAGATGCAGAGAGTCATTTTGAATCAAAAAGCTCTTGGTAGTAAACATTCTTAAGGCATTGGTTTTCGAGTTTTTTCTCATTTAAGCTCGAAAAATTATAATTATTTAGGAAAATACACGTTTTTCTTAATTTGTCCATGGTTCTCCAGCAAAAACCATACGTTCATTGGAATGCTTGATCAAAAATATACAATTCATTCTTTAACAACAAAACGAACGGTTCTCAAGAGAAGAGTTAAATGTTCTAAGTGACACTTTCAAACAAAAGCGCCAAAATTTTCAGCATTGGTGAGAGTCAATCTAAACAAAAATGGCTTTTACAGTTCTTTGTATTACTCACTCATTACTTTTACTCATCTTAATTTCAATTCCATTTCCGAATACAAAGGTCAAACACATGTATTTATTTAAAAAATGAAAATGTTGCTAACAAGATAAACAATTGACATTATATAAAAAATCATGTATTAAAATGTCGAAGGTTGTGTTCATATTTCTAGTTTGAATACTGTATGCTTCAATTGCAAGTGACCTATTTCAGGCAGCATTTTTTATCCACCTGCTTACAAAAGTAAAATTCATTTCATATGAATCATTGTTTCTCATAATCCAAAAGCATTTGTCCCATAACCCAAAAGTATTTCCTTTTTCTCCATATAAGGGAGCTTTGAAACTTTGATACATTTCGATTTACTGTCGAATCTCGGTAGTTTAATACCGAGAACGGCATCACTGAATGCTCGCCTTAAAAATATGACAGCTGTCACAATTTCTCGTAAATCTCAGTTCAATCTAACTGAAATTTCGTTTGAAAATATCCAAAATGTCAGTAGTTGCTAAGTCATGGTTTTTCATTATTTTTTGTTGCTGAATTCTCAGAAAATTGAGAATAAATCACGATAGCTCATTTGTAAGTGTGAAGATTCCAGAGTCCGCTTTGATAAGCGGATGATCATGAGTTAACCTTCATTGAATCAGGAATCAGGTCGTTCGATATCTCGATTTCGACGAGAGTCGGTAAAGAAGAGCAGTAAGCGTTAGAAGGAAGGGTAAAAGTATAAAAACCCGTCACTTACCACAGTGACAAATAACACAAGCATTTATTTCCGTCAGAGTCGTGGAGATTCAGAGGTAACCTCGGTCTCCGACAACAACGGTTGATGAATTTCCTGCTCTACCCAAGCAACAATTGAAACATAATAAAAAAATAAATTGTGATCATTTGTTGCACTAATGAATTTCCGAGGTTTTAAGAAACATTTTTTGTTACTACGATGAAATTGTAAAGAAACAAGCAACAACTAAAGTTGTATCGCTGCTTCAAAAATCTTCACACCAACAACGTAATTCGCGAGGTTGGATTTGTTGTTGAAACGTGTAAACGGCATTTGAAAACCTAACCTTCACTGAACAGATCTAGTGGGTGGAGCATATAGGTTGCCAACGTGATGCTTGCGAGATACCAAAAACAAACACACAAAAATACTTCTAAAAGTTGCTGTCATGTTCTGAAGCCATGTAGCAGCAACTTTTGCTCGATCGTTCGCCTTATATTCGTTTTTGAGATGAGGCTATTTACTGCGTTGTAACTCTTGGGTACTTGGACTACAAGTCGTCCAAAAAGTGTGGGTCTCTAAAACGAAATGTGATAAATTGCTTTGAATTTCATTATCACGCTAAGGTACTGATGGATTGAAGAAGCAAAATTAAAACTGGTATCGACCATTAGCATGATAAGGGAAGCAATATTTAAAACTGAGCCATGAACTTGCAAGTGTTTCTACAGCAAATGACGTAAATAGTACAAACCGTTGCCGGAACGGTAGATTTTCTCTTTGCGCGACTCTATATGGTCGGTGTTAGGTCAGACCGGACCAAGTGACATTATGATCATTTCGAGAAAAACGAGTTTGAAGTTTGTTGCTCTGGGAATTTTGAAGTTTTCAATATTTTTGCGCAGTTTTGATGTTATAAGTTGGAGTAACTCTCTAACTGTATCATGCAATGTGACAATTGAAAAAAAGGAGTGCCGTGAGCTCAAAAAGGACAGGTTTGTAACTGATTTAATGTACTTGGTCCACTCTGATTGAATAAAAGAAGAATCATTAATGACTTGGTCCATTATGACTGAACGATTGAACAAATAATTTTAGTCCATTGATCGTCGACCAGTCAAATAGTTTTTAATCTACATGGTTAGCTTCTGCAACATTAACAATTATTGAAAATAGTTTGAATAAACTTTAAACTGTGTTTGTTTCAACAAATCAATGGTAGGAGCGGAATGTTTTAATGAAACAAAAATATGGTTAATTCACTCAATTAAGTTATTCGTAATCATCCACTTTCTCTGCAACTTTGGCTGAAATTGCCGTAGAATTGATAATGGACTGGATGGTTTCTTCGTATTTTGGTTCTGGAATTTCTGTCACGATTGGACGTTTGGATGTAGTGCTTCAAGGACAGCTTCATGAAAAGTTGGCACAGGTTCTCCATTATTGATTAGGAAATAATATTAAATAGATATTGTCAACATGCTTTACACACTTAAATGTCAATCGAGTCAGCTTTTTCTTGTATTAATATGAAAAGTCTTCTCCAAACAATCGCTTGTGTTGCCTTTAGCTTCGTAATTTCATTACGGGCATAAATCTAATTAGCTTGCATAAAACAGTAACAAACATACACTTACCACTTATTTCAAATTCCTGAGGAAAAACTCATTGGTAAAATCATCAAGTTTTAAGTCAATATTACTACTGTAACTTGAACTTCTTTCTGAAATTGTGGAATGTTGTGTCATCCACACAAATGACTAACGTTTCTCATTTACGTGTTCAATCAGAGTGGACCATGTACATTTTCCTCATTTACTGGTAAAGTATACTTTTTTGACTAACGGGCAAAGAAGCATTCCGATAAGTTGCCTGATAGTGTTGAAATTCATTTATGTTGACTTCAAACCGATGCTGTAAATTCCGATAATTTCAACTTTTTTCTGCTTGACACATGGTTCACTTTGTCTGCACACTATAAGGCATGATATCAGGTCATGTTAGTGACAGCAATAAACGGTCCAAATACATATTTAAAACCACGGCAGTTCGTTAAACTTTACAGATTCCGATGGGGGGTGAGTGAAAGAGTTCTCTGATACAAAGGAATCCGGAAAAACGCTTGAAAATTCTTCCGTTCGTTCGCTTTTTTCAATAGCTGACCGAAGGCAGTCTCCTTGAAAAAAAGTTAAAGGGTATGTGCTTGAGTGCACAAACGTAGGCTTGACGTGGGACTATTATGGGTGTAAAGATTTAATTCTGCCATAGCTATAGTATATAACACACACCAAACGTAAAAATACAATACACAACAATCCATGAACAAAAAAAAAAAAACACATACACATGTCATAAACCATAGCATACAAACTAATAGGAAAAATAATTACCTTGTCGCCTATAAATGTATTCTGTCGTAAATAAATTTATCTCGGATGAATGCATTTTTGCACACACATGGTATACACACACGTTTTACACAGACGCTATATACACACACACTACTCAAAAGCACACGTTCCTCAGACACACCCACGCTACTTACACACACACACACACACACACACACACATACACATACATACACAAACACACCCACACACCCACACACCACTTACATACACACGCCACTTACACACGCCGCTCACACATACACACACGTTACTCACGCACACGTTACTCACACACACATTCACACACACATTCACACACACACATTCACACACACACATTCACACACACACATTCACACACACATTTACACACACATTCACACACACACGCGCTACTCACACACAAACACACATACACACGCTATTCACACACGCACATACACACACGTTACTCACACACACATACACACTCGTTACTCACACACACATACACACGCTACTCACACACACACATACACACGCTACTCTTATACACGCTACTCAGACACACACCCTTGGTATAGAACTCACTATAACTACACAAATTCCTATCGGCAGCATCCAAACGGCTTCCAAGTCTTCCAATGGTCCCTTCCAACGGCTTCCAATGGTCGCCAGTCCCGATCACGTCCAGTTTCGGGCTGTATTCTAACAACGATATCTGAATTAGATTACCACTGGTGGGGTCCAACTCAGATCGAAGGGAAGCCGAACTGTTCGCTTTGACGGTCGACCAGGGAATGAACTTCTCTCAACACGGAAAGTCCTTTTATAGCGTCACTCAATGTGGGGAACTTGGGTGATTGGGGGAAGAACCAATCACGTGAAAGCATTTCTGCTTTCTTTCTTCGTTGCTCACGTTGGGTGATGAATGCGATGCCAATTGGCTGGCATTGCTAGCCAATGACTGAATGCGTGAAATCATTTCGTCTATGTTTTTGAAGTCTGCGTTAGGGAAATATACCAATCGTATGAAAAATGTATGTGGATATTCGACCTTCAAACTTTTACGCAATTTTCACGGAGTAATAAGAAAATGGTAACTAAAACTATCATGTTGTACAAATCTTGTATATTTTAGCTTTCCAACGGTATATTAACTGTTGAAATCGAAACAGTTGTTTAAGCGCTATTAGCATCTAAACTCTCCCATTCCGCCAACCAAAAACGTTACATGTTCAATCCAGTTTTCCCACAATGTACCTTAGTATAGTGAAGAAAGACGTAGTCCCACGTCAATAAACACTTGGTCCATTCTGACTGAACATTGTAATCGCTTTTCATTGGTCATGCAAACAAAAATCATGCTGTTATTTCTGCTGTTTTAGAGATAAATAAAATCTGATTGTTGTGTGATATAGCTTAAGAAAATCTTTATCCAATACTATCGTTAACTCGTTTTTTCCAATTTTGCGACTTGGTCCGGTCTGATTTAACACCGACCATATATACATAAACTCTGGATACAATGAATGCGATCTTGCAAAGCGAACGCACTTAGAATTCACTGACAAATCTCGGCAATTTGCTGCCGAGAATGGCACCAATCGGTTAAAAACGGCAGCTATTACATTTTTTCGTAAATCTCGATTTAATCAAACTGAAATGTTGACACAAAATATCCGAAATATCGGCAGTGTTGCTGAATTATGGGTTTTGTTGTTTTTTGGCTGAATTTTCACGAGATTGAACCGCAATGGCTCGGTAATATGCAGTACCGAGTCCCATTATTAAGTGTGCAAAAGTTTTATTGACAATAGAGCTAGTAGTTTGGAATTAATATTAACTGAGGCAACGCAGTCACAGTTTTCTGTAAAAAAACTCGCGTAAAAGCTGTTTTTTCAAAAATAAAGAAAATAAAAACTTTAGGCCAGTGGTACCGATTTTTCCCGGGAAAAGTACAAATGAAAAAGATTTTTGCAGCTCCCAGTACAGATGAAAATGTGGCAACACTGGTTGTGACGTAGTACAGGTGAGGACTAGTCAGCCTTTACACCAGAGAGACGCCGAGAAACTCACCGTTAAGGCAACTATCAATATCAAACTGGTGAGCTGTATAATTTTGCATTGCCGTTATCCGTTTTGATGTTGACAGTTGCCTTAACGGTGAGTGTCTCTGCGTCTCTCTGGTGTATAGGCTCCCTAGTGAGGACTTACTGAACACGCTTTTGAAATAAAGACGAGGAGGTTTGCTGTTTCCTAATTAGAGCTCAACTGAACATCGTCAAAATTCACGTTGGATGGAATGCGAGAAGATGATTTTCGTTTCTTTACAAAATCCCAGAAACGTGAGTGAATGTTTCTGTTTTATACTGTTCTGAATCCTGGATACATAAACGGAAACGTGAGTGAATGATTCTGTTTTATCCTGTTCTGAATCCTGGATACATAATTTACGTGAGTGGCCTGTAGAACCGTTTAATACAAGGATTCAACATCGTGAAGTTTTAGTCTGTCGCTGTCAGATTTCGTTAGGAAGGAACAGTGGCGTTCTTCTCTTAGTTTGTTTCGCAGATGACATTTACTGGCATTTCCATATCCTGAATTTTTAATCTAAATTTGTGTTATTAGTTCGAGTTTAATTAGTTCCCTACAGTTTCTTCTCAGATAGTTTATATGTGCAACCCGAGGTTCCTGAGCAACAATGTATTAAATAAAATTAATGCTAAAATGCATGCAGTTCTAAAAATATAGTCAACTGCAAAAATAACGTTTGCGGTAAAAAAATGGACAAATATTCCGATTTTTCATGGGTTTACCTTTAATCGCACTGACGAAACTATTGATGCATCATCAATCATAGTAACCTATGAGTTAGCAAAAAAATTAACAGCTCTATCAGTCAAACTCTAACTGTGATGGCGAAAAAAGTGAAGTTACTCCGTTCAGAAGTCTGCGCGTTCAAAGAACGGTACCCCGCCGCGTCAAAAACGGACACCGTGTGGCACTTTGTGGACGCCGGGTATACCCGTTCCGGCATCTACAACATCTTGACACTATTGGACAACGATCAGAGCGACAAGAAGCTCCAAAGGATGCTGAAGAGGAAGACCGAGAGAAAAGTGGCTAAATCGCTGCGTGCACTTGGCCGGGAGGTTGGTGCATGCGGTAAAACAGTGAAAAAGTATCTGGAAAACATGGACATACATATCAGGAAGCGGCAGTCCCGTCCACTGGTCTCGGAGCTGCAGGCAATGACGCAGCGACAGCGGTTGAATGAGATGGTCAAGTCGATTTTCCCGGCGAATCGCGACGTGGCACGAGACCTATCTCAGCCTGGATGGCAACGACTGGCATGGTACTTCGTGTTTCACTTATCCCACGAAGAAACCCTTACTAACACGCAGAGAATCCTGAGTAAGAATCCCCAGGATACCGATTAACACGGTGACGGAATCGTGAAAGGAATCGCAAACACGATCCGAAGGATTCCCTCTCACGATTCTTATTCAAGAATCCTAGAGCCATATACAGGGCATTCCTGTGGATTCTTTTTTCAGGAATCCTTTTCAAGGACGCTCACGAATCCAATGTGAGGAATCCTAGAGAATCTATGCGAATCGTATGTGTTCGTCCGGGAAGTGAGCTCGAAGATGAAATTTATTTCACACATCAAGTTCCCCAAGAAGGTGCTGCTGTGGCTGACAATCAGCGAGGAGGGGATGTCAACGCCGCTCTTCTTTCGCTCCGGGCTGGCCGTGAACGGGGAAATTTATAGTACGAAGTGCCTGCCAGAAGTTGTGTCATTCGAGAATTTCTGGGCAAACTTGAAGCGCGAGATCTATTCCAACAATTTTATCGCGAAAACGGAGGAGAAATTAATAAAAAAATGAAGGAAGAGCTTAAAAATATGCCTACACACATGTTTTCGTCCGCCATAGCGAATGTTCCGGTTAACTGCCGGAAGGACGCTCGCAAGGGCGTAGAATTTTTTTTTGCAAATAAGATAATATCATTACCATTAATGGGAAGTTTATCAAACTCAATTATCTGTCTTAGTTTTTTTATCACCATCTGAAAAAAGTCCATTTTTTACCGCAAACGTTACTTCTAAACCAAATACGTGCGCAAAGTTTCAAATCGGAGGCATTTGCGTTTGGTTGAGAGATTATTTGGCATATACAGGCTTCTATATTATTTTTGATTTGTTTAATTTAACTTTCAGACGAGAGCTAGGGCTGATAAAAATCATTTTATCCTACCGGAATTCTGTGAATTACAGCCAATCTTTTCTAATTTTCACTTCCAATGAACGCAGCGCCCTTTCAAACACACTAGAATTTCATTCTTGAAACGAGTTGTCGTACTTCGATGAAATAAAACACGCGCATCGTTCATGGTCACGAAATAAAATCTTCTGAAAATCCAACCAAATCATACTCATCGTTCCTTTGGTAAAGGGACGCTTGCTGTCGTTAATAAAATTTCTTTCGTGGCAGTATTTTTCTTATCCATCACATGTCGCGTAATGCCGCATGTCGTAATGCTAATGTACAGCACACAAACCGAGTTTACAACAATACATTTAACAGAATGAAATACAGAGATAAATTTCCAAAACATTTGAAACAGTGAATATCGAACGAACACGTTTCCACTGTACCTGACAGATGAGTTGGCTTTTATTATTTTACGAATGATGAGGTGGAAGAGATAATGAACATTCCATGAAAGCGATATACCTATTTCCTTGGATGGTAGAAAAAAGTACTGACGTTTCACTTTCATACAAAAGCGCTAAAATTTTCAGCATTGGTGAGAGTCAATCTAAAAAAAATGGCTTTTACAGTTCTTTGCATTACTCACTCATTACTTTTACTCATCTTAATTTCAATTCCATTTCCGAATACAAAGGTCAAACACATGTATTTATTTAAAAAATGAAAATGTTGCTAACAAGGTGAACAATTGACATTATATAAAAAATCATGTATAAAAATGTCGAAGGTTGTGTTCATATTTCTAGTTTGAATACTGTATGCTTCAATTGCAAGTGACCTATTTCAGGCAGCATTTTTTATCCACCTGCTTACAAAAGTAAAATTCATTTCATATGAATCATTGTTTCTCATAATCCAAAAGCATTTGTCCCATAACCCAAAAGTATTTCCTTTTTCTCCATATAAGAGAGCTTTGAAACTTTGATACATTTCGATTTACTGTCGAATCTCGGTAGTTTAATACCGAGAACGGCATCACTGAATGCTCGCCTCAAAAATATGACAGCTGTCACAATTTCTCGTAAATCTCAGTTCAATCTAACTGAAATTTCGTTTGAAAATATCCAAAATGTCAGTAGTTGCTAAGTCATGGTTTTTCATTATTTTTTTTTTGCTGAATTCTCAGAAAACTGAGAATAAATCACGATAGCTCATTTGTAAGTGTGAAGATTCCAGAGTCCGCTTTGATAAGCGGATGATCATGAGTTAACCTTCATTGAATCAGGAATCAGGTCGTTCGATATCTCGATTTCGACGAGAGTCGGTAAAGAAGAGCAGTAAGCGTTAGAAGGAAGGGTAGAAGTATAAAAATCTGTCACTTACCACAGTGACAAATAACACAAGCATTTATTTCCGTCAGAGTCGTGGAGATTCAGAGGTAACCTCGGTCTCCGACAACAACGGTTGATGAATTTCCTGCTCTACCCAAGCAACAATTGAAACATAATAAAAAAATAAATTGTGATCTTTTGTTGCACTAATGAATTTCCGAGGTTTTAAGAAACATTTTTTGTTACTACGATGAAATTGTAAAGAAACAAGCAACAACTAAAGTTGCATCGCTGCTTCAAAAATCTTCACACCAACAACGTAATTCGCGAGGTTGGATTTGTTGTTGAAACGTGTAAACGGCATTTGAAAACCTAACCTTCACTGAACAGATCTAGTGGGTGGAGCATATAGGTTGCCAACGTGATGCTTGCGAGATACAAAAAAACAAATACACAAAAATACTTCTAAAAGTTGCTGTCATGTTCTGAAGCCATGTAGCAGCAACTTTTGCTCGATCGTTCGCCTTATATTCGTTTTTGAGATGAGGTTATTTACTGCGTTGTAACTCTTGGGTACTTGGACTACAAGTCGTCCAAAAAGTGTGGGTCTCTAAAACGAAATGTGATAAATTGCTTTGAATTTCATTATCACGTTGAGGTACTGATGAATTGAAGAAGCAAAATTAAAACTGGTATCGACCATTAGCATGATAAGGGAAGCAATATTTAAAACTGAGCCATGCTCTTGCAAGTGTTTCTACAGCAAATGACGTAAATAGTACAAACGAGAAAAGTGAATAGAAATTGATAACTGGGGTTGAATCCTCAAATTTCTGGAAATAATCAAAGATAAATCGCTATACAGACTATCTCTTTGCCGTTTTAGAATCTCACCACAACGCCATGAAATTTCTATTGCGCCCTAGTTGCTGTTGCGAGGCATCTTCGTAGCTGAAATTTTACCATGCAGCATTTACCATGTTGTTATTAAATTCCATGCATTAGTTCATTCACATTGCGGTTTCATTCTTGAAACTTATGTTGAAACAACGAAAATGTTGCAATTAGCTCCACCTCCTGCGCTTTTTTTGTCATTGTATATGAAACTGAGATGTAACTGCAACTTAGTTTCGCATAAGAATTTGTTGCTGTGATGCACAAAGTTCCTAATCGAAACAAATTTTGCTGCTTGGGTAATACCCTAACCAAGTGTAAAGATGTAGCCGGCCTCGTTATCGATCCAAAATGGAAAACAAGCAGAAGCTACTGAATTGTTGTTCGGAAGATGGTAAATTAATTCCAAAGAACCGTTTACATGGTTCTTTCTACAATTTCAACTGAGATTCATTATGGAAGAACAACTACCAAATGTGTGGTCGTCAAGCTCAAGATAATCATTTTTTTTTCATAATAAAGTAAAGTGTAAAGCGGAGCAAAATGCGCCAATGTCGGAGCTCCGTAGCCGCAAGGTTACAGAGTACGCTTTGGAAAGTGGGTGATCGTGGGTTCGAATCTTAGTAGAATCAGGCCATTTGTTTGCTAAAAGACTTTAGCATGGGTTCATTCTCAGGCTCCCCATCAAGTACCCTTCCTTCAATCTGAATTCTACAGTACCTCTGTTGACTCTCCTTCTAACAAAAAAAGTCCCTATTATAACAAAACTGGCGTGAGTACCCGAAAAAAAATAACATCAAAAAAACCTTAAAAGTTGCTGTAATTGCACATAGTTACACCGTAATTTAACTACGTTTTTCATTGTAAATACATCAATTTTACATTAAATATCATTGTTCAGAACAATAAAACACATTGTTTTTGTCACTTTTACCATGTTATGTATCTTAACAGCATTTTTTCAGGCATTTTTCCCATACACTTAGAAGTCACTGACAATGTTTTTCATGGTAAAAATATTGTCGGTGGTAGATGCAACTACGAGAACCATGTTTTTTTGTTTACAATAAAAAAAATTGTCCGTTTACTGTTCTCACCGTCGTAAATTTTTTATCGGGTAACGTATGAAAGTTCTCTCCAGGGAATTGTAAATAGGCGATATTGTTAGGATGGACAAAGGCTCGGTATAGTAGAGTAGTAAGCTTGAAACGGAAAGGTAAAACTGGCACACAAGAACGGATATGAATGATAAGCTTACTTACTTACTTCAATAGTGATACTGCCAATAATATGAAGTGCGGAGTACAGAAAACACCTGGGCAATATCACAATAGATCTAATGTCTGGTCGCAATGATGAGTCCACACAAAAAAAAAAACGATTCGCGACTCGATTCTTTTTTGAACGACGTTTTAGCGCGAAAACTGATTTTTGTAGCATAAAAGGCTATTTCGCGACTTCTACGGTTTGGTTTCTAATCCGGTAGGGCCCTTTTTACGGAGATTTCAGAGTTGTGTTCATCTACGTTGCGATTTTTTGTGTCGAATGCTGGAAAATAGCAGTGAAATTAATGTTATATTTAAGGAAATATCAAGGACAATCAGGGAATTTGATTTTGAAAACTTTTTCGCCACCCTGATTTTGAATGATGTTATTTTTTGTTGAGTTTCTCAGCCAATTTACGCTTCAACCAATACTTCATTTAAGTGAACCGCACCGAACCATATATAAATCTAAATGTCTGTCATGTGAAATATGAACAATTCAAGTCCAATTAAATTGCCTCAACTTTTTCGTACAGACTTTTTGGAATGAAATTGAACACTTTAACATTGCATATTTTGTTCCAAAGTTTTTGTTTTACTAGCATATTCAAGGTAAGAGCCTATTCCACTTAGAAACAGGCCTCATGCAATCATTTGGCCAATATGATAGAATGATTTTTTATTTTTCAACAACATCTTATAAACGTGTCCATTTGTAGTCGTTCCTGTGCAATAAGGTATATTAAAAAGGAGTGGCAGATACGATTTCAATATGCGATCAGAGGTGGCGAGTAGAAAGTTGTGACGTCACAACAATCGTTTACGTTCGGCATTCAGTGCGGATATTCGACAAATTGTACTTTTTTCCAGTTTTTAACGTTCTACGTTTACCAAAAAAACGCGATTGCCATCGTGTTCAGTTAAACTTGGTGGTGTTTCGGTTTCGGGAGCCAAAAACTTTGGCATAAGCATACATGCTTCTCCCAAAAACCCCGATGATGAGAAACGCTGGCGTTTGTTCTGTCGGGTACCGGATCTTCCCGCAAACTTTTATGTTTGCTCACATTTCCGCGCGGAGGATTTTGAACATAGGTTCCAGGCCGATTCCCGGCGCATTTTAGCATCGGAAGGTAATGTATCAATCTGTCCAAAAGTAATTGTTCACGTTTCAGCCGTTCCAACAATTTTTACACTTCCACCGGTGAATCTTTCATCACGGAAGGTGCGAGCCAGATCCGCGCTGTAGCAGAGCTACCACACGAGGCAGAGGCACGAGGTAGACACTAGGCAACACGAGGCAAATGCACCAGCTGAAGAATGCGCTCCTTCGGTCGAGCAGGTCAAAGCACCGGCGAAAACCTTTTTTCGACTGGGGCCGGCGGTGGTTAGTTGGATGGAGCGAGTCAACCAGAGACTGAGCGCTCTACTTACGACGATATTCATCCACAGATCAATTGTCAAAAAAAAAAAAACTAAAAAACTCAAAGACCTACGATCCATCGTTGATCGCAAGAGGTTTGGAAATACGAAATATTCAGGCATAGGCATTTGAAGTAATTTACAAGAGAATACGTTATCGTTTTCGTCAGTCAATTTTAGAAGATTTCGTAATCTATGACAATATCTGGGAGACACATGTTGTTTCTGATATTATCATAGTACAAAAATATAATTTTTATTTTATTTTATTATATTTTAAACAAAATTCATACATGTTCCTGCGCCAAACTGTGTATAATTGGTTGTTGTGACGTCACGATCTCAGCACGCGAAAAATGTTGCTATCTAACACTTGCAATCAAGCTCATCTACCGCTCCTTCGTATATACCTCATTGGTTCCTGTGGCGGACTCTTTTTTCTCCATAACTGCAAATGTTTTTAAAACAAATTTGATCTTAGCTGGAAAAGTTGGAACCTCCAAAATTTGTTTTTAGTTCGGTTCGCTTTTCTCCTTTCCGAAGTTAGGTTCGGAATTTGGTAACATAAGTGGCCAATTATAAGGATATTGGTTAAGGTTTGTTTTTTGTTGCGGCAAAATTTAACCTCCGTTAAGTGACCGTTGTTCATGATATCGCGTTAATTTTTGCGATTCGTCTTCTGTAGTAGGGCTCTATATACAGGGTGTTAGGGAGCTCACTTAAAATCCTTTAAGGGGTGATAACGAATTTTCTGCTTTTTACTGTGTCACGTAGACGCGTCGTTTAATAAGGCCGCATCTTATGGCTTTTAAAATAAAATAGCAGCTGAACTAAAAGAATCTTCAATGTTTAATTCAGTTAACAACAAAACCCATGTTAGCTCGGTCATATTTTATGTGAGATGTGACAGCTGTCATTATTTATTTAACTGAGCACTCAGTGGTGCCGTTCTCAGCAATAAATTTTAGGTGTGTAGTTATTTATTTGGACCGGACATTAAGAAATCCGATGTCCGTAATATTCAGTATATTTTTCAGAAAAAAGCTGAAGTTTAAGTTGACAAAATTTTGATCATAACATATTTCAATGGTGATAGGATTTATCTTTGCTGTTATTATTTATAACCTTAATCACTCTAAATCATTCAAATAATATATAACTGATTTTTACTCCCATTTCAGAGACTGGAGCGCCGCACGATCAACGCTTCGCGATATGGTAAACTGCATTGTGGAGGAATTGCTTGAACCGGCCAAAAACAATCTGACGCCTCGCTCGGATTAAAGTGCAGGGTTGATTTCACAAGCAGTAAAAAAGTTCGTTGCATTCACACTCGTCGCTACATCACTTTCACAATACTATATATTTTGTGCTCTCTGTCCAAATTCTGCGAATAGCAAAATTCGCAGTTGTGCTGCTTTACGTTTATTCAATGAATCTATCAGTTACCAGCCGATGGTACAATATCTCTAGCGAAGTCAATACACACAGTGACAATTCTACTTGACCGACTATATTATCCCACAGCATGTATACCTAGTGCTAATCTACACGATTGATCTAACAGTAAGAGTTTCGAATATCGTACGCGTATACCCCAGCTAAATAGTAAGTTTTTTCTGTAAGCTAGAAAAAGGTAGGCGTTCAAATAGTTTTTTTGTCTAAGCTATATTTTCCCCTATGAACTACAATTCTAATAGTCCTGCTATAAGAATGAAAGCATCACGGTTGAAGTTCTGCTAGGCAACATCAGATCGTTCCAGTGAATTGTTCTTTGTCAGTAACTGTATTTTAAATCTTCTACCTTGGTTATGTTCAATTATGTTGCACACAGCGTTTTACTTCGTGCTGCGTTGTGTTGTAGGTTTATGATTTTTACGGCTAATAAGACAACGCGTCTTAAGCTACCATACATATGTTAGTGTAGTAGTATCGATGGATTGATATGACAAATAAAATGAAAAGTTATACGACTGATCGGATCCGGTTCAGTGGTGTGTCATCTTTCGTGTAGCAAAAATATCATAGGATATGTGGGCCAACTAGTTAGTTCAAATGTTGTATGGATTAACAAATGTTTGAAAAAGACTCAAAATAGCAATTCTGAAACGTACATTTTTTTAATTAAAGTTACTTTTGATTATTGTCGTTCTTTATATTCAAACCGCTCATTGTTTGTCATCCTATTCGAAATTTACGAGAGAGTATTTGTTTCTGATGGAAACATAAATGTGGCGTCTCCATTATTTTTGATGGCAATAGAGACTCCAGTAATCTGATCGAGTTAATTCGTGAAACATGACAGTTTTGAAGACAAAACATTTCAGTAGGTATGTATTTTGGGGCAGAGCATTAAGAACATTTGTTTTACAATTTTAAACAGAATACAATACAAAGAAAGGGTTAAAATGTGATCGTTTGCCAGCAAACGGTATAGATGTGTTAGGTATCAATGATAAAAAATTAATGTCTTCCACAAACTAAAGCTTATTTGTAATAAATAAAACTCCCATTTTAGGTTTCCGATTCCGCATACCGTAGCTTAATCTAATCACTAGCTTCGATATTTGTCGCACTTATGCCTTGCAGTGAGGAGGGTTCTTTAGTTGCCGCCCACACCGTCACAGTTTTTTTCAGCAAACTCACAACACTCG
The DNA here is from genome assembly GCF_029784165.1 of Wyeomyia smithii. Lineage (NCBI taxonomy): Eukaryota > Metazoa > Arthropoda > Insecta > Diptera > Culicidae > Wyeomyia > Wyeomyia smithii. The sequence goes on from NC_073696.1 coordinate 91,533,982, forward strand.
CTTCCGCCGGGACAGTTTGCGTTCTCCTTCAGATGCATCCAGTGCTCGCGGTTGCTGTCAATCGTCTCCAGGAAGCACTCTGTTTCGGGAAAGATTTTCACCAGAATTTCGAACGTTGGTCGAATCACGGTGGCTAGGAACTCGATCTGCAGAACTGGGATGCAGGCCTTCTTGCGATCCATCATCGTGTCAGGCCGAAGACCCATTTGTCGTTCCAAGTCACCTTCGGCGAAGAATTCTGCGTACACTAAATGCTGTAATGAAATCGGTAAGTTTAGTTCTTTATTATAAACACTCTAATTTTACCGCCACATGCTGCACCGTCCGCCACGATTTGACCTGATCGCTTAGATCACAGCAGGTGATCAAAAGTGATAGTAGAAGTCTTTGGTTAGCGCTTTCTGACAGGTTATCCGTCCGCAGTCTCTTCAGGTGAGTCATGATTCTAAAGTGGTTTGCCAAATCAGTAGCCAGAATGAGGTCTCTCAGATAGTCGATGCATTCTTTGAACTCCTCTGTCGATAGGCCATCGAGAATTTTACTGCTCGAGTCGTTCAGAATGTAGATCGCCTGGGACAGATGATGTCTTTCATTAACACTTCCCTCACTGCTGTACAACCGCGCCAAGGGACTACTGGACTGCGTCTGATACGTGTTGGTAGTGCCCCGATGGTCCAGATCGTGACAGAAGGCAGCAATGAGAAACGAAAAGCCCTGCATTTTGCTGGAGAATCAAATAAAATAACATTATTTATCATAGAATTTGATCAAATCCTTTCTAATGAAAATGTTTTATTTTGAATGTTAATGAATCACAACAATTATCTATCTTATAGTTGTTATAACTATTTTAACTTATAGTTGCGTGCGACCAAACCGAACCAAGCGCATTTTTTTAATTGAGTTTTTATCACCAGTGGATGTTAAAATTGATGATCTATCTTTCATAAAAAAAACGAAATCATTTGAACGGTTTATAATGGTATTTCTCTAATTTCTCTGCAGCAGTCTGCAGGAAACATACGGGGTGGTTAAACTTTAATCGCCGATTACTCGAAATAATGTGTTTGGTTGTTTTAGTTTTAAATATTATGCATTCAACACAAACATGAGGCTTGAACGCATCAATCCAATTCGCTAGGTACTCTTTCATCTGTATCACACCGACTTTGCGGCTTATACAGAGTCTGGAACATGACTTAAAATACAACTGAGTTGGTGCGAAGCGAAAATATATAAACTAGGTCTGTCCAAAATACGACGGGTCTTTGAATGTTACTGCAGTAGTCCTCTATTAATAATCTAGCCAAGCTTAAGTTAGATATAGACTGTTTTCCAAAATCAATTTCATTCATCGTTCAGATGTTGTTGACAAAACTAACGTTTTTGTCACGTCTAATTTTAGAACAAATTTCAATAGGATCTACTATAGTCTTATATCAATATTTGAAAATCACTGAAAGTCCCTGTCTACGGAGCCTTCCAGTCAGCGCTGTCATCGAAACAGCAACAAAATTCCTCAAGTGTTTTTGTAACAAATCCAATTCAAATAGAGGCACGAATCATCCAATCAGCACGGAGAGCGCGATATTCGCGTTGCCTTCCAGCGTAACGAGAAAATGTCGGCACTAGCGACAAAACCACTTACGTTATGATCCCCTTTTCAATCAGTCGCAAATTCATCATCAGTGCGTAGGCAAAGTGAGCGACCGAAAAAGCGTGCCACCAGTTGTGGTAGGGAGTATCCCGGTAGCCTTTCTGCACCATCAGGATGAATCGGGCCAGTTTGTCCTCGTGAATTTGGAATGCGGCCACGAAATTGAGATCACTAAACATCCGCATCGATAGTTTCACCGAAAGGGCAAAGTCTTTTACGTCACGGGGACAAAACTCATAGTGCGGAAAGTCCACCGTGTGCCGCTGTGATTCGTGTGTGTTTACTCCCTCCAGGACGTGCTGGATTTCGGTATCCGGTACCTGCGAATAAATGGAGAGGATGAAAAATTGATCCACTACAAAAACATTCGAATGCATAGAGAAAGCGCTGTGATACAAACCTTCATGTGATACAGCAACAGCTCCTGCGAGAGTTTGAACCGAGCTTCCGCTTTCTGCACCTGCTTATGTACGAGCGCATGCATGATGCTGATGCCGCAGTACACGGAAAACGCGGTGGCCACCTCTTCGTCACACCGATCGAAATGGAAACCGTTCAGCTGGAACGAGTTGAAAATTAATCTGCATATATGGATGTTTGTTCTGCGAAAAATGAACGTGCTGGCAGATTGCTCCGGGCGCACGGGTGCTGTTGTTTGTACAGATTTTGAAAGCTATTTCCACTTTTTTTTTAGAAAATATACACAGAAAACTGGCGACAAAAGTCACAGTACGGTAGCTCGCATGAGAAGCAACATTTTTCATAAGTTTACGTATTACTCAAATGTTTCTGAGCTTGGTGTTGATAAAGTGCATATACGTAAATCACAGCAACCCGGTTCTAAAGTGTACACACACTTCTCAGTGTGCAACGAACCAGATAAACATGAAGGTAACTCGAACGCTGTGTGCTGAAAGCACAAAATTGTTGCGGTGGGTAAATTGATGTTTGTGGAAATGCGCTTGTAAGTTTCTATTTGAATTTGCCATTTCCCACTCTGGTCGGTTGAATAAATTGACTGGAAGAATGTTGTTGAGGAAAATGGTTTTTCCTCGCTCCTTGAGTGCAACTACGGTAAGCTCCAGAAGACCATGAATTGAAAAATGTGAGGTGTTTGGTTTGCATTTAGGGGTTAACGTAATTTTGATATATTTGGTTTGATAGTAAGCATACAGATTGTACAAGTTCCTCTTTCGACGTGGTACCACGTCTTTGTTTTCTATACAGGGGTACATTCTGTGAAAGCGAAAATGAAACCATGTTGCGTTAGATTTCAAATGGTTTAAACTGGTTAATTACAAAACGGATTGATGCAATGAAACATCCACATGAGAGCAAGAAAGGCACAGACAATAAGAGGTGACTCCATCAACTAGTGTGATATCCCCTTTCTCTGTGAAAAATTAGATAAAACCTTCTCGTCCCAACAGGTTACTCCCGAAGGTAAAGCTTGTTTAACATATTTGTGACAATCTCCTTGTTCAATTAATTTAATGATTAGACTTTACTCAAAACTGATGTCTTGAAGGTGAACATAATTTAGTAACCTATACATTTTTCCCGAAACTCATTGAGAATTTTAAAATCTCGCTCCCGCATTTTTTTAAAAGCAAAATGATTTTGAATGAAAACTTGTTTGGACAAAATGCGATTGAATTACTTTTTTTTTAAACCGGAGGCAAATTGATACTTTCTTCAATCCAATAAAAAGTGGAAGAGGTTGTTTATAAGAAACGACCGCAAGGTTAACGTAGAATTACGACAGCCTGTCTTACGTCAATAATTTTTTGCAATAGCTTTGGCAATACACTCGATTAGGGTTAATCATTTTAATCGTGTGAAGCGATATATTTTTCCGTATATTTTTCGTATATTATTTTTGCTTTAATGGAATGTAATGGGATAACTGGAAAAATAGGTGTGACTAAATTATTTCTAGTTATACCATTCTACAACGTTCGAAAAAAAAATACATCTCATTCATTCTGGCTCAGAGCGATCATTTGATAAGCTCCACCTTTATTTTTAGTTTCAAAGTTTTTCCTTAGTTTCGTAGCACGGATGTACAAAAATGATTTCTTGTGGACATTATGTCGAGCCGGACCGATAGCATCCTCATGAAGGCAACAAAATAACATGTATTGTGTCGTGTTGCGCGGCTTGGAAGGAAAAAATGTTTCCTTCCCCGTGTCGCATGGAAGCAGATTGTTGCGTGTTTGATACTGCCGACGGTAGACATTAGTATGAAGGTGGAAATTCTGCTGTGATGTCAAGCAATAATCGTCTTCTTCAGATCCTTGTTAATGAAGTGTTATGAATTTTCTGAAACGGACGCAGCACCGTGAGCAGAACTTGCTGAACTTTTCTGTTTGAAATCGGATTTGTTTCGCATACATTGCTTGTGATGCACAGTATCAATGAATCGTAATCAGGCTTCTGAATACTCCTCTTCATTGAAATGTGTAGATGTAAAATATTGCTCTTAAACCAGTAGGCAGGAAACACGTGTTGCATATGCATGCAACTCATATTTTTGCTTGATTTGATACAGCTCTTAAGAAAAAAAAAATCAAAGGTAGCCATTTACACAACCACGCACTTTTATTATCGCAATGCAAAAAAGAGCACTGTGATTCATGGTGCACCGAAAAAACGATAACTTACACATCTTCGATTGAGTGAGCACAGATTTTAGCTGCTCAGTTCTCGACGGAGTAAAAATTTAAAATCTAATTGTGGTTCCGTACGAATCCTTTCTAGAATGAAATTTCTCTCGGGTGTTGTAGGATCTCGTTTGCTTTGCCTTAATAATGCAGCTGGCATAGCTTGGCTACTAGTAAAAATTGATATTATAGCGTTTCGCGTTGACGGTGTTAAAAGAGATTTTAAAGGCTGTTCGCATCTACGCGAACTTACATATGTAGTTATCAAAATGTGCGTGATGAGCAAAAATATTTCCTTCTTTCTTGTTCTCCTGCAAAAACTAAACAAATATCAGAAACGCCGTCAACGCGAATATTACAAAACCAGATTACATTGCATCATGGTTAGCACAGTAGCTGACAGAGCAAAAAAAGACACTACACAATTGTGAGCAGAGCCTATCCGTCCGATCGACACAAATTGTTATCAGATGTTACTCTGATCGGTTCTTTCTACCTCCGTTCAAAAAGAGCATTTATACAATTGCGAACGTAGGATTAACGCTGCGAAACAGCACAGTAGGACATTGCGCACCAAACAGTTTTCCCCAACGAACGATTGCGATGTTTTCATCAGCTAACTTGATCGCTCTGGCATATTATTTCATCAGGCGAAAATGATAAAAGAGTTGGTGTATTCGAAAGCCTGATCGTAATATACATCACACTGCTGCGCAATTGCAGCAACATCAAACCGCAATCAAAGTTGCAGTTTAGTAATAACCATTCATTATGCTCTTCCAAATACATTTAGTAGCCTTGAAAAAGGCTGGTTTGGTTGCTGCAGTTGCAAATTTCATTCAATTATCGCAAAAATGCTTCATGGTCCAGATAGCGCGCGATATCCGCTCTGACATAGATTTTTCGCACGTTGTGGAACGGGATAACTGGAAAAATTATTTCCAGTTATACCACTCTACAACGTTCGAAAAAAAGAGGATGGGCTACGCTGCTCACAGTTTGTCGGTATATAAGCGAAATTTGAGCGTGAAAGCGTATTATTTTATAGTCAACTGTGTACCTGCCAACAAATGTATCATCATTGAGATGGCACCAGAGGCAAGCGACAAAGGAGCCAGGAAATTTGTCACAACAGGTCAAACCTACTATAGGCAAACCTCGTTGTAAGGAGAAACATTTTCAGTTGCTTCTCGTTTGGCGGATTACAACAAACGTTCTACTATTATACTTGCCGCAAAGTTCAGACCGCCGTACGTTTGCTGCTCCAAGTAAATTGTGACTTTCCTCTTGTCAACCTATTGTTGCCTAATAAAGGCAACAAAATAACATGTATCGTGTGTGGCACGGCTTGAAGGAAGAAGATGTTCCCGTTCTCGTGTCGGATATAAGGGTCGCAATTATGCTGTGATGTCAAGCAATAACCGTCTTCTTCAAGACGTTACATCCTTGTAAATGAAGTGTTATGAATTTTCTAAAACGGACTCAGCACCGTGAGCAGAACTTGCTGAACTTTTCTGTTTGAAATCGGATTTGTTTCGCATACACTGGTTGTGATGCACAGTATCAATGAATCGTAATATACATCACACTGCTGCGCAATTGCAGCAACATCAAACTGCAATCAAAGTTGCAGTTTAGTAATACCATTCATTATGCTCTTCCAAATACATTTAGTAGCCTTGAAAAAGGCTGCTTTGGTTTCTGCAGTTGCAAATTTCATTCAATTATCGCAAAAATGCTTCATGGTCCAGAAGTTTGTTCAATTATCATCATTTCGGATAACCATTCGCCGATGATTCTAGCTCTCCCGTTTTCTTTAGAAGAATTGCCTGCCATTTCCAATAATTCTGTAGCTACCGAAAACTCCATAACAGCCGCCAGATAGTCAGGTGCTTAAGTATCAACGCGCCCAGCGCGATCAGCCAGGAATTGAAACCCAGCTTTTCTTTCTTCTTCACGATCAGCAACCAACGTCTGTGTGGTATCGGCACAATCACGGAATGAATTATACATAAAACACAAAGCGCGCATTTTTATTCAACTAGGTATTTTCTGTCGACCTTGTTAGGGAAAGGAGCATTGTGCGACCAATCAGAGGTCGACATTTGCGTTTCGACAAGGCTTGACAATTTTCAATAGTACAATCGTTCGAATAATCAGATTACAACTTTCTGCATTTGGACGGGTGCCGTTTTCCAATCGATTACTGCAAAAATGACGAAAATCGGTTGGAAACTGACTGAGCTTAAAACGGTTGAAAATGGACAATTTTTGTGACGCTCTCGATGTTTTTGGTTTTTGAAATTGGATCCCTGTAATGGAATTGGTCCCCTGTATATGTTGCCGTAAGACGTAATTCTACGTCAAAAAAAAAAAAAAAAAAAAACAATTGCTTTTTTCGTCGAGCGTGACTCAACTTCAAACATACGGGCTAATAATATTCGTAATATATCTAAAGTTTTTTTCGTTATGGTGAAGACTTTTGGTTGCATATACAAGATATTAGTGTGTTTTTACGCGTGGGAAGTGTCGCCGCAGAAAATCTGAAGGGAGTAATCCACATTCTACGTGGACAGATTTTTGATGTTGATAATCGCCCATATAAATTATAAATATTTTTTCATGGACCATGAACCTTTCACATCCTCTACCGACCTAAGCTGTCTGCATGGAACGTTAATGTCCCAAAATTCCTGTCAAAAATGATTCGAAACAAATTTTTTATCATGCCTGCTAGATACTTTCGAAAAAGACTCAAGAGCATTGTTATTTCCACCTGTGAATCGTAATGAACATCAGGGAAAATGCGTGAACTTTGAAATCTGTAAAGAACTTGGTGAGTTTGAAATCCCCGTAATTAGTTACTTCATAGGATGCTTTGAAGATGGCTTTCCATTGTCGTATCAATAGACTACAAGTTTGTAAACGGAAAATGCAAGAAAAAGTCTCGTTTGATGGTCCTGAAGGTAGCTAATTGAGTGTTCTTTGGCGTTTAAGGTTAATTAACAACATGAAAAATACGAAATGCAGATTAAGAAAAAATACAAATATGAACAGAAAATTGAAGGGAAAATAAAGGTGAATGTTGAAAAAAAAAAAGAAAATTGGTATAAACATTTTGAGTTTTTAAAACTTTGGAATGAAATTGTAGACCTTAAAGTAAAACTGGATTACGGTTTTTTTCTATACAATTTTGGGGTTAGGTTTTTTTATCCACTGGACGATTTTGAGCGTAAAAATCTTAGCTTTCACCTTATAGATAGCGCCTGAATGGTAACTCAATGCATGCGTCAGCATTGCAAACAATCGATCAATGTTTCACATACGTAATTTTAATGATTTTCGAGAAAATTATCTTGCAAAGTTTGGGCAGAATTCGAGCACGGAGTTTCACTTTGAAAAAAAGCCGTAACAAACATAGTAAAATTCATTTAAGCAAAGAAACAAAATAACAATAACACGGTGCTCCCACAGACCGTTATTAAAAAAAAATGCACCAAATAATTTGAGTACACCATTCGATTCGTTATGGCGTCCAGAATCTCTGGTCAAAATTTCAAAATCACCGTACGGTACATTTTTGAGTAATGCCCTATTGAAGGTCGTAACGTACAAAAAAATGATATAAAAACGACGAAATACTTATTGTAAAGCACGTTCTTCAAACACCATTTTATGAAATAACTTCCAAAATAGTTTCTACACATTCCACATTCCACATTCTAAACTCGAAAAATCGTGATCGTTCTAGATTTGAGTGTGAAAAATTGATTTTATGTACTTAATGTCTTCAGCAAAATTGTTTCATAGAACAAGGCCTTACTTTTGGCGTTTTTAGTTTTTCGATCAATCCACCTAATAGTTAGATAAATAAATATTTTTCTAAATTTCAATATACCAGATTGCTTCCTTCAGCAAAGTTGTGGAAAATTTTAAAAGAAAAACAATTGCTGAATACTGCGATGTCCTATCTGTACGTTGGACACGACAAAATAGAGTTTTTTGTAGAACACCCCTCTTTAACATCAGTTCATTGTGAATAATAATTGAATAGATTAAAAAAGGTCAACAATTTGATATAAAAATGCAACAACTAATGAATAGCTTACAAAAAAAAAATGTGTTGAATTATACTGATACACACAATTGGTAAATGGCCTAAAAAATATGCGAAGAATCAATCAAAAATTGGATTGAAAAAAGTGAATATTTTTGCATTGAAAAACTATAGCTTTTAATCCGTTCCTGTGAATTTTGATGGTGAAAATTGTGGAATTTCATTTTGATTTTTTTTTTCGCCACATTGAATAAAAACAATCAAGAACAGAACGGATCGTAAACCAAGCAAAATCTATGAATTATTGCTGTTGGTTATTGAAGTGAGGACCGTAGCATGTTCATTAGAGTGGCCATTTTTGTAACATCATGCGAATTCGATGAGCGCCGGGCGGAAAACGTTTCCTTTTTACTCCAAAAATAAGCCATGAAAATTTGAAGTTGATCCGAGTTCATTAAATGGACCCACAAAACGCTTATATTTAAAAAATAATAGATTCTCATAAGAACTGTTGTTTTAAACTCTTTTTGGAATTTTCGCCTTAGTTTCTTAAAATAGTTGCATATTTTGCGACGAAATACTCTCCAATTATAAAATCATATCGTTAGGGACATTCACATATTTCGTAACGCTAAATTATAGCAATTCTGAACACCTCCCACCCATAAATAACGCAATTTTGCATGGGGGCCTCGCGCAATGGAACTCTTCGTTGAATATCCCCTTCTACTTAGTACGTAATGAATGAATGACCTCTCATATTCGTTAGAGGTTTTGAAACTGCCATTCAGTGATTATATCCTCAATCGTACTTCATTGCTGCGACTGCGTGAAGTGAACCGCCACAATCGGATTGGTGAAGCAAAATTATTAAAATTATTAAGAACTTTTTGTATGGATTTAATGTTATTTTGAATATTATTATTATTATTATTTTCTATGAAACAGTTCAGCACTAGTGATCTGAATGCACTACGATGGCGAATTTTATCAAATACGGTCGGTAGATCTCCTGTTGATCGAATAGCAATTCTCAGAGTTTTGATGAAAGTGCAAAGTTCTTGGGTGCGCTCAAAATAGATTCAAGCTACGGCAAAAATATCGCCTAAAAAGTTCATAATACGCTAGTGGATCGAAATATTTCGGAAAAGTTCCGAAAATTAAAAAATATTACTTGTCCTCTTCATTTCTATGAACTTTTATGCAAAATATATTACATGGCAAGAGCATCGGACTTCAAACACTTGTCTTTAACCGTTTTACAAGAGCATCAAACGAAATCAACTCATTCACAGCCAATCAAGTCACTCACAGCTTCAATGATCCAAAAGTTCTGATCATTGACCATAAATTGCATTCAAGACATGTCCCTGTTGGTAGTCAAACTTCACATTCAAGTGTTTTTCGGATGTACGAGTGCTGGCTAATGTATTTATCAAGTTATGAATTTTCTACGTGATTCTTTCGCTTATGCCGAAATTGATAGTCGTCTCAGACGCTGTAACTGAAAAGATGAAGAATCGCTTGTGGTATTTAAGCTTGAATATAAACAAAAAATAATCAGGCAAATAAAAGCGAATGGTTTTGAGCCACCACTTCGTATTTTTAGAAGCACAGGACTCGGAAATAAATAATGCACTCCCTGTGAAAACGCTATTTTATGTTTGCTTCACCACAGCAAACATAAAACAGCCTTTTCACAGATGACGCATTACTTGTTACCGAGTCTTGTGCCTTTGAAAATTCAAAGTGGTGGCTCGAAGGCGGCCATTTTTGGTTTGAATACCGTTTGGCCTTAAATAGCTGATGTCGAATGTATGTTATTAATCCCATCTCCTTTTTATACAAAACCAATGCTTTCTTTTCGAATTTTGAACTTAATATTGATTTTTTCGACCGTGACCCAGCCGAATAGAAAAATAATGGGGAATAGCACACTTTATTCAAAAATCATTCGCTTTAAACGACGCCAGAGAACATGGTGTTAAATTCATGAAAAATTCTAACTGTGTTCCAACACATAATTAAGACGAACTTCAGTTTATATTGCATGTAGTTGGTTCATACCGTAAAATTACCCACCTCATTCAAAATCCGATCTTTTTAACAAACATCAAAAGTTTTAAAATATTTTAAACATAAATTAGGACAATAATATAACGGTTTTATAAAAATACAAGTGTATTTGAATACGTTTATCAAGAGATATATGTTTTGAAAAAAGAAAAAACTCCGTACAATTTTCATGTAAATCGATTTCTAAAATATAAGCGCTTTGTGGGTCCATTAAATATACTCCGATCAACTTCAAATTTTCGTGGCTTATTGTAGAGGTCAAAAGGAAACTTTTTCAGCCCGGCGCTCATAAGGATCGATAGTTTAAAAAACGGCCATATAAAATATGGCCACTCTAATGTTCATGGTGTTTGTCTAGCAATGCAAGCCATTGCACAGTGGTCCAAAACGGAAAAAAGTGAAACTTAATTCCAAAGCGTCTTTCACCTTCATCCTAGCTTAATGATGTCCTCGGAATAATTATTTGTATGAATGACCCGCATAATCTCAAACTGTTATGAAAAGTTTAGTATATTGAAAATAAAAAAACAAACTTTTTGAAGTAGAATACGTCTTACTTTAATAGGGTGCCTCTGCGAAATATCGAATATAAAGTGAAACGGCAGAATGAAAGAGTTCAAATACCTACAACTTTGTTACCACTAAAGAGGTTTTAGTCATTGATATCTGGTTGGATAGAGACCAAATTTCTCCAGTTTATGGAAACAATTTTTGAAACATTTGTTTCATGCTAAAAAGGTTAAAACTCATAACCAATTTGATTGAAATTCAACCAATCGCGTGCCCGCAATGAAGCAACTCAAGCACTTCCCCAGCACAGCCGACACTAAAGTATACAAACGATTTGACTTTGTAAACGCGTTGTTGTTGTTGCTCTGTTCGCTCGAGTGCACATCGACACGCCTACCGAAAGTGTAACTGCAGTTAGTCACATATCAAAGCTAGTAATGCAAAAGTTTAGTCTTCATTGTTGAAAACCGAATCGACCAGTAGCAAGCAGACTTGCCACAGCGCAGCAGGCGAAGATTTCATTTTTGTATGGTTTTGCTGCAACACGCTCATTCGATTGCAGCTTTTCGTAGCAGACGCGGCGCCTTGTTTTTTAGTGGATCAGAACTAATCAATTACTTTTCTGCCATACGCCAGAAAGTTGCTAATCGTGATAAAAAAGCAATAGCAGCGATCAAAAATGTTTTAATTTCTTCACCATTTACTCGTCAATACCGTGTTTATATTGCCTTTGTATTGTGACACACCAATGGATTTTTTTTTAACTTAGGTCGTTACAAATTTTAATTTTATTTCGTCAAACCCCCACACTGCCGTTCCACGCATAATTGTCCCATGTTACATTTTGGTCATTTTTACTTTTCATAACCAAACGTTGTTTTTTGACGTAAATTTCCAGAAAAATACTTCAACAATAATTTTTTGTTCTAAAAATTTCAACATTTTAAAATACCAAGTCTATCTGTCCCATTGTTAAGTTTCCACGCATAACTGTCCCGCTAGAGTAATCTCCACAATTAGTTAATTATATATCATTATTACGAAGCGTAGGGTTCAGAAACACTTAAAACTCGACGTTAGGAACTTCTAAAGATGGCGGAGGGGAAGAGGGGGGTCTTCTTTCTTAAAGGAGGAGGCATTATTCTTAAATACAATAGCTGTCTTTCGAACAAACTTCGCATTTTATGGAAGTTTAACCATGAAAACGGAAAAAAAACGGAAAAAAAACATATCGAAAGCCCAAGAAACAAAGACAACTGCTTCTGTTGTCGTAGGTAGTTCATTTCTTTGTAGGCAAACTTTCGTAGAAACTCAATTTATTTGCTGGAACAACTGTATGAAGCATCGACAGCAATGTTTGCTTGCGTTCTGCAGTAATCCCTCGAGGAGACTTTTGAAACAAATGGTTTTGGTACAGTGTAAAATTGTTATCAGCAAACTTTTTTTTTGTTTCTTGGTAGGTCGCCATTAATCAGGTTTTTGCCGTCCACGGATTCTGATGCGCTGATGAGACCTAATCCGTTAAGGCTGTACTGCACTCTTTGACCAAGCGTCAAATATTTGTCACTTTTTGACAGATAAAAATTTGGTCAAAGATAATTGTTTGTCACTCTACAATTTTTTAATGTGGCAAACACGGGCGAACAATAATCATGATGTCCAATAAATTTGACCATTATGTCAAAAGGTCAAGTATTCGACCATTGGTCAAAGAGTGTAATACAGGCTTCAAATTCATCATCACTGTCATCACTTCTGTATACTTGCAACATGGCCAACGCATTTATTTTCGGTTCTGAGCGAAACTTTCGGCAAATGAAACAAGTCGACGCACACAGTACACGACTTAAACGAAACAAACAAACTTAAACGTCATTTGCACGAGTTGGTGGTACGATGCGAAATTTACAGTGGGACTGTTATGCGTGGAATTTGCCAATTTATCCTACAATTCTAGGCATGAGAGTCCCACTGAACATTTTTTTCTGTAAACGACCGTAAATTAAATCCTCAAATGAAGTATTTGATTATTTTCATTGGACATGTTGGTCTTTAAATAATTTCAATCACGAAATTGTTTTTTGATATGCCATTTCGCCTAAGATGGCAAATACTTTTCAAATCTTTGATCGCATTTTTCTCAGCTGTCTGTTTTGGAACATGGGACATTTATGCGTGGAACGGCAGCACACCCCCCCCCCCTTTAAAAATCTTGAAAATTGGAAGGGGAATTAAACAATCTCAAGCCGTGTGGTTAATATTATTGGTTTTTCGCCAGCTCATATGCTAAATTTAGCAACAAACAAGTGACAGCGAGAGTGTCAAGAACGTGTTTGAGGGAAAGGTCAATTTTAATTTGTGCTTGGCAGGAGGAACGAAACAATAGAGGGTTAATGACGAAGTTGTTGACGCATGAACAGTGGACAGAAAGCTAATGCGCTTCGCGCGCAGCGTTCGTCTTTATACCTAAAATAAAAACGCGCAGCGCAGCCTAACTTTTTTTCACTTTCTCCCTTAATATCTTGTACGTGGCCCCGCCCACTTTTTGCGGTAGTCCTCTCCGTAGGTACAGTGACAGGCAAATGAAGGTGGTCACCTACATCTTTTTTTTTCTCTCTCTTATGATGAAAATGACATGGAAACATCTCGTAATGATTTTTTAAACCTTAATTATTTTTTTTCACATATCTTCTTAATTATTAAGTTATTGTGAATTTTCATTCAGTTTGAGCTGTTAAAAATATGAGATTTTCAAATAGAATGAAGCAATAGAACAAAAAGATTTTTGAATCACAAAAAACAAAACATTGACAAAATAGAGTGTAAAAATTGATATATTTTCGAAAAGTTTCCATCAAGTGACCCCTCGATTGTTTATGTTTCTAAGATATTGACGTTTAGAATCTTCTGCCTTGACTCTGCACCATTTGTTGAGAAAATTGAAAACGCCGTGCATCCGGTTTCACGGTTTCTCATCGGACTATTCGTCGGCGGATCGAGGCAGTGGAATTAAAAAGCATGATTGCACGGGAGCGATCATTCATTAGCAAGGCAAATAAGGCTAAGCGGCTGAAATTTGCCTGGAGCACGCTGCACAGTGGGGCGACTCCATACAAATGCTGGCCAAGCAAAAAAATGTCTTCAAATCATGTAAAATATATGGTTTTTATGTAATTTTGGGATGCTGAGTCCGAATTTGATATTATTTTTGCATGAAAATGCATATTTTTGACGCCAGGGAAATTTTCATGTTTTTTATATATATTATATGAGGGAAATTTTACGTCGGTTTCAATCTTTTGGAAAATAAAATGCATGCTGCTTGAAAGACTTTCATATGCCATAAAAAAAAACATAAAATATTGATCAGTTATTATGAAAATAAAAAAAAAATATCATTAAGAAATAGGCTTTGTGTTCAAAATCACTTATGACTTGTTTTTTTCAAATTGACTATTTTACATTGCTTCTATTTATCGCATTCTTCTTTTTATTCACTTCTACCTTCATCTTCATTTTTGTGTTTATTTCCAATACAGTTTTAATATCTTAAGGGAAGGTTTTCAAAAAGCAGTTTCTAACGTCGAAATAATAATATACTATTTGCTCTGTAGAAATTAGCAGGCGATGTATTGTGTACATGTGACTGGTATGATATAAACTTAAAACATGATTTTGGTACTCAGTGCTGGTGATCCAAAACATAAACAATGATTAGTTTTTGATACTTCGTTAATTATCGGAATATAGATAAGTTAAACTTGTAAATATGAAAATAGTCTGATTAATTATACTGAAACATGTTTGAAAACGTTGTTATTATCAAACTAATACGGGCTATTTGTTATTCTGTTGACGGTTAGCAGTGTGCAATTTAAATTTACATTTTTAAAGTCCGATATGTGCCGAACGCTCGTTGTTCTCTTCGAAAGAAGGGTACTCTGCGCAACTCTGCGCAGGATCGGACTAGATGCATTTTAAAGCATTTTTTCCAAGCTATCTTTTAAAACCAGTGCCAATAGTGCCAAACCCTGCCGTATAAACTTTAAACGCTGTTTTATGCAAAAAATACGTAATTTTTTTATTCCGCTTAATTTTTTTTGAGTATTACAATGAGATTAAACATTGTCCAATGATGAGGATTTATTCTCCACTATATTATATACAACTTTTCCTTAGACGTCATCAAGATTCAAGTTACCCTTGAGGCTCCAGAAAGTTTCGCAAGATTGCATTTTTTCCAAGAAAAACGCTAAAAAACGCTGACTCAGTACACTTTGAAAAATCATAGAAAATTCAAATTTTGTCGTAATGCTTCAAAAATTTGGATTCTAACACTTCAATAGTATACAACTATAGGAAAAATAAAATTTAAACGAAATTCGCATTTTCAATTTTGGATCGACGGCCAGCGATTCCCCACTGTGCGCTGACAAACCAATGGAATATTGGAAAACGGTTCACTGGACGGACGAATCGAAGTTCGAAATCTTCGTGTAAGGCGCAATTTTGGCGGAGAGCTGTAAACAAAGCAAAGCCTTGGTGCTACATTCCTATTCGAAACTCGACCTTCTGTTTTCTTATGCACAGACTTCGCAGCCAACTGTTTAGGGTGTTACCAACAAACATCATTATTTGAATGCTCTGGAACGCGGATCCTGGAAAGATCTCGATTCACAGTACTTCGAGAATCTCGTAACGTGCATGCCAAAGCGATTGTAGGAGGTGCTGAAGGCCAAAGCAGGTCATATTAATTATTGATTTTAATTTTTTTTTGTGCCCTTATGGAGAAGGTACTTTATTTAGCCAAACTTTGATAATAATCAATTAAAGTTACCAATCGAGGGACACTATTCCAATCACCCCGAACCTATTTTATGCAGTTTCCATCTGTTTTTCAGGCGTTTTGTTTCAGCACCCGACCTGGCTTCTGCATTTAGATAGTTATCTTTCTTTAAAAAAAGCGATAGATCTCTCACTCACTCACTTTGAAGAACCAGCTTCTTAGATTAGTTCGTGATCGAATTTCCCACCTCTACATCATTCATTCGTCCACTGACTTTCGTGAGATTCGGGTGTATATTTTAAAATCGGTTCCAGTTCACATTTATTCTTCGTGTTGCTCTTGATTGCGTTCCTACCACGTTCTCTTTTAAAATGCAACTAGCAAAAGTAAAGGACAAAAAACTTAATTTCGAATTGAAACTTACTTAATGACATTGTAATGAAGAAAGAAATTTCGAAATTTAAATATAGTGGACTTTTCATAACTTTTGACAGTTCGAGATTATCATCCATACAGGGAGACACCATTAAGCTAGGATGAAGGTGAAAGGCGCTATGAAATTAGGTTCCAGTTTTTGCTATTTTGGACTACTGTGCATCGCCTTTGAGCAGAATTTTTGACGAAAACACCTATGGCGCAGTGAAGAACTAAGATACCTATATAGTTGGTAACAAATTACCAGTTGCATCAATCAAGCAATGCTAATTTTGCCAGTTGGGATCTTGATAATGACCAGTACGGATGTGTACGGCATCCGTAGCACATTTGAATCACCACCTTGTGTATTGAAGAGTTGATTCGAAATGATGAATTTCTAATGAAAGGATGCAGGAGCAATCTGACTAATGACACTAAGCCTAATGTTTACACAATTATTATACGAACCGAGACGAAATGACGACCTATGCAATAGGAATCTCAGCGTTAATAACGGAAAAGTTTTGTTGATATTTATGTGTTTTTTTCCTTTGTTTGAATACTCAATTCTCGCATGCTAACATATTGATATGAGTATTTTATCGCAAACAGCTAGTCAGAATGCTTAATTTTATTTGTGGCAAGCAAATACCGATTCAACTTACGC
Source organism: Wyeomyia smithii (assembly GCF_029784165.1). Taxonomy (NCBI): domain Eukaryota; kingdom Metazoa; phylum Arthropoda; class Insecta; order Diptera; family Culicidae; genus Wyeomyia; species Wyeomyia smithii. The sequence continues at coordinate 91,550,815 of NC_073696.1, forward strand.
ATACGTTATAAAATGTAAATCTTGCAAAATTCAACAGATAAAACAAAATCCCAACTCCGTTCACTCACCTTGTTACAGAGTTGTGCCACTCCGATTACGCCAGCTTCATCGCAGATGGGGAAGCAAAGAATGTTCCTAAAGGCAGCGGAAAAGAGAAAGGTGAAACGAGGAAATCGGTAACACAAATAGCACAAAACGCACGCAGATGTACTGCTGCTGTGACAGCACATTCGGATTCCTTACCGCGTTTTGAAGCCGGTAGACTCGTCGACGCCTTTATAGAACAGCGGATGCTGATAAGCGTTCCGGATATTTAGCAGCTTGCCAGTTTGGGCGACGTAACCGGCTATTCCTTTGCCGCTCGCTATTCGAATCTCTTTGGATGCCTGGTGAGGGGGAGGTTGGGAGAAAAGCAAATGGAAAGGAAGCTGTTATTTGATTCAGTGAAACGATCCATACGACTGCCAAATCCTTTTTTTGCAGAATTTCAAATTGTGATTGAGAAATGGCTTTCACTGGAACGGATAGATCAATGTCTTGGCTTTAGTGAATAAACCGTTTATTCGTAATGTCAGCTGTCTATCGTATCTATCTTTGTATTTGGTAGAGTTAACCGCTTAATTTAGCTGTGTGGTAAACAGCATACGCGAGTGAAACCACGCACCGTGACATTAAAGCAAAGGCGCTGTGTATAATTGAACAGGTTTTTGCTATTAGATTACGCTAACATGATAATCTACTCGTAGCATATGAAATTTTGATAAATTTCTTGAAGTAAAAGTGCTATGATAATCTTAGATGATGTCATAGGGTTTTTTTCGTATGAAGTTTATAATTAAAAACTGTACCTTAAAATCAATTTTTTTTGCATTGAATTTAATACATATAATATCCTCGCGATGTGAAATGAAGCAGCTTCAAAATTTATTATCTTAAACGTTTTCCGAAATTTATATTTACTTAGAAATTGTAACTACTAGAAGCTTTATATTCAGTTTCTGCAATATAAAAAAAAAATTTTACAGTAGACTGCGTCATTACAAATTTTATACATAGCACTACTTCTAGCCACGAAAAAATAACCCTGAAACCAGAACGGCAAGTTAATGCCACAATGTTGATATCGATCCTATTGAAATAAGTTTCAGTCAAAAATTAAATACATATTGACCATCTCCCGTCCTTTTATGGCACAGCGACAAAGTGCCGAACCAGTTTGCAACATCATATTTCCCGCAGATTTTCAACAAACTTTGCACAGTACACACAGCGCATTTGTGCTGAAACATCAACCAGGAAGGGTTTTGACCTAGTTAAACCTAATTTGATGCCGCATTCGTTTTCGCACTACATACGTTTCGGAGATCGGTTTTCCGATGGAGAACTATGTATGTAGTTTCATCATGTGTTTTATTCGTTTGTTTGGTTTTATTTGGGACGTAAATCGTTGCGGAAAGATGGGATAGTAGATAAGACAGGGAAATTGATTGCCTAGTTGAAATTCGATACATCTACAGTAGCGAGCGAGATTGGTATAACTCTTGTTGGGTTGGCATTTCAACTACTGTTGAAAGATATGCAATTGGCAGCAAGGGCGTTAGAATTGCGAGCAATAGGTCACACGTATTTATTGATTATTTTAGATGTACGCGTTTTAAGACTGCTGTTTCTAACCCCCCAGTACCTGATGATAAGAAAAAATTTGCAAGGAAATTTTCGCGTACAATAGGTATAGAATCTCACCAACAGTACAAAGTAACCCATCATCCCCGAAGGTCGGAAGAACTTTTATGTAAAGGAAACACTAAGCAAACAAAACAAACATCAGGTTCAGCTCACCTCATTACCGTCAAACACTTTTGACACCAGTTCGCCGGTATGTTTATCCAGCAGGAACAAAGAGCAGCGTTCCGCAGCGGTGAGTTCTTTGGCTTCCGTCATGACACCTTGCAGCAGCTGGCCCAGGTCGCCTGAAACGGAGAGATAATAGTGACGACTTGATATTAATTAGAAATTCTCAGATAATTACAAACTAACATCATACTGTGCCAAGAGAGGGACCAGGAGACATAGACAATGTGCTGCGTTGATGTTGATGATAAAGCGAACGTAAAACTTTGTTCTTACCCAAAAGTTACTATCGCACACGGCTGGCGGTCGATATAATGATGTTGTTTTATGCTAGAAATTACAACAAAATTCAACTCGAACTCGTTACGGCAAGCTTTATTAACAGGCAAATCAGAATTCAACATACGGCACACGGAATGATTTTGCACTCAAACAAAACATGTATGCATGAAATGTATTTTTTTTCCTTTTCAGTTAGTGTCCAATAAAACTGTGAAACTGCATTCGGGAAGTGACTACGGAAACAACTGATTCGTTTCAATGGTGTATAAACTAAACTATTCTAACGCTAGTAAAGTTTACGGTCAAACCCATGACCTAAAATCTGAATAGTTAAACACGACGTTCGTTAGAACGGAGAATACTGTGCGTCTACATCAAACTAGCGTGCGATGGGTGCGCGTGGTTACGCACGAATACAGAGAATAATTTTTAAAGCAAACGCCATCAATTGAATATAATTGTAAGCAATTCGGCTGAACTTTTGCTCATTTGTACGTTACCTTTCGAGCTTGAAATTAGTAGGAAATTATTTCCTCCTCAGGCGGTATTCGTAAATTAAATTCGAGGGGAACAGGCGATATTGTTACGATATTCTACATGGGGTAGAAAACCAATTGTTTGACAAAATTGGAACGCGAAAAAAAGTGAAATGGAAGATTTGTTCCATTATTCATTTTAGCCTTTATATTCATCTCATAAAACATTGATACTCGATTAAAAACTAAAAAAAAAAATTAATTTTCTAACCGATCGATATCATAAATTTGACTAAATTCGAATATAGAATTAATACCCCTACAATAAGCTTGTTTCTTAATTTTATTACCGACGCTCTTTTGATGTAGGACTACGTCTTACCGCACTATATCGCAATACATTCTACGAAACCTTAATCCAAGGTGTGTATTAAATATTTCAAACGGTAATACTTGTCTGTCCACATGATGGATTACAGTCATGAATATTTAATTGTTGTTAGATTAAGTTTGAGGAATGTTAACGTGTGAGGAAAAAAATCCGAACAACTTTTAAATTGGTCTACGATTTCAAGGTGCTGCACAAATCGAAAAATCCTTTTCCACCAAATGAAGATCCACTTTTATATAACTGGTAACACGACTAGTCGATTCTGTCAAGTGACGCTTAGTTGGGAAAAATGCGTGGTCGGAAGAAGATCGTCGTAAATTGATTTGTAATTTTTGTGAGCGAAATAAAGAAAAATCTAGTAAAGTAATCTAAAAATCTAGTAAAGTGTTCCACTATTCTAAATATCTTGGATATAGAAAAAAACATTTATATACATTATTGACAAACTCTTCGGAATGGAAATACCTTCAAAAGAAAATCTGGTTCCGAACGAAAATGCACTTTGCAAGAGAGCAAAGTTCGAGCGAAATTAAGGGTGGAAACGCCTGGTCGGTCGGCGTGATCATATCGTGAGCTAGGCAATAAATATCCGATTCATTAAAAAACGATGAACTAGTATCTGCATAAAATGGGTTTAAAACTATAAATATAAGCACTATAAAAATGACAAAGTAGTGTTTTGGCCAGACCTTGCATTGTCAAACTATGCTAATGCAACTTTAGCGGATTTGCGGCAAGGCAATATCGGATTCATTCCGAGAGAAAACAATCCTCAAAATGTGCCACTGCTGCAGTCTATTGAAATTTTCCGAGCAAATTTGAAGCGAATGGTCAACCATAAAGGTTACAGAGCAAAAAACGTCGATTGTTTGAGAGAAAAATCAAGAAGGAGCTCAAAACAATTGAAACATCCGGAATTCAGGAAGCTATAAAGCAAGTACCCCAGAGTATCAGGAAATCAGCGCGATGTGGAGCTGAGTTTTACCTATGAGGTTTGTAAATGAGTTACATTACTAGAATAAACAAACAAGTATAGAAAAATAAGTTACGCAAGATTTTAATTTGGAATTGAAAGTTTGTTCGGATTTTTTTCCTCATACGTTAATGTTCAATCAAAAGATGGCAGGGTTTTTACGCGCATTTGAGCGTTTCGTAAGGAATTTCTCGAATGGGCTTCTCCCCACCCAACCCACTTCATTAGGACCAAATAGGTCAGATGGTATGAATAAATAAATGAATAAATAAATAAAGGATGGATAAAATGATGGGCAATTTTGTGATAGGTACTTCAGTTATCATTATTGCTTCATTGTTCAGCACTGAAAATTGACAAAAAATTTCAAGATGGAATTTCCACGAACAATGAAAAAATCATGTGTGAGCACGCCTGGCACAGATTTCCTGAGTATGCGGGCAGCAATGACTTTCGCTTAGAATTATCGTCCGCGGGGTGAACGAAGAAGATGCTCTGCAATATGAAGAACCATCATACAAAAAATTTAACGCTCTAGGTCATCATTTACCCCCTGACTATAATAGATAAAACCTGACGATAATAGAGCCGATACGCTATATGAGATAAATTTTAGCTTCGAATTGCGCTTAGAAGTAGGACTCAAAAAATTCAAAATTTCTTAGAGAATTTTTGAGATAAGGAATTCCTGATGCTTGAAAATTTTTATGTCCCAAAAGTCATTTTCCGGAACTTTTTTTCTTGAGATAACACCAGATCTCGACGTTAATACATTTCTAAGGCATTTGGCATTGTGTCACATAAAAAAATCGTAATTTCTAAAATCCCGGAAAAAATTCTTGGTGCTTCAATGTTTTAAATTTCAAAATAAATAGTTTTTAGAATTCTTTGAATCTTCGACAACCACTTTATAGAACCATAGTCAAAAATTGATTGTTGAATGATGATTTTGAAAACAATAAATTATGCACTAATAAAGTCCTAAAGCATTGAAACAGTTCAGAAACTGTTAAATTATCAAAAAGCCGAAATTCTAAAATATAAAAAAATTCCGAAAATCCCTAAGTCCCCAAATCTTGCCATTTGTATATATGTCACAAAATTATTACGGAAGAATTTTTTTGAGATTAAAGAGAATCTTTTTAAAAGGGTAACATACCCTTCATTCAAAACATTGTAGCCCAGAAACTTTTGTTGTATAGAAAAACTATAATAATGCTTTGTAACAAAAATATAAAGTGGAAAAAAATCCTTAGAAAATATTTTTTTCTAACTATTTTTAGTGAACACTTGAAGTTATTCTTGTTATAAAGTTTAGGAAGTTGGGATGAAAAAAAGTAAGTAAATTTTTTCTTAGAGAACAAGTTCAAGAGTATTATGGCAATTTTTTTTTATTCTCGCTTATTTTCCGTCGGTCTAGTTCCGCCACTGTTGTTGTTCCAATCACCGACACCCGGGGAGGCGACTCCACCAAGGATCCCAACTCACGACCCATTGAATAACAGACCGGCGCCTACGGCTTTACTTCTTCATGCGATGAAAAGCGTGATCCCAGAGATTTTTCGCCTCAGAAAATCTTCCAGTGTCGGCTAGAATTGCTCTCCGCAACTCGATGCATAAACTGCGATATATAAAAAACCAATCCGATAAGTCCACAGTGTTTTAAAAATCATTACACTTCATTCAAAATGTTGGACCGTCTTAAGGAAGACTATTAATTCAACTTCACAGCAGCATTTCGAACTGCGTTCTCATGTTTGCCGCCAATCAACGCCACCACGAACAGAATTTCGTTGTACCCCAGTCGTACAGGTACAATATGCAACATGTAGCACCGTAATAAACTGTTGCATGGCGGAGAGTACGTCATTTCCTGCTATCTGCTTCCACCCTACATGAGAAGAATTTGATTGTCTTCCTTTAAAGTTTTCCAACACAAAATGAGATTCATTTTTCATACATTTGAAATACATACGGAATAACTTAGGAAATGACAAAACTTGAAAAAAAAAGCGGAGCCACTTACATTATCTGTCAAAAATTAACATCGCGAGAAGGTTTGCTATAGAAACGATATGCTAATTAAATATTATACCAAAAGTTTTGGGAAATCCCACCTATCGATTGAGACGTTAGTGTTCAAGATCTGTTTACTGCCGCTATTCGCATAACAGTCCTATGTAAAATCTGTGTGTTTTCTTGTTTTTTTTTTTGTGAGAGTGGGTCCATTTTGCCATGCTCAAGAATAGCCATTAAAAGTAAGGTCTGATTCCCACAACCTCACAAAGTCACAGTGCATGCATTTGAAACGGCACGTAGCACGTACGGTTCTTCACTCTACCTTCCTATTCTTAGCTACAGAAGCGAGGTGGTGATTGGTTGGATGCTGCGAAACGAAACCAAAAAGGAATGATTTTCAATTTAACCTTTCATTAATTAGATGTTAAAAATATGCATCAACTATTGTACCACAAAATGGGGGCAACCTTCACCTTTCGATTAAGATATGAAAGTTGATCGGCGTGCGACCAGACCGAACCAAGCGCCATTATTTATCAAATTGAGTTATAAAAACCAGTGGATGTGCAAACGGGGTGAAATTGATCAGTTTTTATAATAATTTCCAATTAACTAGCACATTGTACATTTTTCCCGAAATAGTATAATTTTAAAACGAGTACTGGTATGTGCTCTAAAAAACCCCTATGGCTATTGGTGAAATTTCTATCGTCTACTTCATGAAATAAATTCGAGAATTCTATAAGGTACTATGAGATAAATTGGGGTGAAATTGATCTGCCTTGAAATCCATACATTCTATGGGAAATGCGCTTTTTTCGATATGTTCATGATAAATGATGACCGCTGAACTGAAAAATATTAATCACAGCTAGTTTGGAAACAAAAATAAGCTGCTTATTGCTAAATTTGATCGTCGTTAGACCGATTTCAATTCGGTTGGTTGCAAAAGCTCAAAAACTAGCTCTGAAATTAAATTCTCTGTGGTTTCCTGTGATTTCATCAGTATTACTCTGAACTCTAAACATTGAACTCTAAACCCTAAACTTTAGCTTAACTTAGTTTAATGTTAATGGGTACTACTCCGTAATAGGTCCGAGTCACTTAAGATACACAATGAATCAACTGAAAGAACGACTGGAAGTGGTAATTCCTTCTCACTGTGCATCATTCAATGACCTAATTTTTTACAGACCAATAACGGCGCCGACCACGTCCTTACAGGTGGGGATATCGTCGGTTTTATGCAACACCGGCACAACTTAAAATTTTTTTATTTTGAAATTTTGATGTCAAACGATGCCAAATACAGTTAAGTTTCATTTCACAACAACTTGACAAAAAAACCTGAGTTATAAGCTGATGTGTCTTTGGTATTCAAGCCAAAAATATGCTCCAAAGATGGTAAAGAAGAGATTTTAGCTTGCTCATAGTTTTCGTGGATGTGATAAGGGTAATTTTAAACGATAAATATTCAATCCCATTTCTCTTGGAACTCTAGATAAACATTTCAAAAGGTCCTATCTGCTTTTTTCGTTTTTCCGGAGCGTCTTTTCGTTTTGGTAATAGTTCTGCTTCAGTAACTCTCCGAAGCGTGGATTTCCTTCAGAAGACTAGAATGATCCCTCCGCTATCAAGTTGTGCAAATAACGTGCCATAAAAGGTGTTTAATAAATTGTGGTGATTGAATGAAAGTGATCGATAAAAAATCGATCAAAGCAGATAGGACCTTTTGAAATGTTTTTCTAGAACTAAGAATTTAGAGTTGTACCAGTGTGGCACGGAACCTACAAGAAGAAGAGAGTTTCAGAACGTAATCTTTGCTTTGCTAGAGACCGAGTACACCTCTGCATCCTCTACAATGACCACGGAAGGGAGTTTTTGTTAGTGGGGTGGATTTTTGATCAGGATTTACTTTGATAAGTGAGATAACCATGATTAAATTGGATTAATGTAACAATATAAATATGATCATATACATACAATGTGAAATTAATGTAAAGCATTTAAAGAAGATCTCGGGAGACTCCCTTTCATAGTTGAAATTTTCAGATTTTCAACGCAGAAAACGCAAAAAAAAATAAAAATAGATTCGAAAAACATATAGAAAGCGGCCGTTATGTTGTGTTCCCAAAATAAGTGATGAATTTTTATAAGACTAATTCATGATATATCAATAGTTGCTGTTGGGCTCCTTTCTGCGGCTGAAAACATGAATTGAAATCGGTTATTACAACAACATTGCAGCGATTGCATATACGTGTCGCTCCTTTCTACATCCATTCACCGCATGAAGTCATCCAAACAGATAATCCACACGTTCACGCATCTAACACAACTACGAATGTTATCGGCAAAAAAAATAAGAGCACGGAGATGCGACGATTCACTGGTCGAGCGAAACAGAAACGATCCTAAACGGCTATAGGCCATTTTACGAGAATTTACTCAATTTATGAATAAAATTTAAACAAAAAACATGTAACTGCTGGCTTAACGCACATAAAGGCAACATCAACATCAGCGAATACCGTGTATCTAATACTACCAGTTCGTAAAATGGTCTATTTACGTTTATATACGTATGTACGGGAAATGTCACTCATCTTGATAAGCAAACACGTTAAGAATGTATGATTATGTATTTCAGTGCGGCGTAAAATAGGGCGTCAAATGTTTTTCACTGGGTATGACCTCGAATATCAACACATAACAAAATCGAAACAATAAATTGTACTTATCTTACTGAATCAATTGTTGCATATTCGAGCGCCTCTACAGTAGAGTGCCAATAAAAATCGATTTTTCAAAAGCTTCGTCTTCTCGAAAAAAGTCCCCATGCAAAATTCCAGCTCGATCGGACATCGGGAACACGTGCCTCAAAGCGGTCAAAGTTTCACACTAACCCTTCATTGATATTGCTTTAAGTAAACTCAATATTTTTTTTCTAATTTGGAAACTTGTTTGATTAAATTTAATTGAGTTTTGACTGAGTTATTAGAATTTTCCGAAAATATGAAAAATTACACCGGGCATGCAAGGGTAAATTTTGACAGGTATGAGAATTCTTTTAAAGTTGCATTAAAGGACACATAAACATTGCCTAGTGTTGCATGATCAGTATCTTTTGATTAGTATTTTTTATCACGAATTTTCAGGTGATCAACTTCATCCCACTGATCAATTTTACCCCATTCCACAGTACTTTATGTCCAATAATGAATAATATCATTCGAACAGTTCATATGCGTGTTATGATAAAAAATCTCTGTGGTAATCTGTGAAAAGAACGAAATGGGTTCGACCAGAGTGAACCGTAAACCACAGACATGGGTCTTAAAGAAAGTGATTGTTATTTATTCACAAGCGAACTTTGCGATTTATTTTGCCCAGTAACCGATTCATCCGTTTCGAACAGTTCATTGATACGATTGTCTTCAGAATTTGATAAGTAAACAGCCAGGCGGTTTGCGTCGAACCGAACATTGTTTCAATGGGGCACATCACTTTTTTTTGTTAAGCTAGTATTTTTTGACGAGCCTCCCCAGATGGTCTCGAGGTACGATGCCTAACAAGCCAGTCGTCGTAGGTTCGAGTCTAGTCTCGGGAGAGACTGTTAGTGTCAGTAGGATCGTAGCGCTAGCCCCAGAATTGTCCTGAACACTTAACGGTTGGCTGCGAAGTCTGTGTATAGTAAACAGAAGGTCGAATTCCGATACGGAATGTAGCACCAAGGCTTTGCTTTTTTTAGTATTTTTTGACGTGGAACTACGTCTCTCAGAAGTTCAGATACATACTCGGCTACATAGGGATGTAAAATGAAAAACCGGGTGAGTGAAAAATATTTCAAATGGTAATAAACCGGTTAGTTTTCGATGGATTTCCCTTGTTCTTGCAATAATAGATTGGAAAATCTTCTAAGAATCCTTTCAAATGCAGAAGATTGTTATTTTATTATTCGAACTCAAGCCTTGTCAAAACGAAAATTTCGACCCTAGCACGGTCGACAGAATTATAGACCTAATATTTCGGAATGTACTATTTGACTCATACAAGGCCCTGTTTCAGCCGATACTGCTCATATTAGTTCTAGACAGCGACAACAGCAGTCCTCACTTAGTAGTAGCAGTGGCAGCGGATAGCAGCACCAGCTGAGGAAACGGTTAGCAGCAGCAACTTGTGGCAAGTTGCCACTGGCAACGGGTAGCAGCATAGATAGTGGTAGGGCCAGTTAATGCAGCGGCACTTCCTTTAGTAAAGTGTTGCCTTTGTGCGGTAGTGGGCAGTAACAGTAGTAGATACATAACCCGGCTATTTCCTCCAATGAAAAGTTGCCTCATTTAGACAACACACCAACGATTTGGAAAGCTGGAGTTCCAAATACATGAACCGGCGTATTTTCAGTGTTAAAACAGCTTTTCACTGCGTTATCTGTATGATAACATATCGCAAAGATTTGATCAGCATCTCATCCGATATTGAATTAAACAGCAAATTGTCCTTTTCAGGATAAATTAAATGCCTAATTGGAGTGTTAATATTTTCTCTTAAACTAATTACACTTCATTTTGAATGATGAAACAGTTATAAATTTTACTTCATCTCCTTGTATTTTAGAACGTACTGAATTATCTTTTCTTTAAGGGGTTATATACCTTTTTGGTGGAGAAAAATGAGGGAAGTTTGAATTTATTTTTAAGTGCATAGCACCATTTTCATTGCATCAAAGTGGTATTTTTCTGAAAGTACAGCTTTTCAACAACAAGAAAATACGTTTGATTTTGAGATATACCAATTATTACTGGAGTAATGGCCGTTTCCCCGAAACGCTATTTTTTTACAGAGGCTTGCGGTGATCCTGATAGAGATTCAGCGGATCAACCGAAATCAAAAAACTCATATTATTTCATTAGTTTAGAAGTGTGCCGGGTCCTTGAACGATCGCTTTTATGAGTTTTTTGTTTTAAGTGCAAACGGGAACGTTTTTCCCAAAAAATGCACGTTTTGAGCGCAAAAAATTGCATTGAAAAATTTTTTGCGGCAAAATGTAACTGTATGTTCCAAAAAGCGATCGTTCAGGGACCGGCGAATTTAATAACGAAAATTTAAAAAAAAAGATGAAGGAAATCGGTACAGTAGTTTTTCCGCAATCAGGATCACGGCAAAGTCATTTTCCGGAAAAAACTATTCCGAGATAATCGCGTGAAAAGTTTCAAGTTTAGCTTATGCGGCCGTGGCGAGGCGCGTTGCAAATCGCTCTAACTTTCTTCCTATTGCTCAGATCTTTATGAAAATTTGTGGAAATGTTCTCAAGATGTTGTATTTGAAGAAAATGTAATAAAATTTTTTCCAGTTTTTTGAAAACTAAAAAGGTATATAACCTCTTAAGTAATGTGAGAGCCTATTTCAGCCGATACTGCTCACATTAGTTCTAGACAGTAACTACAACAGTTCTTACTTAGCAGCAGCAGCAACATTATAGCGGATAGCAATGGCAGCGGATAGCAGCAGCAGTTGCAGCGGGTATCAGCATCGATAGTGGCAGGGCCAGCTGATGCAGCGGCACTTCCTTGAGTAAAATGTTGTCCTTGTGCGGCAGCGGGCAGCATCTGTAGTGGATGCACCCAATGAAAAGTTGCCTCATTTTGACAACACACAAACGATTTAGGATAATGGTATTCAAATTATATGGGTCGTCAAATTTTTAGTGTGGAAACAGCTTTCAAACAAATGTATTGTATCCCCTCTGTTGAGGTAGCACACCGATGCGATCAATATTATATCCGATATGAAACTAAAAATCAACTGTCCTTATAAGGACAACAAACAAATTATTGAAGATTTAATATTTTCTCGTTTTGCGCTAGAATTAAAAGTGGAATTTTATTTTAATCTGCACGCACTCTGACTGTTGAAACTTGTTTGCGTTGTATAGTGTTTATTCCATTGCTGTTCAGTGATGTATGTGCAAACTGAAATTCGGTAGCACTTCAACTCCGCTTTTGCACAAAATTTATCTACGCGCTGCGTATTCCCCGCGTTTTGTGTCACACACAGATAGTTTCCACCGAAATCCGTGTCATATCATTTCTATATTCTTATCGATGATTTTTAGTTCGATGTTCAACTTTAAATCAAAGAATAAGCTTTGCAACACTATAATAAATATTAACGTTTGACTTTTCAATAAAATTTGTGGTAAAAGAACACACACTGTATGGACAAAGCGTATCTATTTTCGGCACTTGATTATTCACAACCAATCAGCTCCCATTGGCCAACTGATAGTTACCGACGCGTTTCCAGAAACTACGATAGATCTAATAAACCCCGCATCTAGTATAATTTATTGTTATTGACATGCATTATCGAATAACAAAATCTCAATTTATCATGCCGGCTTAAATTGGATCGGAACCTAATGCCTACCAGCAGCAGCTGGCGGTAACCCCGCATATAGTTTGTAATTCGATGGCTTCCAGTATCATTTGCGGATGACACCTGGAGGCTAGAAATTTTCCAGCTGATGACAACGATGCTCGTAATGGGGCTTCCACCCAGCATAGTCAGCGGTGAATTGTCGACAATTTCTATCATCATAATGTGTGTGTGTGTGCGCGAATGCCTAAACGATCGTCACCGTCATAGATAGAAGCTAATCGGCTGTCAGTTTGCTGAAGCACGAATTAATCCAATTGTTGAGCTGCTCTCGATTCGATTATGGGAATGAATTGAATCATGCCTTGGTGATGTTGAAGGGGAGGCTGCGCTCTTCTGAGGGCGTTCACTGTGGCTTGATCAGATTATGCAGATGTTGGGGTATTCGGTTGTTTTTTCCCCTTCTTTGTTGACGAAAATGAATAATTTCATTAGCATATTAAATCTGTCGTTAATTACACTGAGCAGAATAATTGTGATTTCTTTTTGAAGTCTGCTGAAATACCCACGGCGATATATTTGCACAAATAATAATTTGTTCAGTAACATTTTTTTTATTGACTTTATAAAAAATATTTTTTTTCCAAGTGTTTGAAGAAGTATGATTAAATCCGTAATCCTAATTACTGTTTGCTAAAAGATTATTAAAGATCTGAGATGGACCCGGGTCATCAATTTAGTAAGACATAGACAGATGTTTGAATTGCAGAATGCGAGTTAGATTATATTGAATCAGTGTTGCAGAAGATTTCCATGCTATATAGATGGAGACATAAAAACTTTGTGGAATTCAAAAAACGCGCTAAGCTCTAATTAGTAATCAACTTATCCATTACAAAAAACAGAGCTTATTGAATTGTCAAGCTCAAGGTCCACAACAAGTTATTAGAAATTTGGTCACGTTGCCTCTTTTTGCACCAGAATCAAAAGAATGCACATATTCAGCCCAGCTGAGCAAACTCGCCGGGACATGACCGGTAGCGACAATTTAGTAATCGAGATAAACAACCGTTTTTGTTTTGTCGTGAGCAAAGGTGCATACACGAAACCGTAGTCCCGATATGTGTACCTAGCACGTAACAAGTATGTTTACGACATTTTCTTCAATTGAGATAAGCATGAAACAGCCACACACCGTTTTGTTGTGGTGTGTTTAGCGTGCTCTCTTCGTCGACGTAAAACAGGGTTGGCGACACAAAGCTACGTCACAAAACTGACCTCGATTTATTGGTGCATGCTGATACGAGGTTACGCAAAGTGAGCAGATACATTACATTACATTACATCGCTGCGGTACACGCTAGGTTGTTACGAATTAGAGCTTCGATGCTCTCTGAAAAAGCTTATGCGAGTTAGAAGTTCCGAATGGGTTATCAGAAGATTCATTTGCAAACACACTTGTGGTTCACGAGTTTACACTGATTGCTAGTAACTTCTTTCAAGTTCTTTCTAAATATCAAACCTTTTGACGCTTATCTGTGCCAAGAAACATTATCATGTGCAATTTGCCGAGCACGCTTCGCCCGCTCGTGCCTGAGCATATAATTTACCGGTTTTCCGTTCCTGTCGGTCGTTGTCTGTGTTGTTGCTCTTTTACGCTTTTTAATGTTCAGAAAGCTACGTCATCAATACTATTTTATGTAATTTCACTTGTGAGTGGTTGAAATTTAAAGGATACATTTGACGCAATTCTGTGCTCCAAAGTAACCCTGTGCACTAAGGTTGAATGTATAGCATTTTGGTATACAGAAACGACTCAATGTTGCGTACAGATGCCAGATGAAAGTGAAGAAGCATGGATAGGAATTCATTGAATTTCACACAAAAGAGCTGAATCAGCTTTTTCGAGTGGATTGCACAAATATTTACAGGACATCACTCAGGCAAGAGGATAGAGTTTACGGTTCATTCACGTGTGTGCTAAGCTTCTGGATAGCACAGTGAACTGAATAAAGAGTGGATTCTCGGAAGATTTTACCGGTGATAACGTACCAACGACAAAAAGAGATGTTGCGTACCGCTATTAGTCATGCTGTTGAGCAGAAATCACTATTGAAACAGTACCAGGAAACGTTCGTGGCTGTTGTGCTTGTACAAAAATTTTAACTTTAAAGGCTGTGGTTTATGTCTTAAATTCATTCTAGCACTCTAGAGGATTGCTAGTTACTGTATGTTTCTATAAAGGGTGCCTTGCAAGACTCAATGGATTATACATAAATTTGTTCTGGAATCTATTCGTTCGACACCAAAAAGCCAATGTTGATAGGTAGCATTAAGGCAGTCTCCTTATAGTCATTACATGAGTTTGTTCAAAAGTGAACTTTCATCCATGAATGTAATTCTTTCCGGTCTTTTCTGTCACCGCTGTGAGGAATTGTTCGTAAGTCAGCTTTATTAATAGCAGCTGACGAATGTTGTTGTTGGTCATTGGTTAGACAAGGTATTTTGAATCCGGATTGATCTTAAGATAAATTCAATTAGCATGTAAGCCCTAATTTTTGAAGCTCAACCTCTAATTAGTCTTTTTTAGATTTTGGATTACGTTTCTCATACAATCCATTAACAACAAGAAACTGCTTTTTTCTCTCTAATATAAATATTAAAAGTCAACTCCATAAATTTACTTCCAGTACACGCTCCGAGTGCACTGTGAATCCCATAATCAACTTCTGCTGATGCGGTGTTAATCAATCAAGCGCGTTGCGTACCTTGATGTGGAATATAATATTTATGTTATCGTCATAGTTTCCGACATCGTCCATCAAATTGTTATGTATAAGGTAGATATTGAGTGAGTGCTTTACGCATTGCACCTTCTTTGTTTCAAGTTTGGTACGTTGCAAAACAGGGAGAAGTTTGGTACGATTTCATGCCTGTCGAAACGGAAATTAGGAGTCGTTATCACAAACGCGACATTGAGAGAAAAATCATCGTTAACGAATTCGTAAGTTAATTGGTTGGTGTTAAGTCTGACAGGACCAAGTGACATTATGATCATTTCGAGAAAAACGAGTTTGAAGTTTGTTGCTCTGGGAATTTTGAAGTTTTCAATATTTTCGCGCAGTTTTGATGTTATAAGTTGGAGTAACTCTCGAACTGTATCATGCAATGTGACAATTGAAAAAAAGGAGTGCCGTGAGGTCAAAAAGGACAGGTTTGTAACTGATTAAATGTACTTGGTCCACTCTGATTGAATCAAAGAAGAATCATTAATGACTTGGTCCATTATGACTGAACAATTGAACAAATAATTTTAGTTCATTGATCGTCGAACAGTCAAAAAGTTTTTAATCTACATGGTTAGCTTCTGAGACATCAACAATTATTGAAAATAGTTTGAATAAACTTTAAACTGTGTTTGTTTCAACAAATCAATGGTAGGAGCGGAATGTTTTAATGAAACAAAAATATGGTTAATTCACTCAATTAAGTTATTCGTAATCATCCACTTTCTCTGCAACTTTGGCCAAAATTGCCGTAGAATTGATATTGGACTGGATTGTTTCCTCGTGTTTTGGTTCTGGAATTTCTATTACGTTTGGATGTAGTGCATCAAGGACAGCTTCATGAAAAGTTGGCACAGGTTCTCCATTATTGATTAGAAAATAATATTAAATAGATATTGACAACATGATTTACACACTTAAATGTCAATCGAGTCAGCTTCTTCTTGTATTAATATGAAAGGTCTTCACCAAACAATCGCTTGTGTTGCCCTTTTTAAATCTAATTAGCTTGCATAAAACAGTAATAAACATACACTTACCACTTATTTCATCCTCCTGAGGATATAATTCATTGGTAAAATCATTAAGTTTTAAGTCAGTATTACTACTGTAACTTGAACTTCTTTCTGAAATTGTGGAATGTTGTGTCACCCACACGAATGACTAACGTTTCTCATTTACGTGTTCAATCAGAGTGGACCATGTACATTTTCCTTATTTACTGGTAAAGTATACTTTTTTGACTAACGGGCAAAGAAGCATTCCGATAAGTTGCCTAATAGTGTTGAAATTAATTTATGTTGACTTCAAACCGATGCTATAAATTCCGATAATTTCAATTTTTTTCTGCTTAACACATGGTTCACTTTATCTGCACACTATAAGGCATGATATCAGGTCATGTTAGTGACAGCAATAAATGGTCCAAAAACACATTCAAAACCACGGCAGTGCGTGAAACTTTACAGATTCCGATGGGGGGGTGAGTGAAAGAGTTCTCTGATACAAAGAAATCCGGAAAAACGCTTGAAAATTCTTCCGTTCGTTCGCTTTTATCAACAGCTGTGCGAAGGCAGTCTCCTTGAAAATAAACACTTGGTCCATTCTGACTGAACACTGTAATCGCTTTCCATTGGTCATGCAGACAAAAATCATGCTGTTATTTCTGCTGTTTTAGAGATAAATAAAATCTGATTGTTGTGTGATGTAGCTTAAGAAAATCTCTATCCAATACTATTGTTAACTCGTTTTTTTCAATTTTGCGACTTGGTCCGGTCTGACTTAACACCGACCAATTAACACCTTGAAGAACAACATTTTCGCCAAATATCGTTTTTTCTCGTTCTTGTCTCCACTGGTGCGTTAGCAAAGCAGAAACTGATGTGAATAGTATTCTCTAAATTCTAGTAATTGCTTGAAAAAGAACATTTCCAATCTTTCACATCCCATTTGCGAGCCTGTTGCTTAGGTAGCTGTTTGTAACCATGACACGGACTCGTTTCGACGCTCTATTCACTCGAACCTATAGGTCTACGTGTTGTAGAATACCGCTGTTGTAGAATACCGGTGTGTCCGAAATGCCGGATTATCATACCTTAATGTACCTCGGATTTTCTTTCACCAAAAGTTAGTTTGGGTCCATACGTTTCAAAATCAACCGGTTTTAAAAAAATCCATCGGGGGAAAATTTAATAAAATTGATTTAAATTTTTTATGTATTTTTTTTCAATTATACTAATTTTTAATGTGAAATACACTGATAACGTTCAAAATAAATAACTTCATCATAATCTTAAGCTTAAAACAGCTTTCCTAGTAGATTTTTAGTTTACATCTTGAAGAAAAAATGAGATATATACACAAGTATTGTAAAAAACATTACGAAAAAACCCGAACACATTTATATATTAGTGGTTGATATGCATTTGTTATTCACTCACTGCAAAGTAACCTTGGTTGCAATGGTGCATGTAAAAAAATCAGTGATTGCTATGATTTACAACACATGTGAAACAGTGATATTAACAAACCATTTCGAAAATGTTAAAACAAACGACGGCTCGTCTAGTTGTTTTCGGCAGATTGTACAAAATTAAGAAAACACACGAACAAAATCGGCCTAAAATATGTCTTTTGTGTTTCAGAAAAGTGAAAAAACTTAAATTGACACATAATACGCTGACAAAAACCATAAACAGTGCTTCACTTTCGAATGCGACAAAGATAGGGGATGTAGTTCTTTGCCGAAGCTGCTATATTGTATACTATAGTATGTTTTAACCACCTAGAAAAAATTAACCCGGAATAAAACATTTGAGTTTTTATTAACTTTTGTAACAAAGATATGAAATCAGACAGATTAAAAACAATTAACAACTTTTGACGTATTTTATCATGTATACACTCCCCCAACAATAATGGATCTCCCACAATTACGGATCACTTTTGTGTTTTATGTTATTTGACTCAGTTAAAAAAAAACTGTTTGAAGGCATGTAGCATTTTTGCAGTAAAACATACCATATTTGCTAGCTTTGAACACAGAAAACATCGTTTCTATCCCAAGATAGATACGTTTTTTATAAGCGTATAATATTGTAATCTACAATCTATCAAAGTATTTATCGTTTTTCTCAATCAGCGTAAGTAGCGCGCTAAGGTTTCTATGTGATATAATAGCTAATTCTCGGGCAAGAAAAAAACTAATACACAAAAATCAAGGTGAGTTCTTGACTATTTACCAAAATGTTGATAGTTTATAGCGATTTTTCGATACAAATAAGTTATTTTCTAAATGTTTCATGATAGGGACCAAGACAAGGTAGTTTCTCACAGTTATGAATCACTTCGATTCAAATATGATTATAACCAATTAAAACACCCTATCAACTTCTATTGGGCTCTAAACGGAAGCTAAAGTGTTGAGTCTTTGAAAAATACTGTTCTCAAAGCACGTGGGACGGCAAAGCTACGTGGAGCGGCAAAAAGTTATGATGTACCATATGTAACGGTTCATCGCTACCATCGGGAGTGACATACCTGGACTCTCATTCTTACCGCAACCTCGAAAGTCACATAAAATGTGACCAGGCAATGTGAGATCTTTAAAACGATATGGAACATGGCAATTCTTTATATTACATAATTTGAATAATGTTCATTAATCAATTTCATTGCCGAAAACTGTTTAATATGATGCAAATTGTTTTATAATTTGGACCGCTCTGAAAAGTGATCCATAATTTTGTATTTGATGAGTTGTAATAAAATAAATATATTTTCTGAGAAATATTTATGAAACATGGAAACAAATACTCAATCAAGTGAAAGATTACATATTTATGTAACTGAAAACATTTATAGATTACTTTTATACAATAAAATTGGCCAGAAATGATTTTTTTGAATTCATACATCTTTTTAAGTGATCCATAATTGTGGAGGGACTGTAATAATTATAAATTGTTGCAAGCGATTCGGTTAAAAGTAAAAATTTTTCATTAAAGAAACGCAGGTTGTTGAAATGGCACTCAATTTTCTACATGTTGATGTTACACTATTTGTATAGATCACCAATCAAATCGAAAAATTTAGGTTGAAAAAACACTAAAAATTCAAATCAATTTATTTCAAATTTTCTCCGATGGATTTTTTTAAAACGGGTTGATTTTGACCCAAACTAACTTTTGGTGAAAGAAAATCCGAGGTACATTAAAGTACGATAATCCGTCACTTCGGACACACCGTTTCAACTAAGCATTTGATTTTTTATCAAAGGAAAATTATCATATTCTCTCGCTTTTGAACTGATTTGATACGAAGTTTTTGAAGGACAGTGCAAATTTCACACTGCAAATTAGTGTTCGTGGTTGTTACGGGCTGTTCAAGTATTTTACTTAGTTTAACACTTTAGCTTATTATGCAAAATAGCAATTCTGTTCTAGAATGCTACTTTAACCAGTATTTTATAATAGTCTCATGAATTGACTAATTTAGACTATTTTTCAGGTGGATCGTTTCTGATGTATCATTTTCACTGTTAATATCACATGTAGTCTGCATTATACAAACGTACGGACTTAGGTTAATCATGAAAGGTACAAAATGTATATCATGAGTGCATACACTAAGGTCTTTTTTTACGTTGGGGATACATTCGAAATTTATTTTAGCAAGATAAATCTAGACATTTCTAACAAATGGAATCAATCGAGACAATCAAAATAGTTTTGCTCAAGAGAGGAAGGGGGTTTTACCTCATTTTTTGGTCACTTAACAAGTCCAACGTAGTTTCAAAAGTGTTATATTTTATAATAATTAAACTTTAGCATTCAAATTGAGAAACACATGAAAACCCGTGAAACCTTATAGGCAGCACACAGTCAAAGATAGTCGGTGAAGTCTCGGAAGTAGAGGTCTTTGCATTCTATCGTTCTTTCCAATTTTATTGCAAATATTTCGCACACAATATGTGCAAGCTTTCAATATTAAGTTGTTTGAGAACAAGTCAGGGTAGTTATCTTGGGGGCTGTCTACATCCCACGTCGAAGCTCGGATTAAAATAGACTGAGAAACGCATTAAAAGAACAGAGAAAGGCCAAGTACAAATTGATTCCAAATTGTACTGGGAATGATTCCTAATTCCGGAGAGACTTAAAACGAAAATAATTTCAAATGTTGCTGGGAATTTTTGTTAAAAAAACTGAAATGTTGGTTGCATAATTATCATTTGTTGAAAAAACAATCTCTCTTAGTCAGTAAAAAAATCTAAATACTTGCAAACGCCCTTATAGTCCAAAAAAAAAAACCGAAAGAAATTGATTGAAAAAAAAAACTTCTAAACGCCAGAAAAACAACACAATAGAATCCAAAATCTACTGTAGAATGACTTCCAGCAAAACCAAACAGGAAATAGCTAAAGTCTTGCTCAAAATTCCTGAGAAGACCCTTACTATCACGCAGAGAATCCTGAGTAAGAATCACCAGGATACTTTTAATTCGATGACGGAATCGTGAAAGGAATCGCAAACACGATCCGGAGAATTCCCACTCACGATTCTTATTCAAGAATCCTAGAGCCATATACAGGGCATTCCTGAGGATTTTTTTCAGGAATCCTTTTCAAGGACGCTCGCGAATCCAATGTGAGGAATCCTAGAGAATCTATGCGAATCGTATGTGTTCGTCCAAGGAGTTTGAAAAATACAAGAATGGTCAAAACAAATATTGATTTCTAATATACATAGTTGTAAACCAAAGTAAAAGTCCATTTTTTTTGTCATTATGTTTTTCGGGATAATACCAAATCTCGATATTTTATGCATCAAAAAAAGAAATCAATTTCATGTACTACTACCTGTGCTTTTATATTGATATTTTTCAAGCAACTTTGACCGCTTGGAGGTACGTGTTCCCATAGAGTCCCATAGAGTCAGAGTTGAAATTTGCAAATGAGCTAAGATTTTGCATGGAGGCTTTTTTCTTAAAGACGAAACTTTTTGGCACTACTTCTAAGCGGAATTCGAAAATTCGATTTTCATTGCCACCCTAACAAATACAAACCAGGGCGAATCATGAGGGGTATAAAATGTATATCATGTGACCTTTTGAGACTTCATGTGCTTACTCTTGATACTTCACGTATTTCAACACTTTGTGCTGAATAACAAGAAATGCAAAATTCATTTTAGGAAAATAAGTTTAGATAATAATATCCAATCAAATTTTTAATTAATGCAATCCATCGAGACAGTCAAAGTAGGTTTTCTTAAAAAAGAAAGGTATGAGGCTTGTACGTTTTTATCAAAAATACACCAGGGGTTTCACCATATTTTTTCACCTTACAAGTTCGCGCAAGCGTTATATTTTATAATCAATAAACTTTGAAATTTCTATTTAGAAACATCTCCTCACTGGTCTCGAGGTACAATGCTGGCCTACCCGCAAGTTCAACATCGTAGCGCTGCAGGAAGCATGCTGGAAGGGGACGATGGTGCGTACGTACAGGGATAGTCACACCATATACCAGAGTTGTGGAAGCACACATGAGCTGGGAACAGCTTTTACAGTGATGGGAGGGATGCAGAAACGGGTGATCGGGTGGTGGCCAGTCAGCCCTAGAATGTGCAGGTTGAGGATCAAAGGCCGTTTCTTCAACATTAGTATTATCAACGTGTATAGCCCACACCTCGGAAGTACCGATGACGACAAGGACGAATTCTACGCGCAGTTGGAGAGTGAACATAACCGCTGCCCAAAACATGATGTCAAGATCATCATCGGGGATTACAACGCTCAGGTTGGCCAGGAGGAGGAGTACAGACCGGTGATTGGACGATTCAGTGCACACCAGCTGACAAATGAAAATGGCCTCAGACTAATCGACTTTGCCACCTCCAAGAACATGGCCATACGTAGCACCTCCTTCCAGCATAGCCTCCACCATAGACTCACCTGGAGATCACCGAATAGAACAGAAACACAAATCGACCACGTTTTGATAGATGGTCGGCACTTCTCGGACATTATCGATGTCAGATCACATCGAGGCGCTAACATCGATTCGGATCACTACCTAGTGATGGTTAAGATACGCCAAAAACTATCCGTTTTGAATAACATACGGTACCGTCGCCCGCCACGGTATAATCTCGCGCGACTGAAGCAACACGACATCGCAACACAGTACGCGTCATCGTTCGAAGCTGCACTGCCAGGAGAGGGAGAGCTTGAAGAATGAAGGTGATCGCTGGAATGCCGTAAAAACAGCTATCAGCAGTGCTGCGGAGGAAGTCCTGGGACACGTGCAACCGAATCGACGTGACGAGTGGTTTGACGAAGAATGTCGGCAGATTTTGGACGAGAAGAACGCAGCGCGGGCATCAATGCTGCGTAGAGCCACCCGTCAGAATGTGGAGCGATATAGACTGAAACGGAGGCAGCAAGTCCAACTCTTCAAGAAGAAAAAGCGTCGCCAGGAAGAGGAGGAATGTGAAGAACTCGAGCAGCTGCATCGCACACACGAAACACGAAAGTTATACCAAAAACTCAACGGATCCCGCAGAGGCTTTGTCCCACGAGCCGAAATGTGTAGGGATAAGAATGGAGGCATTTTGACGGATGATCGTGAGGTGATCGAAAGGTGGAAGCAGCACTACGATGAACACCTGGATGGCGTGCAAGCAGGAGACCACAACAGGAGCGGAGAAGACGTGGTCGGTGTAACGAACGACGAAGATGTGCCACCCCCAACAATAAGCGTAGTTAAGGATGCGATCCGGCAGCTCAAGAACAACAAAGCGGCCGGAAAAGACGGCATCGGAGCTGAGCTTATTAAGATGGGCCCCGAAAAATTGGCTAGCTCGCTGCATCGGCTGATCGTCGAGATCTGAGAAACAGAACAGCTACCGGAGGAGTGGAAAGAAGGGGTTATCTGCCCCATATACAAAAAGGGCGACAAACTAGACTGCGAGAACTATCGAGCGATCACAGTCCTGAATGCCCCCTACAAAGTGTTTTCCCAGGTCATCTTCCAACGCCTGTCACCATTATCCAGTAGGTTTGTAGGAAGCTACCAGGCCGGCTTCATGGAAGGATGGTCTACGACTGACCAAATCTTTACACTGCGGCAGATCCTCCAAAAGTCCGTGAGTTTAGAGCCCCTACACACCATCTTTTCGTCGATTTTAAAGCCGCATACGATACAATAAACCGACAAGAGCTATGGAAAATCCTCGACGAAAACGGCTTCCCGGGGAAGCTGACAAGACTGATTAAGGCTACGATGGAGGATGTGAAGTGTTGTGTGAGAATTTCGGGTGGAACGTCGGACCCATTCGAGTCTCACAGGGGGCTCCGACAAGGTGATGGTCTCTCCTGCTTATTGTTTAACGTCGCGCTAGAGGGTGTTATGAGACGAGCGGGGTTTGATATGCGGGGCACGATTTTCAACAGATCAGGTCAATTTATTTGCTTTGCGGATGACGTGGATATTGTCGACAGAAAATTTGAGACGGTGGCAGACCAGTATACCCGACTGAAACGTGAAGCAGATAGGATCGGACTGAAGATTAATACGTCAAAAACTAAGTATATGCTTGCAGGTGGGTCCGAGCACGACAGGGCACGCCTAGGCAATACGGTAACAATCGACGGGGATGAGTTCGAGGTGGTCGACGAGTTTGTGTACCTCGGCTCTCTGGTAACTGAGAACAACGATACCAGCCGGGAGATAAGGAGACGTATTATCAGTGGAAGTCGTGCCTACTATGGGCTCCATAAAAAACTACGGTCGCAAAATCTGAGTCTTCGCACCAAGTGTATCCTGTGGGGGGAGCTCCGTAGCCGCAAGGTTACAGAATCCGCTTTGATAAGCGAGTGGTCGTGGGTTCGAATCTTAGTAGAATCAGGCCATTTGGTTGTCAAAGGACTTTAGGATGGGTTTATTCTCAGGCTCCCTACCACGTACCCTTCCTTCAATCTGAATTCTACAGTACCCCTGTTGACTCTTCTTCTAATAAAAATAAGTTCCTTTCATAATAAAACTGGTTTGAGTAACGTATGAAAGTTCTCTTCAGAAAATTGTAATTAGGCGATATCGTTAGGATGGACAGAGGATCGGTATAGTAGAGCAGTAAGGTTTGAAACGGAAAGGTAAAACTTACACACAAGCACGGATATGAATGATAAGCGTATCACTTACTTCAATAGTGATACTGCCAATAATATGAAGTGCGGAGTACAGAAAACACCTGGGCAATATCACAATAGATCTAATTTCTGGTCGCAATGATGAGTCCACACAGGAAAAAAAAGTGTATACTGTACAAAACGCTTATAAGACCGGTCGTTCTCTACGGGCATGAGACGTGGACAATGCTCGAGGAGGACTTGCGAGCACTCGGAGTTTTTGAACGTCGGGTACTAAGAACCATCTTTGGCGGTGTGCAGGAGAACGGAGTGTGGAGGCGTAGGACGAGCCACGAGCTTGCGTGCCTCTACGGTGAACCCAGTATTCAGAAAGTGGCTAAAGCTGGAAGGATACGCTGGGCAGGGCATGTAGCTAGAATGCCGGATAGCTACCCTGCAAAATTGGTGTTCACTTCAAATCCGGCGGGAACGAGAAGGCGAGGGGCGCAACGAGCGAGATGGGTAGACCAGATGGAGCACGATCTGCAAAGTACCGGGTGCCCGCGGAACTGGAGGCAGGCAGCCATGGACCGAGTGGATTGGCGGAACCACGTTATGCAGGCCATGTCTTAGGACGTACGGCCATCTAAGTAAGTAAGTAAGTAAGCTGGCCTAATAAGTCAGTCGTCGTAGGTTCGAGTCTTGGTCGGGAGAGACTGTTTGTGTCAGTAGGATCGTAGCACTAGCCCCACAATTATCCTGTACACTTTTACAGTTGGCTGCGAAGTCTGTGTATGTATAATAAATAGAAGGTCGAGTTTCAAATCGGAATGTAGCACCAAGACTTTGCTTTTCTGGCTTTGCTTATTAAGAAACAAATAAAAACATGGGTTTTACAGCACCACACAGACAAAGATAACTGGTAAGGTCTCGGAAGTACAGGCATTTCCATTTTATCGTTTTTTCAATTCTATAGCAAAAATTTCACACAAAAACTCTTTCTACATAAGTTTTGTTTTTAAACAAGCCACGGAAGCTATCTTCGGGGTCGTTCACATTCCACGTAGACAGAAAAATCATCGTTTTAGACCCTATCGAAGATTTAGACCCACCATAATCTATCTATCTATGTAGATCGATAACGGCGCCGGCTACGTTCTTACGGTCGTTTAGGTAAGGAAAGAAGGAAGTGATACAGTAGTTTTTGCCAGAGACCGAGTTTACCTCTGACTGTTACGGATAAGAAGATATTTTTGTCACCGTGACGAGTAATGGGTATTTTCATACTTTTACTCTTCCCTCCATGCTTACTATTCTACTACTCTTCTTTATCAACTCTTGTTAGTTATTCTTACCAAAAACGACAATTATAATTGAGGAATATGAATTTCAATCAACTGTGTGTCAGGGTCTTTTTTGGAATTTTCAGCTTGAGGGAAAGGTTTGATGGGAGAAAGCCTGAATTCATGACCATTATAAGGTAATTTTAAGCACAGACTAACAGACGTAACACTGAAACCTAGCTCCATCGCCACAAAAAACGTTCATTTCAAATTTTCAATCGAATAACAGCAAAACGTCGTCTGGGGCGCTGTCATGCAATCTCATACATATTTTGTAGTTCCCCATTTGACACATGCAGTAACGCTGGCGCTGATGTCGAAATACATGACGCAGCGCGAACACGACAGCAGATGGTGCTAGTATTACTAACGTAAAGTACTGGAATCATCCAAACGATGATTTTGTTGAAAATTTGTTCGACGTGTTATGTCTGTGTTAGTCTGTGTTTTAAGGTTACGTGCTTCCCTACTAAGCCAAAAATGATCTGAATATTGTCCAAAAACAAAAAATTTCTTTAAGAAAACAGTTGAGACCACAAACGAGTGTAAAAAGTAACAAAATCTACATACAAATAGATGTCGATTGTCATTTTCAGAATTTTTAAACATATTTTTACACGCATTCAATCGTTCACTCAAAAAAAAAAAAAAAAAAAAAAGAACGACGAATTTAGCTGGAGCCACCTTGAAGCACTTATGGAAAATATAAGCGCATGATCTCAAGTTTAACTGTAAATAATCAAATGTGTCCAAGCGAACAAAACAAATAAGACACTCAAAGTGAGCCTAACATACCTAAAAAAAGTAGATAACCAAAAAAGGGTAGAAACCGTTTAAACGTGGACATAAGTAAATTGAAAATTGATTTTTATTAAGCGTCAAAAATTTCTTAACGTCTAAAGCTTGCTCCATTTAGAATTTCAACAAACTTTTGTCCTTTTTCGTGCGCTCTTGGTTGACACGGAATTGGAAGTTCTTGGCGCCCACGTGTTGGGAATTTTATTAGTTTCACCCATGTAGTTTTAACATTCCACAAAACGACTATTTTGTAAACAATCAATCATGAGGGCCGAAAGAAGGGAAAAAATGTGCACGGTTATTTGTAAAATTTATTGTGGTCTGCATCTATGCTAGCTAAACAGATGACATTGCCCAGAAATACCGTATGGCGCGGTATCAAACAGTATAAGGAAAAACATTAACGACGATTTGGAAGCCAACTTTTATAAGATTCTGAAGATCATCAAGAGGAGTCCCAATCTGTTGGACCGTGATTCAGTGATGACCATAGTTCCGTGAGGAGAATTCGACTCTGGGGAGAAATTAGGTCGTATTGAACTAGCAAACAGTTAATCCGGACCATAAAACAGAATAGTGTGGCCAAAGTTCGTGCTCGGAAGCTATATGACCAGGTGCTGAGCACGTTCGACGGGTGTCATCTGATGAGCGACGAAACTCCTTGTCAAAGCTGATTTCAGGCAAATCCCAGGTCAAGAATTTTACTTGGCAGCTCGGGGGGATGTTTCAACCAAATTTAAATTTGTTTTGGCCGACAAATTTGCACAAAAAATTATGATTTGGTAGGGCATTTGCAGCTGTGGCAGAAAAACGAAAGTTTTCGTTACAAATAAGATAATTGCTCCCAGTTTCACCCTATTGAGAAATACAGACATGGTGGAATAAGATAGCCAAAACGATGGACGAAAAAAGTGTGATTGTAACGCGGTATTGGTAGAAGGAACGAGGTTTTGATAAGACTCCTTCCTCTTGATAAAATAAGTTTTTCTTCTAATGGAGCTGATCGCAGGAATATTTATCCTCTCCAGGGAATTTTAATTGGCGATGTTAGCACGGGGAACGAGGGTTTCGATAAGACTCCTTCCTCTTGACATAATAAGTCCTTCTTAGAATAAACCTGGCCCGAGAGGAACGTTAGGTGTAGCTTCACTCCAGGGAATTCAAATCAAATGTCTCTGGTCGCAGTGATGAGTCCACACAGAGAAAAAAAACGCATAGGAAAACAAACGAAAAGAGAATATGGCTCCTAACGCAGCCTACAAACCAAGAGAATAGAATAACCTCGATGATGTCTCAAACATTTAGAAAACAACACGACCAAAAAATTACATGATCAAAATTCAGCCAAAATTGTCAGAAAAACGTTAAACAATCAAAAGGGCACAACCGAAATCAATTCCAAGTTAAAAAAAACCGTTAGAAGAAACAGAATGCCTCTAAAGCCAGAAAAACAGCTAAAAATTGATCTCTTATTTGTATCTAATAATTGAGTCTTAAACCAGAAAAAATACCAAATCCAGAAAAAAGATTATATCAAACTAAATTTAAAATGCCTAAAATCTTTCGTGAATGTAACTTGGAACTTGAAACATCTGAAAACACTTCTAAATGCTTGAATAAAAAACAAACCTGGATTCAGCTTAAAATGGCTGAAAACGTTTCTGAAGGTTATCAAAAGCCAGAAATGGAAATAATAGTTTGCACGCTTTGATTAGAAAGAAATATGATTAGAGTTCAGCCGAAAAAAGGGGGAGGGAAGAGCTTTTTAGGAACAGAAAAAAACTGACAGAAAAATTTCTTTTAAAGTATATAAAAACAATTTTCTGATGAACGGATAAAGCCAACTAGATATTCAGAATCAACTGAAAATGCTTCAAAGCGCTCCTGAAATTGATTCCAAATTTTGCTAAAAGTGGCTCTAGAGACAGATACGACCAAAGACAAAATGATTCTAAATTTAGCTCATAGTTTGGTTTGAAACGCTTCGAACAGTAAAAACAAAATTAAGTAAAATGATTTCAAATGACCCTATAAAAAGAATTAAAGAACCTCTGCAAACGCGAGAAACCCAAAACCTGGAATTCTTGAAAGGTTCTCAACATGTCTGAAGGTTTTTTTTTTTCAAAAATGAAGAAGCTACAAAGAAAAAGATTCCAAATTTATCTCAAATATAGCTGACAATGATTCAAAATATTCAAAATAGAATAGATATGTAAAAATTCTGTGGGCCAACGTGTTTTAAGCAGATTACCATTTTTTTTGGGTGGAATATTGTGTCCACGTGGACCTGGACATTATCATTTCCCCTTCCTTTCTCTTCCGTGGACAAGCTAGGATATTTGCGTATTCTCTACCTTTTTTGAGCTGTCCACGTGGAATGTGGATGGCTTTTAACGTAAATTGTACCCTAAAAGGCTTTTATTTACTAATGATATTAGTTAAAATATCTTAACGAAATTTTCTAATCATTGCCAGGAGAAGTACCGTAATGTTACTAGTATATATATAATCGAATGAAATTTTCATAAAATAGTGGACCAATCTCGCTTATAACAAATTGTTGATTCATGAAATTCATGCGACTGAGAGAGTTATCATTCAATCGTTTCTAAAGGTTGTCCATTATCGTGATAAATCATAGCGTGCTCCAACACCAGTAACCGCCATATGAGTCTATCAAGTATTGAGTGAATTCACTGTATGTAAAAAAGCTCCAAAGCATATTATATTATTATACCATCTTCAACGTCTCTTGTATACATCCTAGGCATCATCTTGCGTTCCCTAGATACCGCATGATCCGATCTTTGAGAGGAATTGAAAAGAATTCCATTAATGGTACATAAATCCGGCGAGTTCCACAGGCGTGCAAACTTCAACGCTTTCAGACTCAGTCGATTAATCCCTAGTCAGCTGTAAAAGGAGCCGGTGGAGGATAATTTCCACTCTCCACGATAAGCCATTTTATACTGGTCTTGGAATTGAACGCTCATACTGTAGTGCATGTTGAATCGCATTATTGCTATGATGACTTTTTTCCCTATAAATAACGAAGCAGCTTCGAGAATCCTGAAATTATAGTCTTCGAGCGTCGTGAACGTAATACAACCATTTGAATAAAACACCAAATCCAACAATTTGCATCTCCCTAGTCCCTATATTAAATTATACGTCTGTTTATACAGCTTAGTGCAATTTTTCTCCCATTTTCTTTTATGGACGTACTTGGAACGGGCGCCAAAACCATAAATCATCTGTTGACACTCTAGTGCGCCATGCAGGCCCAACTCTTCGTGTCCGGAAATAGTGGTGAATCATTCCTTCGGCGTTCGGCGGTTCGCTTTTTAGTCCACCAGCCATGCAGAAGCTTTTCACAGGTTAAGTTAGTACCTAGCTAGCTACCTATACAATACGTGAAACCATTTTATATACCAACATTAGTGTTGGCAAACGGCCCAAGGGCGTGTTGTCGCCTGTCGCACAAACAGACATCGATAATTATTGCTTGCTGCCGATTCGGGCAAGACAACGGAGTCCCTATGCAAAGGAAGCTAGGAGAGAAATTGGTAGCCGAACCGTCGACGTCGTTGTCGTCGAGATTTGTGCCCAAGGGATATGAAGCAATATGTTTTGAGTTTAAAAACTTGCGAAATAATGGTGAGACTTATCTGGCACACAAAATGGTTTTTGAAATCAATACTTACACATTTTATGTTTTCGATAGAATTGAAATCGTGATAATAAAATTTCAACGATTCATACGAGTAAGTCATCAAAAATAAGGGAACGAGTAATAGTTCAATAATTAAACAAATCCACTCGAGCAAAACGTTCTCTATGCTAGAAGATTTGGGCCTAACTAAAACATTAATGAAGTTAATTTGTGAAAATATTTAAGCCTCCTAGCAGGTTTCTGGTCTAACAAGTCAGCCGTCATGTGTTCAAATCTCGGACCAGGAGAGCTTTGTTTCGCTTCGAATATATTTAGCATACTTTTAGTGATTTCTCATGACATTCATTTAGATGTTTTGAAAGAATTCGCACATTCTCAGCAAAGCAAAAATTAACGGTTAATATCTTTCAGTAGCAATCAATAGCTTAAAAAAGCAAGTATTAGTACATTTTTACCGTGCAGAACAAACTGAGAATTGAAAAAGTTTAATTTATTCATCTCATAACACCTAATTTTACGTTACCTCCCTTTAACCTACCACTGAATGGTAGAAGCACAAACGATAGAAATATATCAATATATTTTGTGTAGATGGACCTATTAAGCAGAACACATCGTTACTATCTTACTCCATGAAATGTTTTGAACAATCATTTTCCGACCAGCATTCAATACGAGTGCGGTGTGTTGGTTTAAATGTGTTTGACCAGTATCACTATACGAACGATAATGGCCGTCTTCAGTAGCAAAAGAAATGTTCTACTTTCTGTTGTTTGGAGTGATTTGCGCTGATGACTCTTACTAGAAAGTTTCAGATACTCGCTAAATGCTAGAACGCTAAAATTTTATTTTGGTGCATGGCTCATTTGAATTGCACATAGTGGAATGATAAAGTGATGAAAACGTTATAGGGGTATGCAAGTAAGTTTGGACCTAAAAAAAGAAAACTAATAGAATAGAAAACCTCCTGTAGTTTAATGCAGGTACTGTCGTTATGTGATTTGGGCACAATGTTGATTGAACGTATACACCTGGATTTTTTTATCCAGCTCGATTATTATAATTACCATTATATGGAGCCATTCCATACCATTTTGCGAATCGATTTTTTATATATATATTATTTCCTATCTAGCGAAAAATTGCACAATGTTTTGATAGAAATTTGAGTTATAAGATTTTTTACAGGAAATAAGAAGACTGATATTCAATTTCATTTGCTTTTAGAAAATTCTCGCGGTTTGGTTATTGCGAGATGCGAATGCAAAATTTCAATTAAGATGTTTTCAACAATAGAACTTTTGAACCGGCATTTAAAAAAAATATTTTCAGTGTAAAAAAAACAACAATAATTTGAAAAGCAGATTTAGAAATATTGTTTTTTTGAATGATTATTTTTATAGGAGAGTTTTACTAAATTAAACGAAGAAAAAATATACAGTGTATATTTTTCTCATGAATTGAAATTTCACTATTTACAACTTTGCTAAACACCATTCCGATCTTTTTGTTTAGCAGTACTTTTTTTTAAAAAAAAGCTCTCATCTGCATTGTAGATGTTAAATTTTAACTCTAATAAACTCAAATAAACAAATTTTAACTCTAATGAACTGTGCAAAATTTAATCAAAATCGGAAGTGGTAAATCTATAAAAAAAATCGTTTTATCGTATGGAAATACTCCACATCGTTGTACTGTGCATGATATTGGGTGTAAACAAATTAAGCTAATTTCACACAAATATTTCGACAGTTGCCGCATTGAACCCCACCGTTCCACTTTTTGCTCTTTGAGCCGAACGCGATAAACGCGCAGCAATTGTTAATCAAATGGTCCCGGGTACGGCGGATACGTCGCTGTCGAAATTCCCAGGGCGGAACAGTGAATTGGTTTGCAGAGATTGCGTGCGCCATTAATTCCGACGTAGCTACGATAAACGAGCCACACTTACCTATTTTGCCCAGTAGCCGGCGAGCGACCTGCAGCAGGTTCTGGCATTGATAACGCACCCGTTTTTCCTCAAACAGCTCGAATGCAGTCAGCAGGTGTCCAAGCACGTACCTGCAATTAAAGCAAACTGGTAAGCGAACCACGTCCGACAGCGCGTTCCTTTTACGTCGTTAAATCACACGTCAGCCTGTCAATGTGGTCCCGGCTGTCGAAAAAGCGACCGCTCTCGACGTATTCGTTATCGTGTGTCCCGCAAATGCTTCTTGCGCACCCGATGGCAACATCCATCGAATCTACGTCAACATCACATTAAATTTCGATCACAGTCCATCTTCGATTAGGGGATTCAAACTGCCGTTACGGCGGGTTAAAGGTGCTGTTGGCCTTTACATTTTATTATAATTAATGTTCACGATTCAGTTGCTCCGTTTGCATTTTGCTGAATAAAAATGATTCAGCAGACAAAGTTCATAAAATGTTGAAGTTCATGATTTTATTTATATAGATACAAATTTAATATCAAGATGATTAACTGCCCAGATAGCTTATCTCTTAGAATAAATGTCGTTCTTTGTGAGTGAGATCGAAATGTAAATAAAAATCAATAAAAAAACTTTCAATTTGCAGGACGGCTCTTTCTTTTGTGATAAATGCGCTAAACACCAGCGATTCGTGGCAGACACAGGATAACAAAAATAAAAAAAAAACACTAGACAAGTCTGTTGTTATACATCCAGACTGATGTGATAACGATAACGAAAGTTCAAATCTCGCCCAAGCAAATTACCCTCGCGCTGATGTTCCCTCACCTGAAGGTGTCCTCGATGTAGAACTGATATCTCGAACGGGATGCATTGTCCCCGGCGATACAGACGAAAAGGGCAATCTGTTGCTGCTTCAGCTGGGACCGGTTGCTGCTGTAACTGCTGCAGTTGTTATGGTTTTGCAGCTGAGGTTGAACGTTGACGCCATCGAATGACGACAGCGTCGGTAAGGATGCTGCAGACGACGTCGATGAGGTGGATATCTGCGTCTGCAGTTTACTGACACGTGGGCTTTTAATATCGTAAACAAGAGTATTGTGCTTGTTGCCTACCACCTGTAAAGAAAGATAGAGAGTGATGATAATGGTAACATAAAGACTTTCGTTCGTCGTTGCAATATCATGCGATTGTGTATGAAGTGTTTGCCGTTTCCAGCTGATTCAATCTAATTGATTCGTTTTGTGCGGAAAGTAAACCGTAAACCAGAAGTAGAAAAAGAAATTCTCATGTTCGTCAAAACAACACTAGATAAAACAAACATGTTAACGGAACAGCATCCACCCGTGGAACACAATTTTGCGAGGTGTAAATGGGTGGTATATCACTCACTATTCCCGCAATTCGACCTTGAAGTAGATGAGATGAGTACACAATCAATGAATGATTTCAAATGCGAATTGGGGATGTGTTGTTGTTCGATTTGATTCTGTTATAATATAAGCGCGAGAATTCAACTTTAGTCAAAACGAGAACAATTTGTTGAATTGTACTAAATTAGTGTCGTTAAAGAGTGACTTGGATTTTTGAAGCTCTGGTAAATCATAATGAGAGCCTTGAAATCATCTTTAAAAATGGAGTCTGATTAACCATCTGTAGATAGATTGGAATTACCTTAGCCAATTGTATAAAATAATGATACGCATTGAACAATAAAGAAATGTCTCTATTATAAATAGTTGAAAAAATAATAAGCTTACTGTACAAAAATTATTAAATAATCAAAACACTCTTTTCAAGCAATGGAATAGTTATTTTGCATTAATTTATTTTTTATTCAAATAATACATGAAATCTAATGCTTCACTTTTCCGATTTTTCTAGCTTTTGGGCTGTTTATGTTTTGTATACAATGTTCCAAACATGACTAGGTCGGCATTTTGTTAACAAACTTAAGACCATATATTGGTCAATATGGAAATTTGCATTTTTAAATTATTAAGGCTTTGCATGCATGAAACTTTGCCAATTTTTTTATTTAATAGGCAACATTCGCATCGACAACTAAGATAGAATCGGCGTGAAAAGTCGTGTCCCCGAGTTTCTGCGTCGGTAGGAGGGAATAGAGCGGTCGTGCATAGTGCTTCGATGTAAACTGCGTTTCCGGCTCGGGAGCATTTTACTTATATGAACGTTTTTAGAATATAGTGATTTCGAGGGCTATACCCAGATACTTGTTCATGTCTCACTGTGACTGTTTAACCGAAGATTTCGTCCGGTCGATAAATATCGCGATTAACGAAAACACAATGTATACCCTCTAAAGAATCGCGTCGGCCGACGTGCAGTCGTTTCTTCGAAAGTACTTGGGATTGACGAATAGCTGATGGCTACGAGTAGCAAAGGCTACATCGCGGACCGTTTGGCAAGAAATATACTCATGGTTCGTTTTCGTAATAAGCGCGCATCATTGTTATATTCTGTTTGTCAGGTGTGTTTTTCGCGGGATCGTATCGTTTTTTTTAGAGCAGACAAAGTGTATACGAGAAACGTCGTTGGTCGATTTGTTAGGTAGAAATGTCCGGTTGAACGAACCCCTAGACTCCGCGTCGATACATTCATGAGGTCGAATTACCTAAAGATAGATCAACAACGCGCCCTGGATTTCGGTGTAAAGAGGAAAAGAGGATCACCTTACGAGGAGATACCATATCATTTGAAGTTGTCCCAATTTGATCAAAGGTCTAGTATTCTCGCGTACGATTTATTGTTGCGGTGTTACATTGTCAAACTGAATAAGTTCGAATCGCATTATGAATATCGTGGCGGATATAATGAACTTGTTCGCGCGATACTTGTTCTAAAGAACCCGATACTCGAAACCAGCGCATCGTTTACCAAAACGAACCATGCTGTGTACCTTGCCCTTTCTCCAACATCCCAGTGATTTCTCGTGGAAGTGCAGAGGTGTTCTCGGCTTCCAATAAGCGAGTATCACGTCAACATTTTCCTATACAAATTCCTTCTTTGACCTGCATTCGGATGCGGCCGGCGCTGGTATTGTCTAATACAAAGATTAAGGTCACCAGTTTTTACACATTGAGGATGCATGTTGGTCCCAAGCATCATCTGTTGGTTCTCTGTGTAATTACAGCTGATCTGGCAATAACGGAGTAGCAACCGCGGGCGGTCAATCATGCTCATGCTCATGCTCATGCTCATTAATTTATTTTTTATGCAAAAATAAATCATATAAGGGAACTGCTCCATTATTCATCTCATTAAGCCGATATTCGTCTCCCAGAAGGTCTCGAGGTACGATGCTGGCCTAACAAGCTAGTTGTCGTAGGTTCGAGTCTCGGCTAGGGAGAGACTGTTAGTGTCAGTAGGATCGTAGCGCTAGCCCCGCAATTGTCCTGTACACTAAGTAGTCGGTTTCGAAGTCTGTGTATAAATAAACGGAAGGTCAAGTTCCGAATCGGAATGTAGCACCAAGGCTTTGCTTTTTAAGCCGATATTCACGAAGAATGCACGGAATGAACACCAAATTTTCACGAAATCATTGAACAAATAGGCTTAAATATGCTTACGTACTCTTATGGAATTGTTTAGCATTGTATATTTATTAAAATTAGCTAGCGTTATCCTGAATTTTGTAAAACAAACCATTTTTCACAACGCTTCCATATCCATCTCAAAACTTGAATCACTGCTCAATGATTCATCTCACGATGCCCCCATATTCATCACACTGTTAATCATGAATGAATCACATTATCATGAATAAACGTAGCCGCAGCCCGTCGTAGTAGGTTAACTAGATATCCGCTGCAGTTGTTTACGTGCAAAATAGGTAACCTAGGTAACCACTACAGTGCTGTAGATTTATGTCAATTATGTCGGAATAATTCAACATTTGCAGTATGATTTTATCGTATTGACAGACACTGATTTGGCAACTATTGATTTCCTTCAACGCAGTGAAAACAGATGAGAATAGATGTAGTTGAAATTACGATTTGTGAAAATTCATCTCATATATTTCTGCTAATTCAAGCTTGTTTTAGGAAATTTGAGGTGAACATTTCAAAGATTAAAGTATTCTTAGTGTAGTGAGTGATTTTGTTTAGTGATTAAAATAAAAAGTGGTCCGCTAGTGATGAAAAAAACTTTGGTTGGCTGCTGAACGAGTCCCGTTGTAGCCGTATAGAACGACGCGCGGATTTTGTTTTCTGAGGTAGGTGATTGAAATAAATGAGTTTTCGAGTGCAGATGCCCGACTATAATATCAAATTTAGTGCTTTTAAGTGGGTTTTTGAGGATTATACTTTATAAGGAATCTAAAGTGAACTAAAAAGAATCCATTTCATGGATTAGCAGATTGGTTTAAGAAGAAAATATGCGTTTTTTCCTGTTTTCAATTGTGTTCACATGTTGAATTAGATGAATATACGGGCTGAGATGAATAATGGAGCAGTTCCCCTATTGTCTGTTTAACAGAATTGCAATTCTACTACACTCAACTTATCAAAGACGTCACCTCTTTAGTAAAACCCACCATTTTGCCACCATATTATATTTTATTTATGAGCACTGTTTTTAATACCTAAAGTCACTTTTTACGCGGGGGTTACGTGCCGCGTAAATTCCGGAATCCGCGTAAAAAAATAGCGCGTAAATTCCGGAATCTGAGTAAAGAAAAACTAAACCGCGTAAAAAAACCCGCGTGAATTCTAGAATCGGCGTAAAAATAGCCGCGTAAAAAACCCACGTAAAAAAACACGTAAAAAGCAACCTTAGGTTATACAAAACTAGTGTTGGGCGACATCCATAAATTACGTAACCAAAAAAACACTTTTTGGACCCCCACCACCCCCCTAATGTAAAGAAACGTAACGCCAACACCAACCCCCCAAAAAAAAATTACGTAACGCTGTGGAAGAATTCGCTTAATAAAAATGGTCGTGCTTTTGCTCGTATTGTGACTCGCTTCTCGCGCAGTGCTCGACTTAATCGCATCACTTGAAGCCGATATCGTTTCTTAGGAACGATCCATCAATGATGTCACGCAAAATTTGGAAAAAATATCTCCCCCCCTCCCCCTTGTCTAAAGCTGTCACAACTTCCTTGACCCCCCCCCTTTTTAATTACGTCACGTTTTCATACCCCCCCTCCCCCTTCTTTGGTAATAATTGATTAAAAATCGAGAAATTTGTTAGAAATGATTTTTTTCTTAATAAGAACGATTTTACCGAAGGAAAAACTGAAACTAAAAGGAAAAGAAGATTAAAGAAGATAACTAGAAAAGGCGTTTAGTTCTTAGTCCAAGAATGCTGTTGATGGAGTCGCATATCGACGACATAGAAAGCCGAGATAGTAACTGCAGCATCATTGCTGATTTTTGAAAGACCATCAATATTTAGTTCCTCTTCTTCAATCATTTCGCAATCCAAAAGTGAGATTAGTGAGAAGTATAGTGTTTTCATAGTCGAAAGAGGCAAAAATGATGAAACCTTTCTTAATATACCACAGAGTGATGTTAGCTTTCGCTTGAGTGACTCAAGATCAGGCATGGGGAAAACACAGCACACCAAAGCGCGTGGGGCCCATCTGCTAACATACACACCACGCAGGGCTAATTCGTATTACCCTCCGTCGCTAGCTAAAGACAAAACACTGGAGAGCCATTCGTGAACACTCGAGCCGAGGATTTTTTAACTTCGGCACATGAGGCAACCGAGGGCTCGCAGTTTCGGGGAACACACAAGCATTGGTCGCCACAACGAGATCGACAATGGTAAAATATTGGAAAGCTTGACGGTAGTCAACGCATCCAACCACCTGCAATATTTTTTTCATATGTACTTTTGTAAACATGATGCGTTTGAGAAAACACGTGTTAGCAAGCGGGCTTCCGAGGGCTCACGAATTCGGGAACACTTGGGCATGTGTTTGCCGAAGCTCCTGAAGGGCTGTTTTATTTAGAACACAGTGGGTTTCCGTTTTGTATAAGCACTAAGGGGCAATGAAGAAACCCTCCGTGGCATCGCCTAAAACACAAACGCAAGTGGTGTGGTGGGTTTGGACATGCCTGCTCAAGATGGGCCTTCCAGTTCATTCTATTGTCTAGCGTTAGGCCGAGAAATGGGTATTCAAATACTTCTTCGATGACACGATCGGCGATTTTAATTGGCTCGCGAGCCGGGAGTTCTCTGCGAAACGAGTGAATGAGCATATACTTGGTTTTCGATAGGTTCATTGACATCAAATTAGTTCGAAAGTAGTCATGTAGAAGAAGGAGGTCCCGTTCGATTTGAAGCTGGATAGCGGTGCATTCAGTTCCTTGATAAAAGACTGACGTGTCGTCAGCAAAGAGACGTAATTTTCAATGCAGCTCTAACTTGGCCAGGTCATTAATAAACAGCAGAAAATGATTTGGCCCCAAGTTACTACCTTGGGGCACACCAGTCGACACGGCCCCGAAAGAGCTTTTGAAGTCCCCACTCGATACGAACTGGAATCTGTTAGAGAGGTAGCTCCTTATTAGGGATTTGGCTATTCCTCTTATTCCATAAGCTTCCAGTTTATCAACAAGCATTTCGTGGTTTATTGTATCGAAGGCTTTTTTCAGATCGATGAACAGAGATCCTTCGTATACACCTTCTACAAGGTCACAAGACGCACTAAGCGTGCTTAAGCTATGCCTGAAGCCATACTGTTTGCTGTAAATGAAACTATGCTGATCGGTGAAGTTGACAATCCGGTTAACAATGAGCTTCTCGATGATTTTGTCGAGAACAGATAAGCAGGAAAAAGGACGGTAGTTGGTTGGATCTTTCGTATCACCTTATTTAAACACGGGGGATACGCGGGCAATTTTCAAGCAGTCAGGATATATTCCTGTTTGCACAATTTCATTGAATATGTTGGTTAATAGTGGGGGAAAAGCATTATGGTGAAGTTTCACAAATCTAGCAGGAATATTATCCGGACCGGGTGATTTTTTGATAGACAATTCATTAATTAATATAGTTACTTCATTCACGGACGCAGGATGCAGGAACAAGGATGACTGGTATGGTGCTAGCGTGTTAAATTTGTGAATGTTTCTATCACTCTGTTTATTGAAGCTGCTAGTGTGGGTCCAACGTTACAAAAATGGTCGTTAAATATTTGGCAGATTTCATTCGTATCTGTGGTGATTCTCCCATTCGTTTGTATCTCTTTCGGAAAGCCTCGTTGGTCCTGTTTTTCAAGTATTCCGTTGATTAGTTTCCAGGCCGATTTTTGATCGCTTCGACTCAGAAGATTGGAGTAGTAATTCTTCTTGCACGCAGCTTTTTCTTTTTGTAGTTTTTTTTGAAATATGCACCAAGAGGTCATTCAGACGTTGATTGCTCGGATTACGTCGTGCAGATTTCAACATTTTTTCTTTAATTTGAATAAGTTTCCACAAGTTGAACGTCATCCAAGGACAATGACCTTTTATACTCGCCCGTACTGTCACTGTTCGTGTGCACTGCTGACGTAGAGAATTGTAGCAGTTGATCACATGTATAGCAATTTTTCTTCAGCTGAACGCAGATGGGGCAGCCCTGATAAGGATTCAAGGAATCTGTCATTTAGAAGCTGCTGATTTAAAATTTGTTTTTTCCAAGTTCCGTTTTATAGGTGGAGACAGCAATTTGAAGGTAGACGAAATCAGACAATGGTCGCTAAAGTCGTTCAGAACTGTTTCGTTAACAACATCATCAGCTAATGATACACTGCATACAACATGATCCAAAATGTTACCGTTTGCTGGTCGCGTTACATCAGTGTTAGTTACTATCGTGTTGTAAGACGTCAATGTTCGTAAGTATTCCTGCAGTGCTACTAGTTATATTAACAGGAATATTCATATCACCAAACAAAATACATTCGTGGCCACGAGGAATACTAGACAATATTATCTCCAGCTCTGAGAGAAAGCGCCTAATATCATACGAGGGTGGTCTGTAAATCGCGTGGCAGTCAATACGTTTGCCACGTAACAAAATCTGTAGGCAAATATGGTGAAGGCCATCAGTTTCCTCATTTAAACGAACTTCCATCTCTATCTCGTTTCGCACAAATACACATAGGCCTCCATTCGATGCGTTCCTGCACGAAAAAAATCCTCTAAAGCGATTCAAAGCATACAGGCAAGTACGGTCGTTTTTCAGCCACGTTTTACCCAATATAATTATATCAATACGGTTCCCTAAACACTGCAGCAACTCTTTTACACCATCAAACTTTGCAAGCTCATTTATTTCTCTTATATTTATTTGTAGTACTCTCAGGTATAAATCTTCAGTTACTTTTTAATTTTTTTTTGTTCACACAACATTTATTTGACACGGCACAATACTCTTTTTTATTTTTCATCGATAAATATATATTTTTCACGATACATGGACCTTATATTCGAATATTAAGTAAGCTCAGCAGATAGATCGATCGTTGTTGTTCCGAAAGCGTTGCTGTCGTTTTTGTTGGGGTTCATTAATTTCAGTTGAGTTGAGCATCGATTCATCCAGTTGCCGCTTGGTGTGCGCGCGTTGTAATTTTTGTATATCCTGCATACATCGAATGGTTTCCCCTTTCGACCCCTCGTGTGATTTTGCAAGGATGACTCCATTGCGCCCTGGTCATACAGCCGGCTTCCCGCAGTAGACGATTGTCTTGATTTGGCTGGAGATGTCATTTTGTGCTATTAGTATTTTTTTGTTGACGTAGAATAGGTCTTGCTTTAATAGAGTAAATATCTAAAATAGAGTGAAACAGCAGAATGAAAGAATTCAAATGCTTACAACTTCGTCACCACTGACGGATTTCAGTCATTGATATCTCGTTGGATAGAGAACAAATTTGTCCAGTTTATGGTAACAATTTTCGAAATATTTTTCCATAGTAAGGAGGTTGAAATGCATAACCAATTTGAATATAGTTCAACCAATTACGTGGACACGTAATGATGCAATCCAAGCACTTCTTCAACACAGCAGCAGCGCAGATCAACCTTTTTTTTTACTTTCTTCCATAATACCGTGTGCGCGGCCCCGCCTACTTGTCGCATTATTGTTCGAGTTTTTCGTGATTACGTTCCTACCACACTCCAATGTTGAATGGGGTAAGACTGAATGAGACCAAATACTTGGCCACGTATAACCCACGCAGTCCTAGTATGGTGGCCTAAGGTAAATGAAACGACAACTCAGGCAAAACTTAACAAGTTTCAACGACTGGCCGGTCTTTCAGTTACCAATGCCGACTACAGTCATGGAAGCCATGCCCTGCTTACTGCCTCTACATCTGCATGTGAAGAAGGAGGCAGACCTTGGTGCACTTAGGCTACGAAGAAACACAACGATGCTCGAGGGTGACATAACGAGTCACCTAAGCAGAACCTAAGAACTTGAAGCCAATATCTCCGATGTCTCCGGCATGGTGTTTTGTCCAATTAAACTACTGGGAAGTTAGGTTCTTCAGAGCCCAATCTCGTATCACCCTCAAATGTTGAGTCCCGTTTTTGACACCCCTCGACCAACTACTCGCGATGTTTTGTGAAAGTTATGTATAGGACTGAGGGAGAGTGTTTTCTCACATGCAGAGAATAGCAACGATGTATTGTTATACCTATGCATACTGTTTCCAAAGCGGTAAAAACGTAATCGAAATTATTTTGATTCCAGAATATTTAATTTTTTTTATAGAGCCGTGGTGCCTCCAGAAAAGTTCTTGGATTAATTATTCTCCATTTTTTAGAAGAGTACATCCACAACAAAACGAACAACCATTTTAATCGACTCTTTTTGATTTGGCTGAAACTTTGCATAGATGGTTTTTTGGCCAGAAGATACCATTTTGTACTATTGTTTTTTTTTTTTTTTGAATCACGACTCATTTTCGAGAAGCTAGGGAGAAATGAAAAGATTTTATTTAGAAAAAAAAATCATCATGTAAAAAAATTGAAAAAATATTTGATTTTTTTGACAAGTTTGTTTTTTTTTTTTTAATTTTTTGTTTCTCCAAGTTCAGTAAACTCAAAAAAATCATCAGTGTATTGCCGGTGTATTGAAAACAGGGTTTAGGGGAAGCCTGAAATCAAACACATGCTTAAATTACATAACATCGAGTGGCCTGACGAGTTGGCGATTACAGACTATCAAAAACTCGTTTTGACAGCAGAACTCGGAAAAATTGGCTGTTTGGTGGCAAATAATAAAAAGATTGAGATGTACACTACTTTTACCTTATTTATTCATTTCTATCTGTGAGAAACAGCATTTTTTGACCAACATTATGAACCATGCGAATAGCAGAGTGTTATTCTTGATCGTTCAAATATCAAAATTTTCGACCTAACCCTCTGCTTTAACTTCCATCATTTTTTTAGCTTGATAGTTATTCTCCGACCCTTGGAAGTGATCAGTGCAGTGTTTTGCTGTCACATATTTTTTATAGGATAAAAAGACCAATTACGATTAAAAAAAAAAATAGGGGTTAGACAAAATGATTGAGACAGGCAAAATTTTGCCAATTTTTAGAAGAACTTCACGAAAAATGAATCAATTTTGACGATACAGGTTATATTTTACTGGAAATCTTGCTTCTTTTAGGTTCGAACGATGCCAATAAATTAGAACTAATTCCAAGTCCATAGGTACCCAAATGCAAATAATAGAAGCTCCGTAGATTGTTAATACCTGAAAACGTACACGTTTGTAGTTCAGAGCACTGAGAAACAAGAACATTAAATCAGTCACAGAGCAAAACAAATTATTGAAAATTGATGCTTGATTGGGCGCTTTTAATCGGTGCAAAATGAAGACACAACGCAAGTCAAAATTGTGTAAAGTCCATATTTTCGGCACAAAGCTTACGTTGTTCGCCTCGTTCCACTCCATCACGTTTCAAGTGTAACAGGAGGACGTCAGGTCAGACACCATGTTGAATTGTGGTTGTTTTTTTTTTTTGCAGTTCCTTTTCTTTATATACATGCCGATATTATTCCAGAAATGATGCGCATCTGGAAAATCGCCAGCTGAATCGGAAAGTTCTTTACAAATTTCTGCTCTCTAAAGTAGCAAACTCAAATTTGCTGACGAAACATTCCTCTCCAGGAAGTTTACGGGAATCACACCCACGTGGCTTTGTCATCCAGTATGATATTATACAATGCGATAAGCAACTGTGTATAAAGTTTCCAGGTACAATTTCGTTCTTTGTTCGAAATATGTTCTTCAAATAGTATAAAATAGAATTGATTGACATTAAAACCATTGATAAGTTAGCTTTATTGAGCAAGGGCAATTCCTGAAAGTTCATGACTAGAACTTTTCTTTGGCCAGTAAGTTCAACGCGCTCTGCTAGTGGCACACACACATTATCTCGGTCTTTCTTTGTTTCAGAATTGAGGATAGAAACTGCTTAAAATAATCCAGTATGTATTGCTATGGTTATGGTTTCGTTTATGGAACGATTGTCTAGTAATAACCTTTAACACAAGAAGTGCACTGAACTGACCGAAAAAGAAGGGCAATCACGTGGAAAGCTATCGACAGCATACTAAAACCTCTGACCATGCAACGAAACAC
Organism: Wyeomyia smithii; assembly: GCF_029784165.1. NCBI lineage: Eukaryota > Metazoa > Arthropoda > Insecta > Diptera > Culicidae > Wyeomyia > Wyeomyia smithii. The sequence continues at coordinate 91,594,466 of NC_073696.1, forward strand.
AAGACGATGAAGATTTCACTTATCTTGTAATGTGTTGTGCTGGAAGACCGGGATGGTGCTCCTTGGAGTCAGTTTGTGTCCTAGCACTGAACAATAAACGTATGTATATAGGAGAATTCATCGACCGTTATCGTTCCAGTTTTTCACCGAAGCACATTATCTAACCAGCTAACGTCAGAGTGTGGCCGGATGATGGCGGAAACAGGCAACCGAGATCGATCGAGAATGACCTCCGGTTGTGGTATTATCTCATCGTCCATTTTCCAGGCCGCTGAACTGCATCCTAGAGCAATTGATTGTTTGCCGGTAAATTGATTTTATCCTAGCAGCAGCAGCAGCAACAGTAAAAGATCATGGAGTTGTAATATATTGTTATGAAAACCTTTACCGGCTGGCATGGAGAACTGGTCAGAGTTGGAATAAGTTTGTCCGTTGCTCCGTCTACAACAGTATTAGGGAATAATGGATTTCAGAACAATACAATTTCATTTGCAAGCTGCGTTACATTAGATTTACTGGGGTAAGATTTTACACAGTTGTGAGTAAAAAGTAAAAGGACAACAATTAGGATAATTCCAAATGAGATTTGAGTGAATCAATTTTCATTATTTGACGGGTGAGAAGCAATGTTAAGTTTTGTTTTACCTTAAATTACCCCAAAATAGCAGGCTGAACTCGAAACGCAACTTGAAAAGATTTTGTGTGCAATTCCAGCGTGCATTGTTACCAGCTTTGCTCAATGGGGTTGCAACCATGGTTTATGAATCGAAACGGTTTTCATATTTCAAACGAAATAGTAAAATAGCAAGCAAACAAAAAATTATATAGATATAAACAAGCGAAGCTGAAACCAATATCAGAGGCGAAAATTACGAGTAAAAATGATTTGTTACTAGAAATTAATGGAAGTTTTGATAACAGAGAAGTATCAAATAGTTCACCGTCCCACACATTTTCTCCGGGTGTTTCCTTTGAAATATTCATTTCCGTAGCCACCCTAATACACAACGAAAGAAAACCGGCATTTTTCTAAGACTTGGGGTTATAGGAGAGCTTAAATTTCTATCGCATGTGTGTCACAGTACTGATATCGGCTATTTACTAGCAGTGTTCGTAAATGATTTGCAGTAAAAGTTGTGCATGGCTTATGAATACATGAACTAGGTCATAATGGAAGCGATTATGTTTAATACTCCGAAAAGTTTACTGTAGCGGAAACATACGAAAGATGGAGCTTCAGCATTTCGGTAACCACGTCCTACTTCCCTGTGATCATATTGCATTTTTATTTTTTATTTTTTTTGTTGAGACAAGGAAACATCATAAATCCACCTATAGTTGATGAGTTTATGCAGATTTGTACATGAGTCTTCTTATATTTGCGTAGTATTTCTCAAAATGTGTGTAGAAAATTCGTGAAATCTTTTGCAATTTATCATACGATGAAATTTTATGCATGATACCAAAGACTCCACTTATTTCGTATTGTTATAGGTGTTTTCCAACAATCAGCTAACTTTATTGAAGAGACTGCGATGACTTTTTGACATGAAATTAAAGAAATTTTCGCTAAGATTTTTGTCAAAGGATGTCCTAATATCATGTACATATTTTGTGGAAATTTTTTGCTTGGTTTGATAATAAAAGTCCAATTAGCAATACATGGTTGAACAAAGCTTCGATATTATCTAATTTTTTTCACTTTATAGTAGTAATCAAATGCTAGCATAGATAATGAAAACATTTTATCGACTGTCTTATACCAAACCTATGTTAATTTGATATAATAAATTTCCTATAAATCCTCTCCAATCGTAATTGCACACAAGACTCGATGTGAAAATTTCTGAGACATGAGACCTTCTTGCAATCATAAGCGGAAGAAAGGTATTAGCATGCGATGCGCTGGAACGCGCCACTTGAATAAACATGAATTCCGGTGGTGAGTTGTATCGTTTGGTGGGACCGCCTCTTGGTGCTGCCGGGCCTCATACTTTATGATGTTGATTCAATCAAGCCGTCATCGTCGTCAACAGACGATGCGAACGAATGCGGACTTGCTATGCGACTAGTATATTTGCGACGTGCGCTACGTGAGCAGGATATTTTTGGTGGAGTTGATGAGCCGCAGTTCCAATCAGCTTTGGAACGAGATCAAATAAACGTTTGCGGCCGCACGCAGTGAAACCCCACACTGGTAGAGAAGTGACCGCTACTATGATGCTGTGGTGAGGTCTTACTGCAGATTTATCGATTACCGCATACAAGACCATAATTAAATCCGTTCACAGGATCTGTGAGTGTAAATCATCTGAGTCATTGGTTGGTTTGAAGGTTTTCTCTTAAACAGATTTGAGTTGAGTCGAAATAGGTTACATATTTGTAGGTTACCAATTAAAATCAGATAGAAATACATTTGAATAAAGGTGTGTAGTTGAACCAGAGCCGAATTAGTATATTGACTTCACTGAAACATAGTCACGCGCAGGATTTTCGGGGAAGGCCCTTAAATTAATTTTAAGATCTTCAGAATAAAATGATAAGTACAAAAATTTTTTGTGTGTGAACTCTGCAATATTTTTTGGTGTTAATGCTGAATGTTATGATAAAAGTGTTCGTCTTTGGAGACTCATCGAAACAAGCTGATCAGCCAGCCCAAGTGCCATCGAACGAAGCAAGTAAGGCGTCGTAAACAAATTACGCAACGCTTGAAGGAAGGAGGGTTGAACTAGCGTTACTTAGGGGCCATCCACATACCACGTGGACAGCTTTGGGGGGGGGGGGTTGACTAATGTCCACGGTCCATACAATTTTTTTAGAATTTATATGGGCAGTTGTCCACGGAGGGGAAGGTGGGGGGGTCAAAATCGTTAAAAATCTGTCCACGTGGTATGTGGATGGCCCCTTATTGAACTTGAACTAGCGTTACTTATGGGGGGAGGGGGGTAGTTGAGACAGTAACGTAACTGAAAAGTTTGCTCAAAACTGAAAATTTGGAGGGGGGTCAGGTTGTTCAGCGTTACGTAATTTACTAATTTACTGAAATCAAGATTTTTAGCGTTACGTAATTTGTGTACGACGCCTAACAGTAGAACGGTGAATTATCTAGAGAATGTGGTGGGTGACGTAGGACTTCCAATTTGAGCGTTTTTATGTACGATTCAACGACTTTGGCAGTGTTATGTCGAGCATGGTCATGCTGTCAAATCACTTTTTCATGTCTCTACTCTGCCGTTTGTCGCTTATTCGCATCAATTAACGTCGAAACTGTTCCCCAGTGATGGTTTTGTTCAGTTTTAACAGCTCCTGATAACTGACACCGACCTGGTTCCACCACATGCCTTGCGCGGTGTGTATATTTGGCAAGTAGGACTGGGCAGTCCTCAATACTTTCTTTTTTTGGATTGCTTCAATGTATCCATTTTCCATTACCCGTCACGATGAAGAAACCCCTTCCTTTTTTGCCGCTAGAGCAGGTGAAAAAACGACGCTCAACGACCATTAGCTTCAAATCATAAGGTATCTCAGTTTCTCTGTTTTTGTATTATTCTGCTTGGAAAAGGTTTAGCGGACAACTTCCAGTACCGAAGCAAGCTGTTCCTGCGTTTAGCATGACTTTTCAATGATTTATTTAGTTCGTCAAGCAAATGAAGACTTATAAATTAATGAGCATGCAACGTGCTTCATACGATGGTTGAGGCAGTCTTATTCAAGTTGCAAAGCGCGTATAAACGTGTGCGACAGCATGAGGATTTTATATGAGATTACAATATTCCACAATGGGTCTTACATATAGTTTTATAGTGTACAGGTCTTGAAAATTGTGGTTCAATCGCTAAGTAAAGCCCAGCATACAATTTGCTTTACTTATGATAGAGTTTAAATGTTTTGCAAAGGTTAGATTGATGTCTGGGATCACTGCTCACTAACAATTTTGTATTTTTATACAGTTAGATATCCTAGAGATGTTACAATATATGGTATACTTTTCGGCTAAATGCTATTGTGTTACATTTTTTGACATTGAGTTCAAGTAGTTTTTTGTTGCACCAGGGTAGAATAAATTAAACTTCTCCTGGAATTCTTCTGCGTCGCTAGACTTGCTGAATTTCATGAGAAGTTGCATGTCGTCTATGTAAATTAATATATTTTATTTTTTTAGCATGAGTGTTCAGCGTCCTCGAAGGTTTTTGGCCTTTCTTCACTCGGACAACATTGAAATTACCGTTTTAAAAGCGCGAATTCAACCACGGCATGTTGTGTAACAGCAGCATTTCCGTTCAGTGCTAATAAGTCATTTTCCCCAGCAAAATTCTTCGAAAATTACAGCCAATCATTTTCAATTTTCGCTTCCAATGATCGCAGCACTCTTTCAGATACACTAGATTTTCGTCCTAGTAACGTGCTGTTATACTCAGATCAAAAAGATCGCGCGCATCGCTCACGGTTACGGAATAAAATTTGACGATAAATCCAACCAAATGATCTTTTTCACTTCAAAGCGAAAAAGAAAAACAAACAGTCCACTCAACCAAAATGAACCTCACCGAAGCACTTTCACTGACACTGACCGATGCCTTGACAATCTTTGTTAACTGATAAACTGATTTTGTTGTCTTGCTTCCATCGCATGAAATAAAATGAGGTGTTTTGACAGTTCACTTCCATGCAAAAAGCGGGAAGGGAGAACTCTGAAAGGATTGTGAAAAAATAACGTTCATGGATGCTTTTTTTCACTTTCACTCAAGAGTGTCAACAAATATCAACCCTGTTTCCGTTAGCTTTTAAAAACTCTCGATGCGCTTAAGCAGCCGTTTTTTGCCTTTCTCCTAGAAAGGTATAGCAATCACTTGCAAAACCGAAAGTATAAAAGTGCTCCAAAGGGCCGAATGGCATATATCACTCGACTCAGCTCGACGAGCTGAGCATTTTCTGTATGTGTGTGTATGTGCAGATTTTTATTCTCACTCACTTTTCTCATAGATGGCTCGACCGATTTTCATGAAATTAATTGCAAATGAAAGGTCTTGTTGCCCCATAAGACCTTATTGAATTTCACTGTAATCGGATTTTTAGTTTAGAGGTTATGTTTAAAAATGTGAAAATCATGAAACATCAATATCGCAGAAACTACACAACCGATTTGAACAAAATTGGTCTCAAAAGAACGGGCTACCTAGAAAACTCTTAAGTTTTGAGTTTCTTAAAGATTGAACCTGTGGTTCAAAAGTTATGAAAAGAAACGTGTTCTGAAGACTGTTTAATCTCACTCATGTTTCTCAGAGATGGCTGTACCGATTTTCATAAAATCAGTGTCAAATGAAAGGTCTAATTGTCCCATAAGACCCTATTGATTTGTTTTGCAGTCGGACTATTACTTTGCCTGTTATGTTTAAAAATGTGAAATCCAGCTATGCAAAGGAACATATTTCGAAGACTACTTGGACTCACTCACTTTTCTCAGAGCTGGCCGACCCGATTTCCACAAAATTAGTGTCAAATGAATGGTCTAGCTGCCTCAGAAGACCCTATTAAATTTACTGTAATCGAACTGTAACTTCATTTGTAATGTGCCGACTTGTGAAAATCACGAAACTTCATTATCTCAGAAACTACACAACCGATTTGATTATTATTATCAGATGAGCGGGCTAGTTAAGGGTTAACTGATGAATTATGATTGAACACGTGGTTTCAAAGTTTGGCTGCCCTACACGTTCCCATTTCATTTGATTATAATCGAACTTAAGCAACCGTTATGTATTGAATTGTTAATAAAACAACGAAAGTCTACTATCTCAAAGATTACATGACATATTTGAACATAACTAGTGTCATACGAACGAGTCATCTCTCAAACTTACATTTTTTTTTTCGTTAGGGAATTAGGATTACGTTGTCCATTGATGTGAACTTTTGTTATATATCCCAGTCAATTGCTATACGTTTCCCTTTGCAAAATACAATGACCACTATTGTTGTGAGTGATCAGGTACCTGCACCGACACGCTCCCAGTCAGGTAAAATATGGTTTATGAAGCCAATCACCTTTCCAGGATTCAAAGACCAGATATCTTTGGGCTGAACTTACAAATAACAAACTTCATAACAATTTGATATGTGGCTCAAAAGTTATGGAAAGAAAAGAAATTCAAAGACTATTTAAAACTATACCTGCTTTGATCGATATATATGGCCTCAACATAATTTAAATGTGGTGTCGTACTATTTGAACGTTCCAAGTTCATTGATTCCTTGTTTGGAGTCTGCAAATGCACGACGAATCGGAAATAGGATATGATCAAAGTCAAATACCAAATCGTTTGAAATGATTGGTTTTATCGAAATGACAACATCCTCGTCTTTGGCTTCTGTACATCGCCTTAATTCTGAATATATTCATATTGGGTGGTATTCTGTCATTATCAGCAGACTTTCTGGCATCAATCTGACACCGGAAATACCCATATTGGCAGGTATTTTTGGTTGTTTTCCAGAAACTAAAAGTGGTCGTCTTCAAATTCAAAATAGTGTCCAGGGTCAATGTTTGGTTTCTATGCATCATCACGTTTACGGAAATATCCATATTGAGTATTATTCGGTCATTTCCGACTGTTGCCTATAAGTTGCCATTTAGCAAATCAGAATGGTGCCTGAGGTCAATTGTTAGCTCCTTGCATCATTCTGGTTCCAGAGATACTCATATTGGATAGTATTTGTTTATTTTAGGCTGTTTTTCAGAAACCGGTAGTCGCCATCTTGGATTTCAAAATGGTATTTAGGATACTGGTTAAAGAAAAACTTATATTGGGTGATATTTGGTCACTTTGGACTTTAAAATTGCCTGTGAAATCAATTTCTGTCATCTGGGCGTAATTCTGGTTCCGAAAACATTCATATTGAATGGTATTTGGTCATTTCCGGCTGTTTGCCAGACACCGGAAGTCACCATCTTAAAATTCAAGATTGTGTCTGTGATCAATTTTTAGCTTCTGTGCATCTTTCTGGTTCCAGAAATACTAATATTTAATGGGAATCGTCCATTTCAGGCTGTTTCCAGAAACCGGAAGTTGCCATCTTACAATTCAAAATGTTGTCAGAAGTCGATTTGTGGCTCCAGTGCATCATTACGGTTCCGGAAATACCCACATTGGGTGGTATTTGGTCATTTGCCGCTGTTTTTCCGACAACGGAAGTCGCCATTTTGGATTTCATAATGGCATTTGGAGACAATTTTTGGATTTTGAACGGCATACTGGTTAAAGAAAAACTCATATTGGGTGGTATTTGGTTATTTTCTGCTGTTTTCAGAAACCGGAAGTCGCCATATTAGAATTTAAAATGCTATCTGTGGTCGATTTTAGCTCCTGTGTATTATTCTAGATCCGGATATTATTATATTGGGTGGAAATTGGCCATTTTTGGCTGTTTTCCAGAAACCGGAAGTTGCCATCTTACAATCCAAAATGTTGTCTGAGGTCGATTATGGAACATATTTGTTACCACTAAAAACATTCACCGACCAATATGGTTCCATTTAGTTGATTAGTTCGCGAGATGTGCAAAAATTTGTGAAGAAACATGTACTTCCAGAAGATGGAGGGGCGTCAAACCATTATGGACATATTTGTTACCTCTAAAAACATTCACATACAAAATTTGGTTGTATTTTCTTGATTGGTTCTTGAGCTGTGCGAAATTAGTGTTTCATTTTCATGGGACCCCTCCTTTATAGAAGAGGGAGTCGGGTTCCAAACCATTATGTACATATTTGTTACCACTAAAAACATTTACCTGCCAAATTTTGTTCCATTTGGTTGATTAGTTCTCGAGATGTGCACAAATTTGTGTTTCATCCAACTATTATGGACATATTTATTACCCTTTAAAACATCCAAATGCCAAATTCGGTTTCATTTGCTTGGTTTGTTCTTGAGTTGTGCAGAAATGTATGTTTCATTTGTATTGGACCCCTCCTTTCCAGAAGAGGGAGGGGTCTCAAACTATCATAGGAACCTTTATCGGGACCAAAAACCCCTACATAGAAATTTTCACGTCGATCGGTTCGGTAGTTTTCGAGCCTATATGGATCAAACAGACAGACAAACCGGACTGCATTTTTATATGTATAGATTACAACATCAATATTTTAGAACCTAAAGAGTGAATATACATTTATTGGATTGAAGCGTTCATGTAAATCTATTTTTACAAATAAAAGTTTGAATGAGAAAGGCTTGGTCTGACCGCTAGATGGATTAATTTAGCTTTTTTATTTTATTAATCAATTAAAGAACGCCCGATATTTAGACGGCGCAAAAAATAACTATTTACGGCACCCTCTCCTTTTTGTACAGATCCTTAAAATATATCGAATGAGTTCCGACGTTTTGTCAGATAGCCTTCCAGCCTTCTTCTAAAGTGTTACTTATTTCATGGAGGTTTCCTTACGACATTTCAGCTCTAGATAAGTCTTATTTGAAAAAAAAAAAAGAAAAAAAATCTGCTATATATAATCGAGCCTGAAATTATATATAGGGAAAGCGTACTAGTTATGGCAATACCAAAAAATGTACCAGTTATGGCCTAAGGAGTTTAAATGAAGTAGTGCCAAAATTGGTACCATTGCGCTTATGCGATATAGCCATAACTGGTGCACTTGTCATAACTGGCTCACCTACCCCAATCGAATCAGATATATTCGAGTCCCACCTGTAATTGAATCGTATTACTTAGTTGGAATTTATTTATTCTTCAGAAGTAGAAGTTGAAAAACACCACTTAAAACATAATTTTTAAACAATTTTTTCGGTCTTACATGCTTACGAAAAGTTTTAAAACAATGTCAAGTATCAACAAAAAAAATTCAAGGGAAAATTAAACTTTTTTTGTTTTAATATAAAGTTTAGTTTTTATTTTCTACTTTCTTGATTAAAATTCAAGTAAAAACGGATGCATTTACTATGGTAATCATTTTATGTTTTTTGATTTTAAATAACTGAAATTCAGCATAGATTTGTTCTTTTTGAAAAAAAAAATTTCGTTCAGCGAGTTTTCTTTTTTTTCTGGCGGTCGGAAGCAAAAAAAAATCTTTTTTCGAGATGATTATTTTACAAGCAATTCTGACTCATTTTTTAATATTATTTTTGCCCATTTTCAGGCTCTCAGGCAGGCTTTCACCGTGAAACTGAGTTTATTTGGAAGCATTTTTAGTTGTGCGCTTTTTTGGTTCTGAGAAGCATTTTTTTAGGGAGGCAATTTTGGAAATTTTTGTGAATTTTGACTTATAGATCAATCTAGAATGACTAGAATATATTTTTAACGAAGATTTGTCGTATTTTTGCGTGCTTTGTTAAGTGTTTTGATGTGTAAAATTTAAAATTATTTCTATTTTATTGTTTATCCAAATTTAAATTTAAAACTAAAATAGGATAATCGCTCCTATATTTATCTCATTACTCTTGTTTGTCCAATTTTCTGTCTGAAATACTGAAATATTTTCTAAGTTAAGTTATTTTTTTTTACGTCATTTCAAAAGGTATGTGGTTTAATAACATTCAAAAGTGTTATCTTCAGAATACGTAATACAGTGCTTTTTCGATGTTATCACGGCCAAAAAAAAATTCAACGTGAATTTGTCGAAACCGTGAATTTAGCGAAATAATAGAAATTGGATTGTTTGTGTTGGATTCAATTGAAGTTGACTATATTATAAGTAAAATTATGTACTTTTATAGTTTAATGGAATATAAGTTCAAGATACAAACGAATAAACAAAAAAAAAATCTTTCATAATATGTAACTCCATAGCACTTTCGCGAACATTCTCAAGGCAATTATTCATGGAATATCAATATGTTTTGTACTACCCATCTTTATAACAGTTAGGAGAAACTAATGCCTGTTTATGTGAAATTGCGGAACAGCCAGATTTTATAATTTTTTAATTGACGTCCTTTGAGCATTAAACTGTAGGACTATATGAGCTATTAAGAGATCTTCTCTCTCAACTGTTCGAATAATAAGTTATTCTTGCTCCAAAGTCAACGAAATACGTATTTCACGGTTCATTTTTCACAAAATAATGACACAAATGAATTGTAACAGATGTGACACTTGGTTGCCCTATTGAGAAAATTGATTAAATAAATTAAGTTCACTACTATACACATGCAAGGTAACGAGGCACAAGTGAAAATTATGTTTCAAATACACTTTCTTCAACTGGAAGTACATTATTCTTGATGACAAAAATGGAAAGAAGCGTGAGAAATTCGAGCGTGAATTTGGCGAGCAATGATAAAAACGACTATTGATAAAATCGAAAAAGCGATGTAACCATACGATACCTTGTTGAGGGTTGATGCAAGAGCCTATAACACTGAGAATCTAAATTATTATAATATCAGTATTCTATTCACAAACGCCATGGTATTGAAATCATATTTACTTAATAGCTAATTAAAAAGTTAACCGTGAACACCGAACCGAGACGCGCGTAATCCTATTTGGTTTTCAAATCAAATTCCACTAAAAACCGTGCAACAACCACCAGAAACAAACTTTAATCATATTTGCTAATTGACGCGAGCAAAATGAAAAAAAAAAAAAAAAAAACATTTTTATTTTACGACACTCGGTTTATGAACCGGCACCTCCCAGTCTGCCTGTGGCTAGGACAAACACAATATCCCCTCGTCCTGCTTTTTTTACACCAGCAATCAATGTTATGCTATAGCCATATAAAATCGAAAATTAATTTGCCCATCAACACTTTGTTGGCTTCCCACGAGACCGTATGAAATAATGAGTATAACATGCACAACAAGTGGGTGGTTGGGCGCTACAAATTGATCTCCTAGCGACCATTATTTATGACTACTACTACAAGCTGCCCTTCGCATGTTGGCGGCGGTTAACAATGGCAGCGTGAATTGAGTCAGGTTTTTTTTTATTCTATTTCACAAATGTACCACATCGAATGACCCAGCTGTCTGCATCTATCTAGCCCATGGGGTAAGTAATTATCACCGAAATACGCGCCATAACATGACAGGGGATCCGATTTACATATAACCACAGGGATGCTGAGAAGCGACGTTGAAAAAAAAATGCTTTGGTGGGGAGATTTTATCAGCATTTAAAATGCTCGGGAATTGCATATGTATTTCTTGATCCCAAGTTTAATACAACCTGTATGAATTTACACTTTCAACATAGAAACAAAACAAGCCGAGTATGGGTTTATTTTATTGCGTCGCTTCCGCTCAAAATTTTACATTTTGACGCAAGCAGGAATGTAGCTTCATTTTCTCGTGATTTTCATTTATCGAAAACTGTCTGTTTATCAAAACCAGAACAAACAATCCGTTTATTTTTGTTTTTACAATTTTTTTTTCAAACATATGAAAAATAGTGGACACCATATGAAAAGCAATTTGAAAATAAAACTACAATAACTACATAAATATTTTAACTTACCATTTCTATAACTTCTGAAAAGTCTTTATTTATATCGTCAATGACGAATGGATATCCATTGTGAAGGCTTTCATTTTTCAAGTGGGATGTGTTGATCTGAAAATAGATTAGGAAAATAATGGCCATCAAGCAGGAAGTGGAATAAATTGCTGAAAGTTCGAGGAAATAATAAGGCAGTGTGTATTCAACTGCAAAATCCAATAAGTATAGTCCGCCTCCACCGTACAGGCACAGCAGTCTGCCGTGGACTGCGCTCTCGCAATACCAAATGCGCATAATTAATTGAATTCGTTAACATCAAACGAAAACAGTGAAGTCTCCTCACAACGTTAGCTTTTTCGTCATATTAGGTATTCATCTTCAAAGATCAGCTGTGTGTTCTAGTATGTCACGAGACGTCGCTAATTTTAGATGACATTTCATTTTAGAGCTGTGATCCGTCGCAATGTTTATCTCGAGAAGAAATATAAGCGGAAGTAAGCATTTTGTTTAATGTTTTTGGGATGATTCTAACGTTCTTAGAAAATTATGTCAAGTATAGAAAAATTATACTGTGAATTATACGTAGGCTGACCAAATTTTCTCGGAATAAAAACGGGACAAATGGGTTCAAAAAACGGGACACATGATAAAATTCATTTTTGAAAAATTTTTACCAACCAAAGCATACAAACAATTATTCATTGCTTTGATGAACTTGCCCGATTCTGAAGAGTGTTTTTTTGCAATGAGTTCCTGAAATTTTTCACATGATTATCGAGATTTTGATTAACAATTATCATGGTCTCAACTTTCAATCGCGACTTTTTCATCAATTCACGATAGGGGATGTCCTTCCAGTGGTGCGGTACTGTCAGGAAGGCACAAAACGTACTCAGTAATATTATAAAATCCTGGCTGCTTGGCAACTTATTTCAATGCAAAGCTCTTTTTAGGATTTTGCAAGGATTATCCGAAAACGGTACAAAATGGCAAAAAGACGGACGGTTAAAAACAGTCGAAAAAACGGTACGATCCCGTTCAAAACGGTACGTCTGGTCAGCCTTATTATACGTAGAATCGCTGAAGAATTAAAACGATCGCGCTGAAGAAGAAATGGATTCCAAGTTTCTATTTATAATCTATATCCATAGTTTTCACCCGCTCTCAAAACTGGAGTGTGGATAATTTATAGTTTAAAATTTAAATTCGAATTCATCTTATTTCTTCTAACATGGCCCCTCTTTACTTTTGCCACCACTTTTCATTGAGTAATCGATCTCTGCTAAACTGTACCATGTTCAATTAAGAGCACCGCTACAAACATCTACTGGAAAGAAGGAACATTTGGAAAGCGTCCCTTAACGCAACAACTACTGTTGGCGTTCATCCTGTGTACATACGAATGTTGGATGATTATTTTAAATCTAACGGCAGCTGCCAAAACCAATATGATGATCAATATGTTCTTGTTATTTTTTCATCGAGTTTTTCACTTATATCATGCCAAACCTAGAGATGCTACCAGAGACTGCAGTTGATTAGTCAAAATTAACGCGTCCATATTTAACCTTGACTTCGACGACATCCTACTTAAAGATTTGAATGTGGTGTTAACGTAACGACGAAAAAAGTGATTAGAATTTTATGAATATTCATGGGGGCGTTCGTCACAATGGCGCGTGAAAAAGCTGAATTTCAAAGTATTTAGTAAAAATGTTTATCAATATTCATTGATGTATTGATGTTTTTCCTTACTATGGGAATCAGTCAAGCAAAAAACTACAACAAAAATCTTCTTTCATGCAATTCGTCTGAAACGAATGGCTTCTGGTCGATTCAATTATATAAGGACAACTTGAACTATGGATTCCGTCGACTCTCCTTCCGGAATCCTTCTAGTGAAAAGATGGACCGCACATAAAATGTGACTAACCCGGCCCCTTCGCAGCTTTTTTCTTTATCTTCTTTTTGCTTAATTCGATGGAAGTGACTTTTTCCAATCATGTATTATCGAACGTTACATTTATCGACTAGAAAGGCTTGGAAGGGTAACATACTTTTTCGTGTTCTCAGTGATTATTTCATTTTAAAGATTACGTTTTGTTGTCAAACCTTTTTTATGTTAAGGTAAAATTATTTCATATTTCATAGATTGGGACGATACTTTAATAACAAAATGAGCTTTTTTCCCGCTAGTTTTTGAACGATAGTTAGCGTCCCTATGAAAACTCCTGTCAACCCTTGCAGTAGACAATTTCTGACTGTGGAATTGACGAAATCCGAATCCGTGCGCAGAAGCAAATTAGCTGTCGCCTCTTAACCAAAAATGTCTTCTAATCTGTCGCCGCCAATGATATGATCGACGCACAATTCTAGTACTGAATACTCCGCTCAACTTAAAATGAATCACTTTTTTATCGTGTCCATCACACCCTTTCTACTCCTACGCTAATATGAACAACGCATTTGTGTTTTTTCATGCTGATAAGAATTTGAAAGTTGCTTTCAAATTATATACATTTGTTGAACAATAACGTCCATGTCGGTGTTTTGTGTACACGGAGATTCGTATCTCTACAACAGTTTTAAACTAGATTCAACATAGTTTTTTTTATCATACTACAAAAGATCTCTCTTATCATCAATTAGAGAGTAAAGTTACTAACCAACGTATTGAAGACGATATTATTGAATATTTTATTTCAGTGATGATTTCACAGATTTATTGATTCATTCGTTGTGGTAGTATTATTTTATTTACCGAATCGAATTAGTTCCTTATCAGCAGCGTGTTCAGCGAGTATATATTGAGGTGTGTTTAGCCAGTCGATTTTAGCAAAAGTTTACTGCAGAAAACAAATTATGCACCATCAATACCAGCTGAATACTCGAAGTAAATTCAATTATCTCTGCCACAGAATAAAGCGGTAAATTGAGCGCAATTGAATCAAACATTCGTGGATGGTGCAACTTGACATCGACATCAGCAAAGTGTGCGCTCCTCGAATTCGTTACAGATCAGATCGGAGCATCAGTAACCAACAGACACTTGTCGTATGTCGATACGCGTGCATCGGGAGGTAACGCGCGGGGACACCAGCAATATCGAGCGTTGGTTTATTTGTATCAAGAAAGTTTATGCATTTTTGAAGCAGAGGTGACGAGAAAAATTGTATTCACAATGTAGCACATTCATATAACGATCATTGTCAATTTTTCTAGTTCTCTGAATCTTTTCATCTGAGAGAGGACAAAAGAAAGGAATATAGAATTAGAAAACTTATAGCGAATTATCAAAGTTCGTAGGTGGAATTATTCAAAAATCGATAAACAGTCCGTACAATGTAGAAGATTCCTCCGAATTCTGCGTATTTATCAACACCGTTACGTTACCGACAGGATACTCGTTGATCTCATTGGCTGTGATCTCACTTTTCACCTGCATTTAGAAGGATCTAGTGTGCCACGATGTGATATACTGCTGGAATCAAATTAAACCACACGCGAGGGATATAACCTTGGACTTCTTTCTAGAACTAGTGGAATTCTGTGTCGACGCTAGTTTTTTCAACTTTGACGGAAAGTTTTTCAAACAGATATGGGGAACAACTATGGGCAATCCGCTTTCTCCCACTGTAGCGGATCTTGTCACAGAAACACTGCTTGACTGTGTTTTAAAACGATTAAACATCAAATTACCGTTATCAGAAAACACGTCGACGATTTGGTCACAGCCATTCCACTCGACCAACTTGATCACGTTCTGGCAACATTCGACAACTATAATCCCAACATCCAGTTTACTTGCGAGGTGGAAGAGAACAAACGGTTACCGTTCCTCGATATGCTACTGGTTAGACATGACGACCAACACATCACAACGGAATGGTATCAGAAATCGATTGCAAGTGGCCGCCTTGTCAACTATACATCGACACATCCTCCACATCAGAAGATTAACATGGCTATGAATTTTATAAATAGAGTGGACCGGCTATCCCCAGGTTTGTCGGAATCTGCAAAAGTTGAAATCATGAACCGACATTTACAAATCAATTACTATCCAAAATCCTCCTAGCCTCCCCAGCTGGTCTCGAGGTACGATGCTGGCCTGACAAGCTAGTCGTCGTAGGTTCGAGTTTTGACTCGGGAGAGACTGTTAGTGTCAGTAGGATCGTAGCGCTAGCCCCGCAATTGTCCTGTACACTTAACGGATGGCTGCGAAGTCTGTGTCTAG
Organism: Wyeomyia smithii; assembly: GCF_029784165.1. Lineage (NCBI taxonomy): Eukaryota > Metazoa > Arthropoda > Insecta > Diptera > Culicidae > Wyeomyia > Wyeomyia smithii. Next base: position 91,610,166 of record NC_073696.1, read on the forward strand.
TAAACAGAAGGTCAAGTTCCGAATCGGAATGTAGCACCAAGGCTTTGCTTTGCTTTGACTATCCAAAATCACTGCGACACCGTCTAATCAACCGGAGAAACAACAGAAATAGCAGCAGCACGCAGCAGAATTTAGCTGATCAACCGGACCTGCAATATACCTACTGTTCAATAGCATACATCCCACAACTCACCGAAAAAATCAGTAAGTTCCTGAAAAAAGACTACGCAACAGAAAAAATAGCTACACAAAACACAAACACAGCCAAAAAGTACTATTCCCGAACGAAAGATAAAATAGCGAAAGAAGACCTCAACAACGTTATCTACAGCATACCATGCAAAGACTGCCACTCACAGTACATAGGTATGACAACAAACGAACTAAAAACCCGAATTAGTGGACACAAATCAAACCTCAATATGCTAGAAAAATTATATAACACCGACACCAACATAAATGATTCACAATTCACAACACTCTGCGGAAAGACGGCACTGTTGAACCACTGTATTAAAAACAAACACACATTTAACCTACAGGATGTCAAAATACTCGACGAACATAAAAACACAACCGCACTACCAATTTTAGAAACATGTCACATAACAACAAACGAAACCACAGTTAACAAACGAAGTGATACCGACGGACTTAGTTGCATATATGCTGGTTTATTCCGTACCACAACAAGCAATAACAAACAAAATGAAACGCATAGACGTCAGACAGCAGACAACACGAACTGCACGAATATAGCAGAAGAGCTTTCAGGGTAGCCATATTGGATGAATGTTCAGGCGGGATACTGAAATGAAATAAGATTTTTAAACGTACACGACAAAAACCGAACAGCGTAAACTAATCTATTTAATCAAAATTTTTCAAAAAGACGCGCAAATTAGTATAACATGTAAATTCCTATGCGAACGATTAGAGCAGTTTTCCAGTGACACTAAGAACAATATCTGCAACAACAGTGACTTTTTTCAATTTAAACATAGACAATAACATGACAACAAAACGTAGAGCTAATGTAAGTAACGAAATATGTATAACTTGAAGACAAAACCACACCTTTATACGTACACTATATTACAGACTTCTTGATAAAGACAAAATAAATTGTCGAAACGTTGGAGAAGAAGTAGCGACACTTTCGTTTTCCCAATGCTTGCTGACGGATGAGCCGAAAATCCCTAATACATTATATAGCGAATTTCTTTATTTCACCAGCTCACTTCGTTTTGACCTGGAAGCAACCTAACTGCTGTCAAAACCCTTCTTTATTTGCTCGATTTATTTACCCTAGCAGGGTAACGGGGGTATTTTGGTCCACATGAATATTTTGGCCCACCCGGTAACATTTTACGCATTTTATCTGATAAATTCAATAAATACTAGAAAACTATGCATGCAACATTGAATAACACACCTAAGAATCATACTACACTATAATTGCACGTGAACAAAGAAGCAGCTTGTGACAATTTACAGGTAATTACTTCTTAATTTATCACATTTAACGATATGAAATTAGATGAGAGTGCCTGTCAAACCGCTATAAGCCAAATCATTTAATTTTTAGATGCCTAAAATTTACAAAAATTCACAGCAGAAGGATGTTCTTCCCAAACCCACTATTTTTGCTCTTAAAATACCGATGATGATCTTAAATATAATTAGTCCGAACTATTTCCATACACGTCTGTAGATATAAAGGTGGCCCAAAGTAAAACTTTGATGGACCAAAATATGTTTTTAGTACTTCTTAGAACTTTGATATTTCTAGGATATTTTTCAATATATTGCATTGTTGAACGTTGTATATTAAAATAGACACTTAGCCTTTAACAATGGTATAATAGAGTAGGTATTTATGTTGAAAAATTGTGTTTGTTTTTAATGAGCTGTGCGAACACTTCCCAAAGCTGGCCAAAGTACCCCCGTTACCCTATTGACCTGCCGTGCTGTCCGAAGCGCACTGTAAAATTTGTCAGCTTCAACGTGCTCGGTTAGCAAATAATTATCTGGCATCTCTTTCTTACTTGCGTCGTAAATCGCGTCTTCGTTGCTTTATTTCTCGGCAGATTTGCCCTGACGCAGTGCAATAAAGAGATTCGCTATAAAACATAACAGAGGTGCTTTGCGATTTTATTTCAATAAGAATTAACCCCCCGAACAAACCCAGAAAAATTATAAAATTTCATTTTTGAAGTTAACTAAACACCCCAAATTTTTTTTATACAGCAAGCAATACATACTAAAACATACATAAAAAGTTAAAATACATAACATATTTTTGTAATCTATTATGATACAATAGCATATTGAGTTAATAATGATGATGCTCCATCCTCACACATCAATATTTTTATCAGTCAATAATGACAAGTAAACCATACAGAAAAATCATGGTTATGGTAACCATTGCTTGTTATTACAAAACGAACGATTCACGGCTTTATGTTATTCACTTGTCACATCACAACAGAAAGATGAATCGATCTTCGCTGTCCTAAGGAAACATTCTTTATGTGCATAAATATGTGGGTTGCTTTCTTTGACGTTCCAAGCATTATACCGCGTTGGTTGGAAAATGCCTGACAGCAAGCACAAAGCGTAGTAAGCCGAACTCATCATCTGGCGCTTGTGGTTTAACTCTTCATTTTAAACAATGTTCTTTGTTTTGAAAAATAAAATTGGAACAAAGCCTTTCAATCATATTTTTTACCCAACCTTGTTCTGATGTAAAATAATTCACATACTATAACTCAAGCAAATTGAGTAGTTCATATCAACAGGTCCCAACCTGAACCACAAGCCCTTGCCGTCACAGAATAAACAGTACGAATGCATAAATAGACTCCTGCAATATGATGATGGGCACGTGAATGTCCCCGGCTCTCTCCACAAGCACGAACTCATCCATCAATTACCTTTCTTTCATTGGAAAATTACTGCCCTACCCCACCACACTAAAAGGCTGGTGTTGTATATGGTGTAGTATATGACCGAGTTCCTCTCCCTTGACGCTTTTCCTCGCGTGATTTATTGCTCGGATCCGACACGGTCTCGTTTGGATAACGTCGCGTAGGGGAAGTTGGAGTATTCTTGTTTCGAAGTTAAAAAACCTTATATCTTACTGCAATTTACGTGATAATAAACCTAAGAATAAAGTTGGCTGTATCTCTATTATCGCCTATTTTAATAAACTCAGTTCATGGACGCAATATCGCAATATGTGACGTATTTCATAACAGCTTATGTATGTATATGTGTACAAAAAGCAAACACCCGAAGCGGTCCTGCACTAGGGTGGTCGGTATTACCGACTTTTCGGAAAACCGGTATTTCGGTATTTGTAAAACAAAAAACCGGTAAAACCGGTAAAAAACCGGTATTTTTATTTTTTTGTCGAACTAATACAAACGGTATTAATTGCATGAAACAAATCCATTTATTGATCGAGTTTCATCTTAACAATCTACTCCTTACTCATGGAAAAGTGAAATTTTAACAAGCATAACATGCTCAAAGCTTCGTCACTTAAACCGCAGCGGATTTTATTAGCAATGTTCCCAGCTGAGGCCAATGCTCTCTCAGGTTCAACCGAAGTTGGACGAACTGTTTCAAGAGCATCGTGAAGAATAGAGAGGTATTTACCTTCGATTCCTTCGGATTCGTAAAATGCAAATTCATTTCTGAGCGTCTTCATTGAGCTTGGAGTTGATGGTACCGGAAAAATAGATGCTTTACTTATTTTGATACGCCTTTCTAGTTTTTCTCTCACCGACAACCCATCATCAACCATAACGTCGTCGTGCTCATGATCACTCGTAGCCATCTTTTCCCCCTCGTTGTCCAATCCATTAGTAGTTGTGATTCTCTTTATAATTTCTTCAGCTTGCTTTACTAAAGTCGTCCGTGATGTCCTAAAGAAAATTCCAAAATCATATTTCAAGGATCCTTTCACGTTGCTATTGCATAGAGTTGCGAAAAGGTCTGAATATTCCGATCGTCTTTCCTTGATTTTTTCCTTAAGTGCATCGAATCGGGCCCTTCAAATTATAAAATCGCTTGAGCATTGGAAGAAGACTATTCCAGCGTGTTTTACAATCCGATAACAAAGTAAGCTCTGTTCCAACTTCAGAGCGGACATAGTTTTGGAGAATGTCGTTTTTTACTGGTGACTGTCGAAAAACTTATTACGGTGCGAACTTTCTTGACAATTTCCGATATTTGGGGTTTTAGTATAGGTGATGCTCCTCCGTCAGTTTCGGTTGCAAAAAATTGCGATTCGACAGCATCTGAGTCGTGGTCGTCATCTGAGCCTATATAAATTGAAAACGAATTATTAACACGATGTGAGGGAATAACTGAAGACTCAATTACCATCACTCTTCAAGAAAAACTCGGCATCTTCGGACTTCTTCCTATACAGAACGCCAATAACCGCCAAATGGATACCGTGTGCCAAGCAAACTTGATGAGTGGCATTCAATAATATTCCCACTTTCAGCATTATATGTGGTCCATCTGTTGTCACTGCCATAACGTCATCCGAAAGTGACAAATTTAACTCGTTAAGATGTTGATTAGGTAGAGACAAACAATTATCTGCTGTCATCGATCCGAAAATTCGCCGTAGTTCGAGATTCCAGGTTTGTTTGGAGGCATGGACATTTATGTTCATGTACCTACGATTTCTATTTGATGTCCATTCATCAAAAGTCAAACTGATTTTGCGGTGCTCCTTTTTTATTTCATCGAACTGCTTACGGTATTCTTGAATCACAAACTCATGATAAGACTTTACCTTTTGTCTTACACCGTCATGAGTTTTCGGGATTCCGGTGAAGCCTCGAGCGAGCAGGCCCTGACGTATATCTTCGGACCTGGCAATAGTTCTGAATGAAATGCAGTCCTTGGCAGCCATTCGAGCCAAAACTATTTCTAGCTGAGATACATTGGAAAAATACTGCATAATGTTTGAATTTTTTGAACTTGTAGCTGATTTTGAAGGCCGGATATCGCAAGAAGCTGCATGTTTTTTCAAGGTTAGGTCAATATTATGCTGTCCCTTGAGATGAGTCTTTAAACCGCTCGTGCTCGAACCTTCACATTTAATCACTTTTGAACACCGTATACATTTGGCTATTTCGCGATTTTGTTTTCCGCGTAAGTAATAAAACCACACCGAATTTTCAGTTACACCAAGTTTAGCGTTAGCTTCGAAATCCATGTTGACGCTAGTTACCTTTTGCCGATTACAACCGCTACAAACTGACAGCTTGGAAATTATGTAAACAATATTCATTCATGAGGCTGAAATTCATTCAGGTTTGGCGTGTTGGAAAGAGAATGACTTTGGACAACTAGGTCTCACTTTCCCCCAGCGCTACTTGCATTTATAGGGTAAACGTTTCACTAGTCGAAATGATGTAAAAATTCTATCATTTAGTGTTCTCGATAGTTTCAAAATGATGTTTCTGTAAGCATTGCAAAGTTATTTACTATTTTAAAACTAAGTTTTGCGGGGTGAATGAAAATTTGGATATAACAATGTGCATGCTTGTTTGAATACGATTTTTTGTCGAAATTGTGTTCTACTACCCTACGTTTACTTATACACAGTGCTTCGAACGGAAAAAACATAACTGTGTGTGTGTGAAAAGAGATTTGCTGTTCTACTTAGAAAATGAATGTCTAGCTTCAATGACATGAAGTTCGTTGGTACACACAAACACAAACACATCGTTTGAATCCAAGCAGAGCAAACGAAAAGGAACCGAAAATGAAAAATATCTCTGTGGGAGTTAGTTGGAGTGAATGTATATTCCATGTTCGCTTGCCTTGATGTATTTATTACACAATAGCATTTTTTTTTATTCCACCAGCCCACCTAGTTTTGACCTGGAGCCAACCTAGCTGCTGTAAAAATCCTTCTATATTCGCTTGATTTGATTGTAGTATTGACAATGCGTGCTGTCCGAACCGCAATTCGCTTTAAGTACACTATCAAGCGAGTTGTAATGCATGTTTGTATCTGGGTAACATTAATTTACCTCACAATGATTTAAGGATATTGTGACAAGGTTTTTTAAGACTTTTCGATAAAATACCGAAAATACCGGTTTTTTCTCCTCTCCAATACCGGTATTACGGTATTGAAAAAAATATCGGTTTTACCGGTTTTTGTTTTACCGGTAAACCACCCTATCCTGCACTAAACAACCTGCCCACAGTGGTGAAGTAAAACATTGGAGCACCAAATTGACATATTGCCCCAGAGCATCGATTGAGAATAGCACCGTCGAGGTGGTTAGAACGATGAAAGTATTTCCCAGAGGGGATTCACTGCTGTCAAATTTCATATATGTGTGCGTTATCGCAGATCAACTCTGGTCCATGACGTTTGTTGGTCCATGACGTTGTAACTAGGAACAATAATGGGGGAAAAAATCACTGCACAACACATTCGTGAAAGTTTTCCGCGGTTTCTCGAGTTTTGATAAAAAACGTTTTAATTCTATAATATTTCACATCGATCAGTTTCGTGACCAAACAGAACCAAAACAAACGCCATATTGCCGAATATGTTGGTTACACGATGCTTGACAGATAGATCCCCCCTGGTATTTCCACTCGGGCCGGTACTCTTGTTTACAAACATTAGGCAGTAAGTATATTTCGTTACACAAGACTATATTTTGTTGGGAAAATATGGCAGCCTCACCCAAAACCGGCACTCCATACTGTGTGCGTGTGTATGTTAGCTGAGTAGCTGCACATGCTACTTTCGAAATCCGACATAACTCGGGAAACTCGGAAGGAATTTATGAAGGCGGACGAAGGAATTTATGGAACGCTGCTGCTCAGGTTAACGCACTGACAACAATGAGAAGATATGTGTGGAAAAGCTGGGATAGTATATATGCCTCTTTTGTTATTAGAAAAAGATTTACGATTACTTAGCGTAGCACATTGTTTTTTATCTTAACCATTTTGACACTACCAGTTAATTTTGTACTTGTTCAGTCACGCAGCATGTTTCAGTTCACTGTTGCAACTCAAAAACAGTAAACTATTTTGTTGATAAACCGGATACTGCTTGTATGTGTTTAGCACGACCTATCTTGGTTACATCGGAAGATTCCGCTCCGGATTCAAGTATGTAAACATGCTAATGATGCTAAAGGTGATAATTTTGGTTCATCCGTGTGTTATACTACGCTAAGAACGAATTGGAAAATGTAAACATAAGATTAATTCGCATGTTTATGGTACGATGTTAAGGTTGTTCGAGCAATAACAAAAAACGCAATCTGAAACGTACAGTTTCACGTTTTATGGTGAATGAGCTTCGTCAAACCGATTCGTGTCGGTCAAATTGAAATTTTCCATGATGATTTCTTCAACGAGTGAGTTTTTGGTTTGGATTAAATAAATAATAATCGATGTTTTTTCGTCAATCATGTCTTGATGAGAACCCTAAATTCAGCACAAATATAGTTAAAGGTTTGCTTTTTTTTAAAAAAAATCTGGTTGATGATGGAGAAACCTAAAAACATTTTTTACTTTGTTCAAAATACCTTTTAGTGACAAAAAGTTACCAGTGAATTTAATCTACTTTTAAACCGATTTTTTTTCTAGTATATTCAACTAATAATTTCAAATCATTTATTTCTTTTTCTTGTAAAGTTAAAATTTCGCATTACTATTTTCTCGAACATTGTTTGAAATTTACAAAATGAATTCAGTAACTCGAGAACCTAAAAACCATTTTACCATCAACAGTTCAATTTTTTTTCCAGGAAATTATGAAGGTCACATGTCATAACCCTTTCTATTATTCCATTTTTTGCAGAAAAGTGAAAAATTTCTCCTGATGTTTCGGTACAATATATAAAACTGAAGCAATATTACAAACAAAAAATTGTATTCCAACTTTTTCCTCAACTTCTCGCCTTCTTCCAGTATTGGAACTGGATATCAATCGTTGAATCGTTTGGAAAAAATCCTCGGTAAACACTTCACCAATAAGTTTTTTTTTCTTTCTAAGCATATATTTACTTTTTAATGTTTCAAAACTTCAATCATACTGTGTGTTTAACTTTGCTCATTCTTTTTGGATTTCAAAATAGTGTCGAAAGTTGATATCTGGTTTCCGCAAATTGTTATGTACCTGCATAAGTTTCATTTTCAATATGAACATCCATGATTTATAATTCATTTTGATAAGTCTTAGCTTTTGCAAATAAATTGACTTCAAAAATAGTTGTACGAAAAGGTTTATGTCGGGTATTATGTTCGGTATTTTAGGTTTAAAACCTCATGAAATTTTTCTTACGTATGGGGTTGTAAATATAATTTTTGTTGACTTACTGCTTTGTTTGTATCTGTTGTGGTCACATTAATACGATATGCCAGTTTATATTTCTGATAAATATACTGTAAAATTCACTCGATCAAAACCATTTGGTTTGGAAAAAAACTAATCAATCTCCGCATTTTCTTAGAAAAACTCAACCGCCTGTTTTTTTATTTACGTCGTAGCAGTTTCATTTTCGTCCTCAGGAAGTTTTATTCGTCCGCTCGAACACAGAAAATAGCTATTTACTCGTATTTTAGAATTTAGAGATACATAGAGGATTAATGAACTATTTAAAATTTGCATTTATTTATACCTAACAATAACATTTTGTTCAGAAGCTCATAGCTTCATAGTTCCTAGAATCATAGTTCCTATCAATTGTAAACTTCATTAGTAGAAATCATCATATTTGTTTAAATAAACATCTATCTATCTGCCAGCACATGACGGACGTTGTTGTCGGTGGTTTTCTCGTGTTTACACGACCGACCTCAAAACAAATGAAAGAAAATAAAATGTTATTTATCCTCAGAATCAGAACGATCCGCTGCTTTCCTTCTTCACAATTTCAGATAGCAGGAGAACTTGAATCTTGAGATTTCACCAATATTATTCCAAAGAAAAAAACACAGTGGCACAAAGGTTTAAAACGAGAAAAACGTGATCGTCAGCCTTTTGAGTATAAAAATGCCGTTTTAATGCTATAAAGTATTCGACATAATTTTTCTAGTTCTCAAGAGGCTACTTTTGATGCAAATATATTTTTGATTAATCCACTTAAAAGTGAGATGATTTCTTTTTTCATTACTTGTTTAATCAAAGTTAAATGTTTAGTAAAGTTGTAGGTAATCTTAGGCAGAAAAAATTTGCTGAAGAAACTTTGGTTCTATTTTTTGAAAATCAACCTCATACAGGAAGTTATACACAGATATTCTTAAAATTTCTAAGAATCAAAAAATACCAAATAACAATTCTTGATATGATTTAAGAGGCCTACTATGTTCTAGATATTTTTTCAATTTTGAAAAATTAAAGGGTTTATACCGTCTTTGATCGAAAATTGCACTTTTTCGAGCTAAAATATCTCGCAAAGTTGCAAATAGTGGCAGAACCAAAGATGGAGGTTAGCACTAACTTTCATAGGTGGTTTCACTTCATGCAGTCTTTTGGATGCTCGGATGTTGGTAAACAATTTTCATTTACTACGTTTTATAGCGTTTAGTTTGTTTTATCTTCAAATTTGTACAGAATCGAAAGGATCATTGTTTTTTCATTGAAAAGCGCGATAATCACCGTAGGGAACTGCTACGGTGGATTATTCATCTCATTAAGCCGATATTCACGAAGAATGCACGGATTAAACACGAACTTTTCACGAAATCATTGAACAAATAAACTAAATATGCTTACGTGCTCTTATGGAATCGTTTAGTATTGTATATTCAGTAAAATTAGCTAGATTTATCCTGAAATTTGTAAAACAATCCATTTTTCACAAAGCTTCTATATCCATCTCAAAACTTGAATCACTGCTCAATTATTCATCTCACGACGCCCCCATATTCATCACACTGTTAATCATGAATGAATCACATAATCATGAATGAACGTAGCCGCAGCCCGTCGTAGTAGGTTACCTAGATATCCGCTGCAATTGTTTACGTGCAAAATTGGTAACCTAGGTAACCACTACAGTGCTGTAGATTTATGTCAATTATGTCGAAATAATTCAGCATTTTCAGTAAATTTTTTTCGTATTAACAGAAACTGATTTGGCAACTTTTGATTTTCTTCAACGAAGTAAAAACAGATGAAAATACATACAGTTGAAATTTAGGAATTGTAGAAATTCATGTCATATATTCCTGCTAATTCAAGCTTGTTTTAGGAAATTTGAGGTGAACATTTCAAAGATTAAAGTATTCTTAGTGTAGAGAGTGATTTTGTTTAGTGATTTAAATAAAAAGTGGTCCGCTAGTGATGAAAAAAACTTTGGTTGGCTGCTGAACGAGTCCCGTAAAGAACGATGCGCGGATTTTGTTTTCTGAGGTAGGTGATTGAATTAAATGAGTTTTCGAGTGCAGATGCCCGACTATAATATCAAATTTAGTGCTTCAAAGTGAGTTTTTGTGGATTATACTTTATGAGGAATCTAAAGTGAACTAAGAAGAATCCATTCCATGGATTAGCAGATTTGTTTAAAAAGAAAATATGCGTTTTTCCTGTTTTCAATTGTGTTGTCATATTGTTATCATATTGAGATGAATAATGGAGCAGTTCCCTACATTATTTGGAAAATATATAGATAGAAAGAAATTGATTTAAACATTGATGCTGAAAATAATATTTAGTGAGGCACTTTCGTCTTCGTAGTTTCGTTCATAGCCGAGTGTAAAACTATGATATTATCTTTGCCGGGCGCTCATCTGCCATCCGTGCTACGTGGCCAGCCCACTGTAACCTGCCATGTTTCATCAACTTGACAATATCAGCATCTTTTTATACTTCGTACAGCTCGGGATTCATGCGCCTGCGCTACACCCCATTCGCTAGTTTGCCTCCGAGTATTGATCGCATGATACTACGGCTCGTCGATAAGACTCGTCGATCATTTCGTAAGTATCCCCATCCAACTCCATTGCAGCACCAACACCCGCAGAGTTACCACGCTCTTTTCCAGCCACCATGTACTTCGTTTTGCCAGTGTTAATGGTGATTCAAATTCTCGCAGCTTCCTTTCTGAGAGCCGTAAAGGCCTCCTCAACAGCTCTACGGTTAACACCAATTATATCAATGTCTTCCGCGAAGCCCAGAAGCATGTGAGACTTCGTAAAGATGGTGCCGCATTTCTGCACACCTGCCCTTCGTATTGCACCTTCTAAAGCTATGTTGATCGGCGAGTTCGAGAGCCCATCACCTTGCTTTAGACCATTTAACGTCACAAACGCGTCCAAAAATTCGCCCGCTGTCCTGACGCTTGTTGTGAAACCGAGTGTCGCACGTAACAGTAATTCGTTGTGTTAATTAGTTGTGTTGGAAAACCATGTTTAAGCATTATTAGCTCGTTTTGTTTCACTGTATCGTACGCCGCCTTAAAGTTTATAACCAGATGATGTGTCTGCAAGTTGTGGTCTCGAAACTTGTCGAGGATCTGTCTCAAGGTGAACATCTGGTTGTAGATCGTCTCACTCGAACAGGATACGGGAGAGAATTTTAAAAGCAAAATTGAGGAGGTTTATGCCTCGATAATTACTACAGTCGAGTCTATATCCCTTTCAGCAGATAGGGCATATGAGTCCTTCAAACCAGTCGAAAGGTAGTTGTTCCTCAGACTATACCCTTAGGATAATCTGGTGAATTGCACTACACAGCCGCTCGCTCCTAACTTTGAAAAGTTCGGCCGGTAAGCCGTCCTTCCAGGCGGCTTTGTAGTTCTTTAGCTCTTTGCAAGCATTCTTCACCTCGTTCAATGTTGATGAGTCCACAGCTTTTCCGTCCTCCCTAATTTCTATCCTGTTCCTCTCGACGACTCTCCTATCTTTCTAACGGTAATTACACATGGCAGGTACTGGCACGATCCGGTTCCTGATTCCGTTAATCGTTCTATAGAAGCTCCTCGTGTCGTGCCTGGTGAAGCAATTCTTCGCCTCTGCGAGGACGCGATCGTAGTGCTCACGTCTCTTACGGCGGTGAAGCTTTTTTTCGGAAGCTCTTGCCTCCCGGTATCCATCCCGCATCTGACGCTTCTCACGATTAGCTGCTACCAACGTGTTGGCGCACTTTCACTACTCGTTCAGGTCCACTCCAGCTGGTTTACCGATCCGTCTATAAACTTTCCAAGTATACTCTGCAGCAACTTCTTCCGCTGATAACCTGTGGATGTCCAGACGTATCATCATAGCCGATCTCGATTTAAATACGTTGGACAACCTTGCGCAAATCTTACCTACCACGAGTGATTCGAGTCGATGTTTGACCCTCGAAAGGATTGCACATCTATGACATCTTAAAAGTGCCGGCCGTCTGGTCGATCTGGGAGCAGGCCTTTTCATTGGGGTGTCTCCATGTGTGCTTCCGAATGTTCGGACGTGCAAAGCAATGGATACTACCGCTCTCCTGCTGGCGGCGAAGTTTATTACCCTCAAGCCGTTGTTGTTGGTGGTAGAGTGAAGGCTTTCTCTACCAATAACGGGACGAAAGAACCCTTCTCGTCCGACTTGTGCGTTCATGTCTCCGAAGACGATCTTGATGTCGTGTTGTGGGCACTCTCCATACGTTTTCTCAAGGAGCTCATAGAACTCCTCCTTTACAGAAATTTCACTGACGTTTTTTTGTTAAAGAAGTAACTTGAAAGCAATACATTTATCTTAAATATACAAAAGCTAATCTAGAATATGTGAACAGGTAGAGTATTCACTTTATTTGTACGAATTAGAAAAATTGCGCTAGGGGCAATGCAAACGCATTCAAAGTGCCAAGTTTCTAATCGTTGTCCTTTTTCGTTTGCCTAGGTATATACCGATTATTACGATTCGTATCATTCTTCGGGTTTTTTGTAGTATGTTCATTTCAGCATGCTGTCTTACTAGGGCTGCGATGACCAGACTCGCGACGGGACTGTCGTCTTGGGTGTAGCTGGCGAGACATCGCATTTCATAGATGGCAGTTGTATTTCCCTTCTTCTCACCTTAAATCCCCACTAGCCGCATCCCCACCTTAAATCCTCTTTAGTCGGCCGCGAGAAATAAAAAAATGCCTCCCTTTTTTTCCTGCTAACCTAAAATTAATACGAATTGTATTTGGCTCAGTAGAACATAAAATGAATCGTGCCGTGTCAAATAAACTATTTAAACAACAAGGTTTCTGACGTGCATTATGTTCGGAATTCTGGGTTCAAATGACGTCGAACGCTTAAACAAACCTCCTAAAGTTTTTATTACGTGCTAAAAAAATAAATATAAACGACTCATGAAAAATTGTACACGAATGTGTATTTTTAGCTCATATTTTGGAACGAATGAATCGAAAGCTTGCTTATATATTAGGTTCTCAAGATTTCATTATTCATTAACTTATTCCTGGCGGGCCATATGGAATCACCTGACATTCAAACTTTGATTTAAGTTTAACAAAAATACTTGAAAATTTGCACGATGAAACTAAATGGCATCGTTAGAGAACAGATTGATCCCAAATCTGCAATGCAGTTTGTGTCAATTGTGCATAAGCCACGGGGGTGAGATTGAGCCAAAACGGAAAATGTTTGTATGTTAAATTACTTGAGATTTCTAGAACCTACCACCTCAAATTCAATACTTTATGAAACGTGACATATTTATTCACAACTTCAAATAAAATATAGATAATATCAGTAAACTGTTTCACTTACACAATGTTTCAAAGTACAGGATGAAAAACATGCGCAAATAACGATATCCAAAAATGTCCAAGGCGCACCAACCCGTTCAAGGAATCTCATCAACTTACTGCTCAGTTGGTACGTTAGGATGTCGTCTTGAATGTGTTGAGGAAATATTATGCATTAGATCTGTATTGGCTCAGAAAATAATTTTTTTCCAAACTGTACACTTTTCGAGCCCTTTTTGGGTGAGATTGTGCCAAGCTATGATGAACGGTACAATGAACTGAATTCATATTTACGACAAATCTATATCAGTATACACCAAAACACATGCATCGTTTACATAGGGTGAGCTGTCTAGCCAAGGTATTATTTGAAATAATGACTAAAAGCTTGAGAACAGTAAGCTAACAACTGTTAGATGGAAATTTACACTGACTGATATTACTTATGGAATGTAACAAAACTTTGTACACCGATTCTATATTAACTGATGACTTTTTCAGCGAGGAAGGAGAGTTGTCAGTACGTTTCCAGCGGTTTTGAGATTTCCAATGGAATATACAGTTGTCAATGACATATAATAATTGAAACGAAAAGTCTTCTCAGGCCTTATGTCCTAACGTTTTCTCTTTCTAAGCTACCTGGATACGCCACTATGTGTATAGAGACTGTCTATAAGCCACGTTCTCATAACTGGTTACTCCAGATATCGATTTGATCCAGTCATACATTTTTCTACAATTCATATGAAACATAGTTTCTGGTCAACCCCCTACAGCCCCTTAATAGTCCACGTTGTTTATGGTCGACCCTATGTTTACTGTTTTATCATGTTATTCATATGAATTATTCGTTGATACACTACTGTTCATTTAACAGGTATTAAATTCAACTTTTTGTTTTTGGCACAATCTCACCCCATAGAAGGGGTGAGATTAGGCCAAAGTTCATTTAATTTTAGCAAAATTATAGTTTATTGTAACTTAACCATATTTGCGGCAGTCGTTAACTAAACATTTAAGTGTGCATTTACGTGATTTGTATCAAACTCATTGCCTTAATGTGTACATTACAAGCTAAGGAACAAAAATATATCCTTTTTTGGCACAACCTCACCCCGGCAGACGGTATTATAAACTAAAACCTTATAAATAAATATTATTAGATTTGTAGAAACAATGGAATATTGTTTTAACTCTAGAAAAATAGTCTGCGTCAATTTGACTCCCCGCTTTGAGTGACATTGCCTTTTTCTTTTTCAAATAGTGCGAATCCGTTCTCGTTGTTCAAAAAACTAAAATCTGGGTATATATCTGTTATGTATCGATGTGTTAACACCGTAATGATCATTCATTATTAAATTTTAAACGAAAAATTGCATTTCAAACGATTTAAAATTCATGTATCAATTCAACGCAAGAAAAAGATTATCTTTCCTGGGTTAATGAACAAATAATAAAAAAACACGTCAATGGAGATTCCAGTGTTTCTTATCTAAATGACGAACATAGATCTAGAAAGAATTCATCTTAACCATTTTTGATGCAAATTAAAGGTTTAATGAGGTTTTCACATTATATAGCAACTAACACTATGACACGTGTTACGTTTGATCCGCCATCTTCAGCTGAATCATCCGATGTGATCGCATCATTTGGTAAACAAATATCTACCTTGAGGACAGAGGAGTCCAGTCAGTGAATCGAAGCCTCAACTTTTTTTGTCTGTGGTGTAGGGCGAGAAAAACCAATAAAATTAGGTGGTGTAAATTGATTTCTTGTTTCATGCGTATCCGTCATGCGTATTCGAGCAACATGGTAATTCCAGCAACAATTGTAACAACAACAAAAAAACTGCTGGACCAAATCGTCTATGACGCATCTAAGCTCTCGACACGCATTTGCATTGAAGCAGAAGCTGGTCTTTTGGAAGAGTTAAAGTTTCATTCTATCGCGGTGTTTGTCAGTCGGTCTTCGTTTTTTCGTACAGCACATCAGCGCACCGCGATTCTCTGCATTTATCTGAGCTTACACGGGCGGCGGGGGTGTGATCCAAGCACCAGATTTGATTTCCATTTGTCGCTCGAATCCGGGAACAACCTAATGAATAAACATGCTGCGATCTGGTCTGCTCGTAGCTGTCGATAAATAACGCATCAATTGTGTATACAAACACAACAGAGGGTTGCTCATACAGTGTGTAGCAAAACGGCACTTCATTTGAGTACGAAAAACAAATATTTTAGTGCTGTCTATAAATTGGTATGAAAATTCTAGATATTGTAAGTTACAACGTGTTTGCAGATAAGATAACCAGCTTGCGAAACAGCTGTAGGGGACGACATGACACGTGTCAATTCAATCAGATGGCGTTTTTTTTACTTGCTGTATAATGCCACTTAAGATTGATTAGGCTCTGGCCAGCTCAAATCGCCGGGTTTATCGACGGTGGAGGGTGGAGCGAAAAAAGAACCGAAGTTAATGACATTGGAAAAAATAAAAACCAATTTGTTAATTACTAGCGAATATCATCATTAACTTTTTTGAATATTTGAAACAAAAAAAAAATAAGTTGAAGAAACTTAGGACAGTTTAGAAAAATAGCGAGTTTAATTCTACTTATTAGGTATCATTCTTCCCACATGATAATTTGGAATTTAGCCAGTGAAAACGGTTTTCTTAAATACCTACTGCTTCCATGGCATGCTTCAACTGATTTCGTCGAGTCTTGTTGAGAGCAAAAAAACAAGAAACTGAACAGTTTGATTCACTTTTGCACTCCAGAGTTTAACCTTATAGAGCGGATGTGCCGTCAGTGGGGTCAAAACGAAAAGTACCGATAAAGTTTTTTTATGGACAAGTAAGAGCTAGGGACACCAGGATTATTATGTGCAACAATACACGCTGCATGTTATGAAGCATGTTTGTAGCGAGAAAGTAGCGTCCAATTAAAATCAATGTTTGTTAGGAATAAGTTATCGAAGGAATTCTATTGAAAATGGAAAAGCGAAAGTAACACTAATGACTTATGAGTAGTCTGTCTTCCCGGCGAACGTGAACACAGAATCATTCATACCAGCACTCATTTATCTTTTCAAAATAATTTTTACCTTTTGATTAACAAACTTCACATTTTTAACACTAATAATTGCAGAAAACATGCCATAATAGACAAAAGTCATATACCAGACATATTTTTCAAAATAAAACTGGATTCGAAATAAAAATAGATCCAATGTCTTGGTTTGTCTGTTACCCAGTGAAATAACATTCAATGGTTTTATGAGCGCGGAAGTTTTTGAAGTTCATTAGGACAACAGAAAAAAACGGTACTAACGAGAGAGCAAGTGATTCATCGTTACCAAACGACACGTAAGTTTGAATGAGCTAGCCAATTAGCCCATACATTTTGTCCCGAGAGAAAATCAACAAACACGTTGGGCGGCGAAAAAAACTGTACCATATGATACCACCCATCTGGCAGCGTGTAACGAAGCAACTTATTCCGATGTCATTAGCGATAGTCTCCGTTGCCATTATTAGTGTACAACGATGGTTACAGTCACAGCTTTTGGATATGTGGAATTCAACAAATATATTTATAAATCACTGCAAAATTATAATGATGAACGTTACGTTATCAGCAATGAACGATTTTCCAGCGTAGACAATGCGACAACCTGAATCACCCTATCGCGTCCACGCAAATTGTGGTGCCCTGCCGGAGGCTGCCGGAAAAGAGACCTTTGGTGCATGGTGTCGAGGTTTCGGCGACGGCCAGTTATCCAGTTGGCCTTCACCCACTAATACCGGCCGGATGTGTGCCGATGCGCGAGAGATGGAGAATGCATAATGAGGATTGAAACAAAGGTCGTCCGGCCAGCCAATATTGTACGATTCCTTAGGGCAGCGAGACAGTAACATAATATCGGCTTCTGAAGGTTATCCCCCGGCGGATGAAGGCGTCACACAGTAGGAAACGCAAATGGTGTATTCTTAGACAGTTTTACGCGTGATTTGGGTCGACAGACGGGTTTTTGATTGATGCGATGTCACCGGAGGGAATTGATGAGCAGAAAAGAAAGTGGATGTTTAATGAAGCTGTAATTATAATAATTGAGCAATCATGTTTCGGCTTGATTACACGATCCGTGCCAAATGCTAACAAGTAAATAAAATTGATGCCCGAAATTTTTTCGCCGACCGAATCGTGTGCCGTGTTGTTTATATTAACAGAAATATGACTTCATTTCCAGCTGACACTAAGGTATCTAGACTACTGGTGTCTTGAATAATCTCGGGGATAATCTTAATGTCTTAATGCATGACATCATTTGATATATGCTGCTTTCACAAAGATACACGAGTTTTTTTGACGTGGGACTACGTCTTTGTTTTCAATACTGGTATGCATTCTGTAAAATTAGAAATGAAACTGGCAAATGTTGCATCAGATTTCGAACGATAAAAGCAGCATAACCACATAATGGATAACTATAACCAATATGTTTTTGGATAGATAAAATGTTGAACAATTTTGTAATACGCTAGTTATCATTATTTTTTCATTGCAAAGCGGTAAAAACCAAAAAAAAAGTGTCAAGGACAAATTTACGCGAACAATGAACCAATCACATGCGAGCATTCCTAGCACAGACGACATGAATAGACACCAACCATTCCGTGATATTCTCTGTATCAATATAAAAAAAAATGACAGAGTCTCCCCGTCCCAATAGGTCAATTTATATTTGCTTTCTTGAACCTACAGGGTGACATAAAAGTCCGGTCACACAGGAAAATCTCAATTTTTCAAAGAATAAGAAGAAAATCTGGATCAGGCTTTCATAGCTTTATTCAGTAACTCATAAAGATACTTCACAGACGATATCTCGCAATTACACCACCTTTCTCTGATCGAACCAGCTTCAGACGTCTCAGAAAGTCGTCGCAAGCGACGCGCACGTGCTCCATCGGCATCTCGTCCCAGATTTTCGTGATAACTCGCTTGAATTGCTAGAAATTTGTTATTTTATAGTCGTTCAGCTTCGACATCATGTATCCCCACACGAAATAATCCAGTGGATTCAGATCCGAAGACGACGGAGGCCATTCATTCTTCGAAATGAAATCGGTCAAGTTTTCCTCACACCACGCCTGAACAACCTTTGCGGTGTGGGATGGGGCTGGAAGCAGTAGTAATCGTCTTCCAACAATAGTTCAGCTTGAGGCAGAACATTTTTATTTAAAACCGTGTCCAGGTAGTACGCTGGGTTGATTTTGACCCCTTTATCGATAAAAATAAGAGGCAGTTTGAAAACATTTCAAAAGGTCCTATCTGCTTTGAACGATTTGTTGATGGATCACTTTCATTCAATCTCCACAACTCATTAAACATGTTTTATGACACGTTATTTGCACAAGTTGATAGCGGAGGGATCACTCTAGCTTTCTGAATGAAAACATCGCTTGGGGGAGTTACTATAGCTGAACCATTACCAAAACAAAAAGACGCTCCGGAAAAACTATAAAAACAGATAGGACCTTTTGAAATGTTTGTCTAGAAATGTTTGATATTAGTTGTATTTACCAGACAATTAAACTGTGCAGTAACAGATAATAATTTCAGCCTTGTTAAATGTTTAAAAAAACAAATCAGAAAGAATTTTAATTTTCCGAAGGTATCGTCGGAATCCATGGTCAAGTATATGAATATAAAGATTGTTTGTATTTCATGATACTGTAAGAAGACGGAGTTTAACCAGAGAAAGGCCGGAATCCTCAATCGGCAAAGATGCCCCTTCTGTAAATTGTTATGAACCATGAGTATGATTGAGATGCTGTAAGAAGTGACTGGTTTGTAATGATGAAAACTTAGTAAATTGACATTTACGGATTTGTTTCGCATATACCGCTTGTGATGCACAGTGTTAATAAATCGTAATATACATCACACTGCTGCGCAATTGCAGCAGCATCAAACTGCAATCAAAGTTGCAATTTAGTAATAACCATTCATTATGCTCTTCCAAATATGTTTAGCAGCCTTGAAAAAGACTGGTTGCTGCAGTTGCAAATTTCATTCAATTATCGCATAAACGCTTCATGGTCCAGATAGCGCGCGATATCCGCTCTGACAAAGATTTTTTACGCACGTAGTGAAATGAGATTACTGGAAAAATTATTTCCAGTTATATCATCCTACTACGTTCGTAAAAAAGAGGACGGGCTACGCTGCTCACCGTTTGTCGGTATATAAGCGAAATTTGAGCGCGAAAGCGCATTATTTTATCGTCAACTGTGTACCTGGCAACAAATGTATCATCATTGAGATGGCCCCAGAGGCAAGCGACGAAGGAGCCAGGAAATTTGTCACAACAGGTCGTACCTCGTTGTAAGGAAAACATTTTCGGTTGCTTCCTGGTTGGCGGATTACAACAAACGTTCTACTATTACACTTGCCGCAAGGTTCAGACCGCCGTACGTTTGCTGCTCCAAGTAAATTGTTACATTCCTCTTGTCAACCTATTGTTGCCTTATAAAGGCAACAATAGGTTGACACATGTATCGTGTGTTGCACGGCTTGAAGGAAGATGTTCCCGTTCTCGTATCGGATATAAGGGTCGTAATTATGCTGTGATGTCAAGCAACAACCGTCTTCTTAAAGACGTTACATATTTGTTAATGAAGTGTTATGAATTTTCTAAAACGGACTCAGCGCCGTGAGCAGAACTGGCTGAACATTTCTGTTTGGAATCGGATTTGTTTCGCATATACCGCTTGTGATGCACAGTGTTAATGAATCGTGATATACATCACACTGATGGGCAATTGCAGCAGCATCAAACTGTAATCAAAGTTGTAATTTAGTAATAACCATTCATTATGCTCTTCCAAATATATTTAGCAGCCTTGAGAAAGACTGGTTGCTGTAGTTGCAAATTTCGTTCATTTATCGCATAAATGCTTCATGGTCCAGATAGCGCGCAATATCCGCTCTGACATAGATTTTTTGCACGTTGTGGATTGGGATAACTGAAAAAATAGATATGACTAAAGTCGCATGGAAGCAGATCGTGCATGTTTTATGCTGCCGACGGTAAACATGAGTATGAAGGTGGAAATTGTGATGTCGAACTATAACCGTTTTGTTTTAAGACGCAATAACGTAAGTGCTGCATTTCTGTTATCTGCTGCCATCCAGCAGTCCGTGTGGTATCGGCACAATCATGGAATGAATTATACATAAAACACAAAGCGCGCATTCTTAGTCAACTAGGTATATTCTGTCGATCTTGTTAGGGAAAGAAGCATTGTGCGACCAATCAGAGATCGACATTTGCGTTTCGACAAGGCTTGACAATTTTCAATAGTACAACAGTTCGAACAATCAGATTACAACTTTCTCCATTTGGACGGGTGCTTGGTTGATTTTCCAATCGCTTACTGCAAAAATGACGAAAATCGGTTGGAAACTGACTGAGCTTAAAACGGTTGAAAATGGACAATTTTTGTGACGCTCTCGATGTTTTTGGTTTTTGAAATTGGATCCCTGTAATGAAACTGGCCCCCTGTGTATGTTGCCGTAAGACGTAATTCTACGTCAAAAACCTTAATGGAACGAAATTAGAACTTTCTCAAGAAGTCAACTACTTAGGACTAACTCTATAGACAGCAAATTAAATTGGAAATCACACATAGAAAAAGTAATAAGTAAAGCTACAAAAGCCTTATGGATCAGTAAAAAACCTTTGGTAACAAATGTAAATTGAATTGAAACATTTACAATGTGACTTTGAAGCACTTTTTCAAAAGAGATAGCAATTTTTTGATAAATACTCCATACAACCGTCAGATATTGGGATGACTTCTCCCAATAAGACAGTGAATTTTATTCTTTCAATAATACCTTATTCAGCAAGTGGAAACCATTAAACCCAATAGTGGTGCGACACCCTGGCTTCCATTGAATCGAGGCCCGCCACCAAAATCCAAATTTCTGGTCCTGTGACCCACCCAACAGGAAAGAGAAAAAAAACTATTGTTAAATGATCAAAATAATTGAATGCTCATTACATGCTCTTGAAAAAAAACTGTTTTTCATAGATTTTTCAGAAAAAAATAATCTGAAAGTATATTTACGCATAGCTTCATTTTTTTCAATATTTTTCTCTGAAACCGATTATCTGTAACATTGCCGACAACGGCACACCGATCTAACAAACCGTTTTGAGTCTAAAAATATTCGTAGTCAGCAAATGCTTTACATTTTTATATAGGTTCTCGAAAACGAGTCGTGATAAAAAAAAACAACGGTATTAACCCTCTAGTGCCCAAATTAATTTCTGAACGGACTTCGGTAAAATCACTTTAAACCATTATAAACACTTTTTAAGTATTCATTGAAGCTTTTCGGAACTTCGACTGAAGCCCGCGAAATGGCGGCATTGGGCACTAGAGGGTTAAATGACTTTTTTTGACCATCAACCAAATCAAAAAATTTTCGATTAAAATGATTGCAAATTTTTTGTGGAATTGCTCACTACACAAAGCACATACATTTGTGCGTGGCCCCAACAGCATTTCTAAGAAGAGCTACATTTTTCGTTTGCGATGTTTGCTTTATATCAAATTCGTTAAGATTTACATTATTTTGTGAAACTTCGAATTGTTTTCAAATTGAGTCTAAATGTTAGTTTTTTCTATTGTAATAATACGACTTGCTTTGAGTTAAATTGTTTTTTTTTTATTAATATGAATGTTCTTCGTGGTTTATTTTTCCTTCACCTATGTTTTATTCTGTTCTTCATATCTTCGTATATTCTTGAAATTGGTTTTAAATTTACTTGCCTGTGCCGTGAAATTTCTCATCATATTTTCTAAAACTCATATCTCAATCTTTATAAACGTTGTTGAAATAGCGTCGTGAATGCTTATTATGCTTAACGTGTTACTCATTATTTCGCTATAGAAAGTTCAAGCTCATCTCTTTTGCCTTTCTCCTAGAAAGATATAGCAAACACTAGCAAAACCAAAAGTGAAAAGTCATCCAAATGTCCGAATGTCATATACCACTCGATTCAGTTCGACGAACTGAGCATTTTCTGTATGTAAGTGTGTGTGTGTGTGTGTGTGTGAGTGTGTGTGTGTGTGTTTGTGTATGTGTATGTGCAACTTTTCAATCTCACTCACTTTTCTCAGGAATGGGTAGACCGATTCTCACAATCTTTTTTTTCCTGTGTGGGCTCAACACTGCGACCAGAGATTAGATCCATTGTGATATTGCCCAAGTGTTTTCTGTACTCCGCACTTCAAATTATTGGCAGTATCACTAATGAAGTAAGTGATACGCTTATCATTCATATCAGTGATGTGTGTAAGTTTTACCTTTCCGTTTCAAGCTTACTGCTCTAATATACCGAGCCTCTGTCCATCCTAACAATATCGCCTAGTTACAATTCCCTGGAGAGAACTTTCATATGTTACTCACTCTAGTTTTATTATAAGAGAGACTTATTTTTGTTACGAGGAGAGTCAACAGAGGTACTGTAGAATCCAGATTGAAGGAAGGGTACGTGGTGGGTAGCCTAAGAACAAACCCATGCTAAAAGTCCGTTGACAACCAAATGGCCTGATTCTACTAAGATTCGAACCCACGACCACTCGCTTACCAAAGCGGACTCTGTAACCTTGCGGCTATGGAGCTTCTCACAATCTTAGTGTCTAATGAAAGGTCTAGTTGCCCCGTGGGTTGTTATTGAATTTCATTGTAATCAGATTTTTGCCTTTCTCCTAGAAAGGTATAGCAATCACTGCAAAAACCAAAGGTAGAAAAGTGCTCCAGAGGGTCGAACCTCGTATATCAATCGACTCAGTTCGACAGTTCGAGCTGAGCATTTTCTGTATGTGTGTGTGCGTATGTGTGTGTGTGTATGTGTGTGTGTAACGCTCTCCCAATCTCACTCGATTTTCTCAGAGATGGCTTGACCGATCTTCATGAAATTAATTGCAAATGAGAGGTCTAGTTGCCCCATAAGACCCTATTGAATTTCATTGCAATCGGATTTTTAGTTTAGAGGTTATGTTCAAAAATGTGAAAATCACGAAACATCATTATCTCAGAAACAACTCAACCGATTTTAATGAAATAGGTTTTAAATGAACGAGCTACTTAAGAAACCCTTAACATTTGAGTTTCATGAAGATTGAACGAGTGGTTCAGAAGTTATTTAAAGAAACGTGTTCTGGAGAGTGATTAATCTCACTCATGTTTCTCAGAGATGGCTGTACCGATTTTCATAAAATCAGTGTCAAATGGAAGGTCTAGTTGCCCCATAAGACCCTATAAATTTGTTTTGCAATCGGACTATTACTTTGCCTGTTATGTTTAAAAATGTGAAATCCAGCTATGAAAAGGAACATATTCCGAAGCCTACTCAAAATCACTCACTTTTCTCAGAGATGGCTGAACCGATTTCCACGAAATTAGTTTCAAATGAAAGGTCTAGCTGCCTCATAACACCCTATTGAGTTTCAATGCAATCGGACTGTAACTTCGTCTGTAAAGTACCAGAATGTTAAAATCACGAAACTTCATTATCTCAGAAGTACATATAATCGAGTCCAGCGACGTTTCGATTATACCAAGATCAAAGAAAAATTTTGCATCATATATTTGAAACATATTTATTCCACGTTTTTTGCATATGTTCATGTATGTTCATATGTGTTTGAATGTTATGTTTCAAATGTTCGGTATAGTTTTACTGTTGGCTACCAAAAATTTGTTATTTAGAGGAAAAAATAAATCCAGCAAATATTGTCAAGGTGTATTTTTTCTGAAAATAATAAGTTCGGATGAGAAAGGCTTGGTCTGATCGCTAGGTGGATTAATTTGGATTTTTATATGAATGTGGCAATTATAATTTATACTAAAAATTATTGAATATTGAGTTCTTTCAAACTACCTACTGCGCCTCTGACAGGACTTAATTATTCCCTGAGAATTATTTCTATCAAGTGTCAAAATTGAAAAGAAGATTCAAAAGATAATAATTATCAGCCAATCGTGTCTGACTAGCATTTTATTCTGCATGAAAAATTATTCTAGCCAATTGTTAGTAATAGAAGTTGTAGATGTAATGTAATGATCATTCGCTTCTCAATAATTGTGTCGCTGTGCCTAAAGTTGCGAATCTAAAAATATACATCGCTGGTTTTTCCTTTAAACACACAAAAAACTTGACCTTTTTCCACTCTTCAACAGGAACATCATCTAGAAGCAATACCAGGACTAAGCGTTAGCTCGGATTTCACTGATTCTTTTGCGAATGAAATGACGCAAATAAACCTAACGCCAGCGTTTTCTGTATTTTACTGTTTTTAGCAGAAGCACAGTAATCGATTTGTACCGTATCTTGTCAATACTCACCTCCAACCCGCTGCCCCCCTTCTCTTTTCTCTTTCTCGTTTCCTGAACATACGCGTTGCAATCTGATTCAATCAATGTTTAAGGAAGTTTTTCGCGTTTCTTCGCCCGAACACCGTGTGGAATGAAGGTGTCGAACTAAACTGTAACGGGATTCGTTTGATAGGCAGACGCACAAATGATGGATACTACATCCCCTGAGCATTTTGTCTTGTGAATAAAAAAAAAATAATCCTGTATCTTTTTTTGGTAGACAGAAAAATCCCTTTGAGTAATGTGGGAGCTTGAACGAACGACAAGTACAGCTTCTCTACAATTATGGGTCAGTCAACGCGAAGCCTGGGAAAACACTGTGTTTTCCTCAACTAGTATGTAGGTATACATTTGGTTCAACTATTCGACGTTTCGATGATTTGTTTTATCATTTTAAGGGTTGCTTAAACAAGAGAGATAAATGCAACGACTTACGGAAATTGTTCAATTAGTAATTACTCAAAATAGACATTTGTTCGTAAAAGTGACTGGTAATTGTGACTGACCCATTCTCGTGGAGTGACTGTAAAATCAACAGTCCCGTTTCTGGACTGTTAGTTAGAATCCCAGGTGCACCCGTAATGGAACGGTTACGGACGATAAATAATCCAGCATAAAAAGAAGTCAGGAAATCGTAATGAGAAGGGAGAGAGAGAGATCTATTCAACATGGTCATCCTGGCAAACCTAGGATTTCTCATTTCAATCAAAGCATGTAGCTTTCTCGCTCGCTTGTTTGTTGTGGTTAGAATACCGGGAAATTTATCCTAATAAAAATGTTCAGTTTCCGTTTCGATGGGAGGAACCTGGACTGGGAGTAATTTCAAATGCGTATATACTTTTTACTTTAATGGCATCAATCGAGCATAATTTCAAGTGACTAAACAGTCTTGTAACAGTCTTGGAGTAAGGAATAGCGAAAATAAAACCGCAAAATAATTTGAAGGTGGGTCTTAAATAAATTCGCTGTAATTGGCCATTTTCCAGAGTTTATAGCCTATTTAAAATCACTGTCATAGTAAAACCTCTGAATTTTTCGGCCTCTTGTAGTCTCAATGATTTCAGCAATCGCAAGAACTTAGATTCAAGCAATTTCACAAATATATCATGCTGTTTATTCATCTCAAGATTGTCACACTAAAACCCGTTCCCCAATGATTAAATGGCGCATTATGGAAATGCCAACTTCATCATGGCAGACAATAAAAACATCAGAAAAGACACCAGAAAGTTGTCAATGTTTTTTTATTAATGTACAAAGTTTTCGGCTTCTTCGCGTCGTTGGAGTGGGATATTCCCTAGCCAAATGAAAGATAAGAAACATTTGTTCCAACAGTAGGAAAGCGAAATTGGTTGGAAAATCTTGACAATCCACCAGCAAAGAAACAACACTTGTGCGAGTAATTTTTTCCCCATCCATCATCGGATCATTTGAAGCCCATTGTTGGGAACGAGACTTTTCCGACAAAGCGCTCAATTTAGCGAGCGGAAAGTTGTTGTCTTTATTAAGACATATTGACTTTGATTTAAATGGAATTAAACTTATCTAAGCACTCGACTCGGGATGCGATTGCATGTGTTCCCTTTGCCGATTTGAAGCGTGGCTTGAACACAGGAGAACATTGGCGAGCTGAAGTGCGGGTTAATTTCAAGAACAACATGTTTATTCCGAAAAATTGCTAGTAGACTGCTAACAACACAATTTTTCCTTCTCCGTGGCAGATTGACTAACGCACCCGTGTACCGTGGTTGGTTTATGCGGTCAATTAATTTGCTTGCTGATAACTTGCACTTACCGAGAAGCGAATTTCCTTATCGAGGATGTTATCGTTGATAACCTGGATGAGACCTTCATCGCTGGAATGTAGAATCGGCACCAGGAAAACGTAGGGTGACTTCGTCAGCGCTTTGAGCTAGAGTAGACAGAGAGAATAGTTAAAAAGTTAAAAGAGGCGATAAAAATAAACACTACAAAGCAAATTATTCACATTTTGTCAAAATGTGTTCCATTGGGTTGTTCAAATGATTTTTTTTTTTCGAGTGCTTCCCATAGCTTAAAACCAGTGGTGGGCACCGCTAACCGAAAATTTAGCGACGCTAATCGCTAAGTCGCTAACCGGAAAATTTAGCTCGATAATCGCTAAACGCTAAACCCACATTAGCGGAACTTTCGCTAATCGCTAATCGCTAACTTTTTAATATGTAAATAGTCATATCGCTATATTTATTGCTCGTGTTTCGTAAAATTTGGACCACTTTGATCTGTTTTGGTTAAACAAACGAAAACAATTACTTTTTAAAGCTATTTACAGTAAGAGGTTTACGAAACGGTATTCTTATTTGATTTTGTATAAACAAGAATAACAAAAGTTATTTAGATTGCATTGAAAATAGATACTCTTAAAAAAAGTTTTCATAAAAATTCAATCATTATCTGAAAAAGTAGAACCAAAGTTGTCATAATTTCAAGCGCATTGCAATTTACCAAAGTTCTTGGTGTGCCGAAAATTCAATCTAGACCTTGTGCTTGTTCTTCAAAATGCTCCTGTGGCTTGTACGATAACTGAAACTCCATTATAGGGTAAAAAACTGACAAAAGTAACTTTCGCAGTAAAGTATGTTCATTTTTCGGAGCAATTTACGTACGCCATCAGCAATTCACAGTTTTCCTAAATATTTCTATTGTCGCTTCTCTACAAAATTTAGCGAATTAGCGATTAGCGTTTCGAAGGCCAAAATTTTAGCGACGCTAACAGTTTCGCTAACCAGCTCAAAAATTAGCGAAATCGCTAAATCGCTAACTGAGTTTTAGCGTCGCTAATTAGCGAATTAGCGGAACAATGCCCACCACTGCTTAAAACCCATAAACCGGAATACTTTCTAAAAAGTTGAATCTAATCTTATCATAACATTTTTTTATGATTTTATGATGATTGCATGAGACTCAAACGAAACTAACGTCAAAACTATAACAGCTACAGCGCAACTTTGGACGTCGGGAACGTATACGAGTTAATGCGGACTTTGCTGTACACCCGCGACACGAAAACGAGATTCGTTCAGTTTTCTACAGATGAGAAACGTCCAATTTCGTTTGCCCTGGGAAGTGATTTATGGGAACGCTTGAAATTGGATTGCTACCATCAGTGCACGAAGTTAAGTTTAGTTTCACGTTTAGTTTCACGAAGTTTAGTTAGCCAGGAGGCGCTAGAGTAAGATGGAAATAGCTCTGCGAGTAATAAAATTGTATCTCTTACCGAAAGAAATCTTTTTTGTTGTTGTTGGAAAGATGAGGTACGATGGCTTCATTCATTTACTCTTGGCATTTTTATAGCGGCAAAAGTTCATAGTTCAGCCACACACATACTCCCAGTCGGTACGAAGGGAAAATCCGAAGAAGTTTCATGTGAACTATCTTCTCCAACAAAAAGTGTCACTCCCAATAGACAACCCTTCAGATCAAAAGAAAATAAACTATAAGGTCCATTCAGGTTGATACTTGTACTTGTTGGACTTTGTTTATCGATGGTGATTCAACATAAAAGAGCAGAATCATTTCAAATCGCCTGGAAATACGCGAAAATTTAATCGACCATTTTTGATTTAAATGAAACTTTGCACACGTATTTGGCTTAGCAAACTGAGCATTTTTCACAGGTGGAGAGATTTTTTACACCCATGAGTTACATTCTAAAAGGGCGTATGCCTTTTGGCATAGGTTTTATTCGAAGCATTGTAGCCCAGAAACCGTTGGTTGTATAGAAAAACTGTCTGAGAATGAGTTGTAGGGAATTAAGAAGGCACCATAAAAAAATATACACTGTACAAAAAAAAATTTTTTTGACCAAAAAAAATTAAAATTTAAACATTAAATTTCAATTAAAAAAAAAAGAGTTGAATTTTTTTTTTATTTTTTTTTTTTAAAGAAGCTTGACGTTAATACGCAACTTTTAAAAAAAAAGTCCAGGATGGAGAAATGAAAAATATTTTTTTTGGTAGATTAATTTTTTTATAAAAATTCTAATTCAAACATTTTTCAAAATATTTGTATTCTGATGATTTTTAAAGATGCAGAGAGTCATTTTAAATCAAAAAGCTCTTGGTAGTAAACATTCTAAAGGCATTGGTTTTCGAGTTATTTTCAATTTAAGCTCGAAAAATTATAATTATTTAGGAAAATACACGTTTTTCTTAAATTGTCCATGGTTCTCCAGCAAAAACCATACGTTCATTGGAATGCTTGATCAAAAATATACAGTTCATTCTTTGACAACAAAACGATTGGGCGAACGGTTCTCAAGAAAAGAGTTAAATGTTCTAAGTGATATAAATATATATAAGAATCAAATATTTATTTTCGAGTTTTATTATCTTGAGAACATATTTTTTATGACATAGATACTTTACAGAACTAGTTTCACTTTATATTTTATATACATCATAAGTAAATGATTGGTCATCTTTTGGAAACATCTTCGTTTGTATCTTATTTTCTGAAATCGGAACAAAAGAGTAATAATTTGTGTGGCAGCTATTATTAGAGATTTTTTGAAAATATTGCTCCATTCTGTTACTTCTTGTTCATATTCTTCATATGATACCCAACTAAATGACATTTTTGATGAATTTTTATTACTTTTCTGATTAGACCAATCATACAATTCTTTTGCGCTTGTAATGGGATGTTCAGGTTCTTTAGCTAAACTTGCATTTCCTGCCATTCGTTTTAATATGCCACCAATTGCATCGCATGGGCCTTTACCATGAGAAGTCGCAAAAAAATGCCACTCTGCATCGACGTTTTATTTTGTTGCAAAGTTTTTTCTATTTTTATATTGTGAGGCAGCTCCATCAGACATTAATATCGCTTTTTTCAACTCTATTGTTGTTTTCAAAAAACTCATTAATTTGGCGATGAACACCTGAACCGCAACAGTATCATGAGATTCTGATTCAGTAAGTGTTCCAGATTCTGAATAGTAAACAACGAAGGGATGAATAGTGGCTTGACTATCATTCCAATAACTACACGAATCACAAATTGATAAAGACGTATTAAAATGAGCTTGACTGTTCGATATTTTTAATTTTGCGATAACGTTTTCGTTTAATTTGCGTAAGCTTGATGAGCACCGATGATCAGGAAAGGGTTTACAGAATTTGGGCTTGGTGTATTCCATTTTCACTTTATTCATCTTCACAAAATGCAAACTGTTACTAACACATCTGGAGTAGTGCAATCGTATTTTTAAACGAAAACAGATATTATAGGTAACCCAGTAGTTATTGGTTGCGTACTTTACAAACAGTTATTATTAGTAAACAAGTAGGTAGTGTTGCACGACAAACATTTTTTTTATAAAACATTCGGCAAGGGGGAACGTGTAGGTAGGCTAAGGTTTAGCACTTGAGTTATTTATCCAATCGTTTTGTTGTCAGAGAATGAATTGTATATTTTTGATCAAGCATTTCAATGAACGTATGGTTTTTGCTGGAGAACCATGGACAAATTAAGAAAAACGTGTATTTTCCGAAATATTAATAATTTATTGAGCTTAAATTCAAATTAACTCGAAAACCGATGCCTTTGGAATGTTTACTACCAAGAGCTTTTTGATTCAAAATGACTTTCTGCATCTTTTAAAATCATCAGAATACAAATATTTTGAAAAATGTTTAAATTAGAATTTTTATAAAAAAATTAATCTACCATCAAAAAAATATTTTTCATTTCTCCATCCTGGACTTTTTTTTTAAAAGTTGCGTATTAACGTCAAGCTTTTTAAAAAAAAATTAAAAAAAAATTCAACTCTTTTTTTAAATTGAAATTTAATGTTTATTTTTAATTTTTTTTTTGTCAAAAATATTTTTTTTGTACAGTGTATATTTTTTTTATGGTGCATTTTCAATTCCCTACAACTCATTCTCAGACAGTTTTTCTATACAACAAACGGTTTCTGGGCTACAATGCTTCGAATAAAACCTATGCCAAAAGGCATACGTCCTTTTAGAATGTAACTCATGGGTGTAAAAAATCTTTTCATCTGTGAAAAATGCTCAGTTTGCTAAGCCAAATACGTGTGCAAAGTTTCATTCAAATCAAAAATGGTCGATATTCGACCATAGGCGATTTGGCGCGATCTTGCTCAAAAGCGTAATAGTGACAGCAAAACAAGAACAAAAAATAAATAAATACCTACAGAATACTGATGACGAAATTGTTCAAGTAACAGAATAATAACATATTTGAGAGTGTCGGGAGTGTCTTGTGTAGCTTGGAAAGTGCTCCACAGTAATAATACAGGTATAAAAGGTTCGTTCTTCACCACGCTGTATAAATATTATGTGACATCACTGTTTATTACCTTTCATACAACTGTACAGCATGTCATTACCAAGCTGTCATAAGATAGCTACATCGTACCAGGTTTTCATTATATAAAAGTTATTACAACTTATTTTCCTCATTACTTGGTGGAAATTACAGTTTTCTAGAGTTTCCGCAGGTTTTCGTCCCAGTTTTCTTTTTCGAGTAAATCTTTTTAGATTTATCCGAACAATTGTGTTTGCTATTTGTTGTTCCGAGGAGGTTTAACGACCTCCATAACCAGTTTTATCAGGTGGTTTCGGCACTATTGGCACGAAAGACGGAATTACCGCCAAAAGTAAATTGCCTCTGTATAAACTACCGTTAAATAAGTTTTTGACATCCTGGCAGTAAGTATGACAATATCGTATGTCGACAGTTTAGAATACTTTCACCCAAATGATCAAAATGGTAATTACTAGTGAAAGGAAATATTCAAGTTACGTGTTGTTTCCATATTACGCGAACTGAATGCATCATGCTAAAAATAAGTTGGAATTCTGTGTTGTCAAAATCTGCATAGTTCATGGTCAAAACAATGTTGTAACATCCTTAGTCCTGCGTCAAGCCTGCCTGTCTCATGCCAATATCAACGCGCTTAAAAAAATGACTCCAATAGAATTACCCGAAATTCACGACAAACAAAATATTTCGGGTAATACAAAATTTATAGCTTTCAATTCTCGATTTCCAGTTTATTATAACACCCGGGAACCCAAACTATTAGATGTCGCACGAAAAAAAAAACCCTTTGAATAGAAATCTCGCGTAACCTTTCAACAGGACATAAGTAACCAAATAGAGGTGCGAAATGAAAACCTAAGAACAGAGCAAGGAACGAAATTAGTTTGGAAAACTAACTACGCATCTGCCCAAATGTAGAAAATTTTAATTTGATTCTTCGAATTGTTTTTCTATTGAAAATTGTCAAGCCTTGTACCCCTTTTGACATCGCATGTGTGCGCTGTCATCAGTGGCTGTCGGTCTGTGTACCGAACGTATGGGTGCAATAAAATGAGAGTTAGTTTGAAAATTGATGTCACGGAACGATAGTATTTTTCAGAAGCTTGACTCAAACAAATATCATATCAAACACTAATATTCAGACATTCGTTTTACTTACAGAATAAAGTCGCTTTGCGTCTTGCGAAACTGAGAAGAAACCGAACCTTGAAATAGGTGGAGCAACTTACAAACAAAGTGCTAAACAAACATTGAGACCAGAAGGCGAGCTCATGATAGGTTAGCCGCTACTTTTCTAATTGTTTTTTTTTCTTTGACTGTTCGTTTGCATGTCGTTCATATTTTACTAGCAACTTTAGGTACGGCAGTAGAAGAACATTTCCAACGTCGGGGATCTGGCTCAGATGGTAGAGCGCTCACTTAGCATGTGAGAGATACGAGGTTCGATGGCATCATCATCGAGTAAACTAATACGATTAAATTATATCATAGGTGTTTTTATCAATCTGCATCTGTGGTTAAAAACCGCGATAGATACGCAATAGTGTGAAGTTCAATACAATTCAATAACGCATAAACAGTGTGTATATATAACCAAACCGAAACCAATCTAAAACTCAGCATGTTCTGTTGAAAATGTTAAATTCGCTTAAAAAACACACTTCATTCAAAATATTGCTGATGTAAACAGCATTTCAAATTCTATTCTCATGACTACTCTGCATGGACAGAAATTTGTTGTCCCCTAGTCGCATAGGCGCAATACGCAACACGCAGAGCGTAGTAAATTGGTGCGTGGCTGAGAGTGCTGCATCTGCTTCTATGCGACTTGAAAAGAAGAAATCACTTGTCTTTCCATGCTGCAACACGATACGGATTATATTGTTTCGTGTGTGACAGCTCCATGGAACAGTGCTACGAGAGCTCAAAATCGTGAACTTTTTTTTCATTTACTCTCCAAGTATTAGATTTTATTGATATACTATCTTCAAGAGAAATTTAGTATCAATGAATGACAACAGGTTTTAATTCAGAACTCTGCCACTAGTGGCGCCGGAAAATCTAAAATTTCAATCATGTGCAAGAAATGGCATCTTCAGCAAAAGTGTGGATAATATTATCACAAACTAACTCTTCTTGTTTTAGAGATACAACAGTTTGTATTGGGCTAGTTCTTATAATTCGATTTTTAAAAATATTTAAAAAAATGTAGCATTTAGATGTAAAAATAACCAGCATATATTCGTATATCATCGAAGCACATAAGTTTGTAGAAGACACAAAAAGTTAGCTTCTTACAGACCGAGTTATTTTCAAAACAAGAAAAGTTTTTCGTTTTTTTTCGATAAAGTTTTTTGTGACAACATTAGGGGTCGTCTACATTCCGCGTGGACTGAAAAATCGTCATGTTAGACACCCGTTCTTCTCGTGGACAACCGTTGACATTGAAAAACCCCCCTCCTCTCACATTTTGGTCCACGTGGACATTTTTTTTCTAAGACAAATAACAACAAATTTTTCTAAGACAAATTCAACTTGAAAACACAAATCAGCCTAAAATGCCTGAGAAACGCACCATAATATCAAAAAAGGAAGGGAAGAAAGTGATTCTAATTTTTGCTGTAAACGGTTCCAAAGTTGGAAGAGACTGAAGATAATTTCAAACGTTTCAAAAGCAATATAATCACAACTTATGCTCAGAATGATTGAAAACACTTCGAAACGCGAGAAAAACAATACAATACACTCCAAAATGTACTCTAAAATGACCTCTAGCAAAACAAAGCTGGAGCGCCTAGCAGAAAATAGCCGAAACTTAGCACAATACATCTAAACCCATAAAAAGGCCAGAATAAAAATTATTTTCTAATTAAATCAAATAGAAGATCACAAACTAAAAAGATTCAATAGTTATTGAATATGGCTGAAAGCTTCTGTAGAAGCTGGCAAGATGTTTTCATCAAGTTGGAAAAGATTTAAAAATATCAAATACACCAAATTTAGAAAAAAAGACGCATGAAAACGCTCCGGGAAGCAAAAAGACTGAACCCGGTTTAGAAAGTGAAAAAAATATTACTTTAATTGTGGTTCTACAAGTTCTCAGGAAAAAAGAAAAATCCGAAATAATTGAGCTTCAGAAAAAGCCCGAAACGTATGTTCAAGGTACTCAGAAAGAGAGTTCACAAAAGTTTATGCTGAAAAAACCCCTAAATCTAGAAAAAGTCAAAAAGAAAATAATCTTGAATATGTATAACTATAAGTGTCTAAAAACACGTTAAGGAATATAGCAAAATTCTAAAAATGCATCAAAGGTAAAAAAAAAAGAAAAATGAAAGGAATTATAAAATTTCCTGAAGCCGTTTGAATCTTTTTTTAACAAAAATGGAAATTACATTTAAAAGACAGTTGAAACCAAAAACGAAAATGATCTTAATTTGGTTCAAATTAACAAAGTAGGTAATTCAGAAGCACTACTGTCAGTTTAAACACAAAACAAATCCTCCAAACTCATCCATGGGTTAGAAGCACTACTGTCAATTTATCAAAAAAAAATTACAAAATGGCGGCTCGAGCTCAGAGCGTTTCCGGGTTCCAAAAAACATTGCCTTGGCAGCCGTTTTGTTCCACTTTGAGCTTGTTCGTGTGCTGTACTGGATCGGTAGTAAAGCATTTAAAGTTTTTATAGTAAATTTGAGGATTGCCCTAAGGCAACGGTTCTCAACCTTTTTTTGGCCGCATACCCCTTGGCAATATTTTCCTAATAAATTTCACACCC
The DNA here is from genome assembly GCF_029784165.1 of Wyeomyia smithii. NCBI lineage: Eukaryota > Metazoa > Arthropoda > Insecta > Diptera > Culicidae > Wyeomyia > Wyeomyia smithii. Next base: position 91,645,473 of record NC_073696.1, read on the forward strand.
TGGCTTGGAATGCTCTCGCAGAGAGGAAGAGAGGAATGTTGTGTCTATTTGAGGTTTTAAATTAAACTATGATTTGTTTTATTGCTACATTCACATTTTAAGAGCAAGTTTGAGCAGCAAATGAAGTATTACAAAGAATATTTGCTTTGTTCGCCATTACTGGTTTTTCTCTCGCGTACCCCCTGAAGGCTTGAAGGCACCCCAGGTTGAGAACCGCTGCCCTAAGGTATTTATCAACCTTTTACTTATGTTCCATGGAAAACTCCCGGTTCGCCAATTTACGGGGTGAATAGAAACAATGCTATAGTGAAAAATTCGAAATTCCCGAGAAAACGAAGAGTTGAGAAATGCAATTACATTTTCCATGTTAAATGATGCTAAAACATGTTTTGTATATTCTCTGCCCATTTTGGTCAGGACTCAGGAACAAAAAGATTCAAAAATGAAACAAAAAACCGGATCCACCTGATGCTAGCCGCAAGAATGTTACGTAGAAAAAACTGTCCCTTCGTCAAGCTGCCACGTAATATTGAATCAACTTTCTCAGCCACCACACAGAGAACAAACATTCGAGTTCACATAAAGAAATTTGAAAATCGTGTGAAAAAAATTGAATCAAAATACGTTAATACACTAACGACATCTGTCTTGTGGTGCCCCAGTTGCACTGCAAAAATATTGCTGTATCGATATTTTATCGATATCAGTACTTGGTTTGTAAGTGACAAAAGCGCCACATAGCGGGAGCATTACCACTCAGTGGTAAATGACGGTTGCAAGTTTTTACACATCTTTTGAAAAGAAGATGAACGTCTGTTCGGCCATTAAGCTAAAAACTACAAAAGTCTGACTTACTTTCTGAGTGATGCTTGACAAGAATTGACAAAGACTGGAAGATGGAATGGTGCAGACGCATGAATCACGAGTTGTATCAGGTATACAAACATGCTGATATAGTGAAGGTAATACAGCTTTTTCACGCGAAAGGTGTTACAAATTTTACATTTTTTCGCAATTTAAAAAATTTATTCAAATACTACAAGGTATACAGCCCTAGGGTTGTATGAAATGGTGACGTGGGACTAAACACTGTGATTAGGGGATTTTTTGTTATAAAATATACAGTCTGCAGACAGAATCAATGTGTTTGCTCAGCGACTGTACGTATTTTTATTTTCTGCCTCCCCTGGAAATCAATTTTTGAAATATATTCAACAACACTCGAAAAATATCGTTTATATTTGGCGATATTATGCCTGAAGTTTTTTTTTGGGCAAACAACATGTATTTGACAAGGCACAAGCATATCGTGCTTGTTGAAGAAGCAACAAGAATTTCTCGTAATGCGTCAGTCAGAATTAACTCTATATCCTCAAGAACCAAATCCAATAATACTTACGTTATCATAATGAATGGTTTTGTCTTATTTGACTCTGATCAAATCAAATCTATAATATGGATCCTACTTTCAAAATAATATGGAAGCCCTTACAAAAGTTCATTAACTGGAAAACATAAGAAGATATGTTAAACAAAATTATTAACAAGTTCCAGCAAAAAATCGTAGCAATCAACAATGCCATTTTTGTTTTTTGCTTGACAATTATTTTTTAGTTGCCTACAACTACATTCGCTGTATTACGAAGACAGCTAATATACGTTTATTATGGTAAAGCTTAGAATAATAATATATCATCTAACAATTTCGAAATTTAAAACGAGATTCTGAATGGATCTTAGTAAACACACCAAAAATTCACAATCATTCGCAGGCTCTCACTCTTCTATGAATGTGTATATTTGGGAATTTACTCTTTCGATACTATCCGGTCACGATTATTCAGTGAATATCCAAAATTAAATTAAATAAATATCCGTTGCAAAAATTTACAATTCTTGTTGAGTAATTTATGGTAATCATATTTATGAGATATACTTTCAATCACCATCAGCAGCAGCATTGCAGTTTTTCCTCGATTGCACACGAATAGAAATGTACGAACGAAAGTGTACCACTGCAATACAAATAGTACCGCTGCAGTACGAATAGAAGTGTACCGCTGAAATGTACGAATAGAAGAGTATCGCTGCAACCATAAACGATTAGAGACCTGCGGCTCTTTACTCCACTGGTACTGTTGCATTTACCGGAATATTTTCTTTCAAGACATCAGTTTTTATTAGGTTTTGAAAGCAGGTTTAGAAATTGTTCAAGGATGGGGATTATTTCAAACCTTTCGGAAAACTTTTACCTTCGAGACATCATATTAGTCTAAGCTCATGGAAGCAGAAATAAATTTACCTATTGGGACGGGGAGACTCTGTCAATTTTTATTTCGATATTGATACAGAGAATATCACATGGAACGGATGGTGTCTATTCACGTCGTCTGGTCGTTGGTTCATTGTTCGCGTAAATTTGTCATTGAAACTTTTTATCAATTTTACCGCTTAACAATGAAATTAGAGTGATAACTATCATATTACAAAATTGTTACACATTTTGCCTTTCTCGTAGAAAGGTATAGCAATCACTGGAAAAACCAAAGGTATAAAAGTGGTACCAATGGCCGAATGTCATATACCACTCGACCCTATTCGACGAACTGAGCATTTTCTGTATGTATGTATGTGTGTGTGGGTGTGTGTGTGTGTGTATGTGCAACTTTTTTTTCTCACTCACTTTTCTCAGAGATGGCTGGACCGATTTTCATAAAATTAATTGCAAATGAAAGGTCTAGTTGTGCCATAGGTTGCTATTGAATTTCATTGTAATCGGATTTTTAGTTTAGAGGTTATGTATCAAAATGTAAAAATCACGAAACATCAATATCTCAGAAACCACATAACCGATTTCAATAAAACTGGTTTCAAATGATCGGGATGTCTCCAGAATCCTTAACTTTTAAATTTCGTTATGATTGAACATATGGTTCAAAAGTTATGTAAAGAAAAGTTATCCTGAGGTTGTTTAAACTCATTTTTCTCAGAGATGGCTGAACCGATTTTCACAAAATTGGTGTCAAATGAAAGGTCTAGTTGCCCCATAAGTTGCTATTGAATTTCATTGTATTCGGATTGTAACTTTGTCCGTTGTTCATAAAAATGTGAAATCACATAACGAAAGTAAACATATTGACTTTCTCCTAACGATCACTGGGTAATTAAAAGGTAGAAAAGTGATCCAAATGGTCGAATGCCATATACTACTCGACTCAGTTCGACGAAACGAGCATTTCCTGCACGTGTGCATGTATTGGTGTATATGTTTGTGTGTGGGTGTGTACGTGTGTGGATGTTTTCCAGAAACCGAAAGCTGCAAAATCGGGTTTCAAAGTGAAATATGGAGTTTACTCCCGGCTTTCGAGCCCGGGATAATGTTGTTTAAAATGGCGTCCTAAGTTGATTTCTGGCCTTTGGGTGTACCGCTTCCGCAATACTCATAATGGATGAAGTCGGCATCTTCGCCATCGAAATACCCGGATTAGACCAAATTTAGCCATTTCAGGATGTACTCCGGTAACCAGAAGTAGTCATCTGGATTTTTGCGTGATGTATTCGAAACATATTTATTTCATTATATTTGCATATATATGTTTTAATGTATGCTCATATATGTATGAATGTTAGATTTTTAATTTTAATTTAATAATAGTATAGTATTTAATAATGATATAGTTGTGCTGAAACCAGCAGAAATTTTCAAGGAGTATTTTTTCTCTTAAATCGTGTAAATCTATTCTAACATATAAGTTTGAATGAGAAAGGCTGGGTCTGACCGCTAGGTGGATTAATTTAGGTTATTTCTATCCAACAACATATTGGTTATTGTTATCGATCATGTGGTTATGCCGTTATTAACGTTTGAAATCTGATGCAACATTTTCCAGTTTCATTTCCACTTTTACAGAATGCATCCCAGTATAGTAAACAAAGACGTAGTCCCACGTCAAAAAAAAAATCAGAAGACACCAGATCTCGACATTGCATGTATTTTTAAGCCATCTGGCATCAAAAAAAAAATTGAGCTGAAATTTTGCATAGGGTGTTTTTTCGGGTAAGTAAACATTTTGTTAAGGATTTTTTTTTAAATTTCCTGGTCATTTTTTTTGTACAGTGATTGGCTACGTATTTCGGCTCCTACTGGAAGCACTGGAAGCCTTTTTCATAGCATATGTAATACAGTTTCCCTCACAAATATACGAATATTCTGCAAGCAAGAAAATTTAGAGTAAAAAATACTGTGTACCTCAGGCGAATTTCTCAATTGAAATAATATGAAATTATTCATAAAGTTAAGAAGATTCTTTTTCAGGGAAAAAATTCTATAAATATCATGTATCGATATGTTTTAAAAAGTCAACTATACATCTCTGAAGAACAAGTTTTGAAAAAGTAATTTTTTTTATATAAAATCGTATGAAAATAGAAAAAATATAATTCTGCTGATCGATCTGAAAATTTACACAATTGTTATGTATCACTTTTTCCTATATAGACGTGCCCCAGTCTACTACCTATTAGAATGAACACTGTTGTGAAAATTTTTCGTCATCGTCTGGTGATATGGCTAACGATATTTTACAGTAAATTTATCCCCTAACTCTAATTTCACAACGTAAATGTTATGAATTAGTATTTTTTAGTCGGTCATTTAATCGAAATTTTTTGAAGTAGAATGCTTCTCTCAGGAAGTTCGGCTACATAGGGATGTGAAATGAAAATCTAAAACCGAAAAAAGTGAAAAATATGTCCAATTTTAAATGCTAATAAATCGGTTAGTATTCGATGGATTTCTTTCGTTCTTGCAGCAATAGATTGTAAAATCTTCTAAGATTCTTCCCAAAAGAAGATAATTGTAATTTTATTATTCACACTATTGTACTATTGAAAATAGTCAAGCCTTGTCAAAACGAAAAATTCGACCTATGATTGGTCGTTATATGATCGATTCCCAAGCACGGTCGACAGAATCATATACCTTGCAATTGAAAACATGCTATTTGGCCTATATAAGAGCCTGTTTTAGCCGAAGCCGCTCATAATAGTTCTAGACAGCGACAACAGCAGTCGTCCTCCCTTAGCAGCAGCACTAGCAGTGCAGTGGATACCAGCGATGGCGGAAAGCGGCCACAGCTGTGGCGATAGCAATGGATAGCGCACTAGTTGCAGCGGATTCCAGCAACGATAGTAGCTGGCTCCAGCTGATGCAGGGACAGTGGATACCAATGGCAGTGTATAGCGGCCACAACTGTGGCATGGCTATGGATAGCGAACTAGTTGCAGCGATCCCAGCATCGACAGCGGCTGATGCAGAGGCACTTTAGTGAAATGCAGTCTCTGTGCGACAGTGGGCACTAGTAAATGCATTCAATGAAAAGTTGACTCATTTTGACAACACGTGAGCCGTCTAGTTTTGAGTGTTATATCAGCATTTCATTGTTTACTTTATCACAAGGAATACTTTTTTCGCCCTGTCATTGATAGCGCAAAGATGTGATCGGCATCTTATCCGATACTAAAATGAGCAACAAATTGTCCTTTTCAGGATAAAATAAAAAAGAGATATTTTCTAATGAGTTAATTCACATTTTTAAATTTGTAAAAGTTATAAATTTTACTTCATCTCCGTGTCTCAAAACGTACTGAATTATCTTTTCGTTCAGTCATGAGCATGACATCCTTAAAAATTTCATCTCAGTATTTAAAAATTGTCAAGCTCCATTCATGACAAGCAACTTACTATATTATTGAAAATGGTCAATCCTTGTTGAAGCGCAAAATTCGATTGATCTGATTAGTCAATGTTTATTTACTAGAAAAAATGACTGACACGCAAGCAGCCGGGTTATCTTCCTTGTAAAAGTATTCTACTTCAACCTTGCGGTCGTGGCTTTGCACACAACCCTCCTGTTATTTTCCGAAAAATCTTTATATCATATGGAATTACTTAAGATTCCGTCCAACGGTTAGCGTTTAGTGCAAAATGTCTGTTTGTTTCCCCTGAACCAAAAACTGAAAATAAACTGTCTATGCAAGGCAAGAAAAAAACACTCACATGTAAATTAATCTTTATTTGCAGCTCCAGCGAGTTGGTCGTAGATGACAGTGATTGAAACAGATTCAGGATAATTAACGGATCACATGGCTCGTAAGCGGCGGCTAGCGGTGTGTCATCAGCACTGTGACCGCCGCCCCTGCCGTCTGGATCTGATTGTTCCAGTTGTTGCTGTGCGTGATATGGCAGCAAACCGGTTTTGTCCTGCTGCTGCTCCTGATCCATTGATACCGAGGTCACCCCAGAAATTGAGCTTGAAAACGGCGAACTGACCACTGGCGAATTAGTGCTCTTATCACTGCCACTATCTTTGCGCGGTTTTACGTCACCTGAATCGTTAATGTTATCACTGGTCGGTAGCATTCTGTCCACCTGGGACATTCTATGGGGGCTGTGGTTGTGGCTGCGAGATTGACCCACGTAGGAACGATGGTTATACCGAAACTGGTTTGGTTTCTCCTCAGCCGAATTGCCCGCCGAAGCACTTTCGATGCACTGCGTCGTTTTTATTATATTTATCTCACTTCACTTAACCGAAATTAAACAGCCTCTTCGCTCGAGCAGTACAAATTAATCACACTGGTAATGAGAGATCAAAAAAAGGTTTGAGTGGTGTAGCAAACAAGAGGAAAGACGCCGGAAAACACCCGCCTCATGTGCCGGGTCGTGCGATTTTGCGCTTCGTAAAATCGTGAAGAGAAGAAGAAAACCAACGACGTATTGTGCTCTGTCTGATGCTGCCGATGTCAACAGTTGTACACACGAAAACGAATAAAATCCAAAAGTAATGTTACCCTTCGCATTTGTTTGAAATATTTTTTGATGGACGTTAGCAGGTTCCGAATGAACCTCGTAACGAAAACAAAAAATAACTCGAGAAACGAATGTGAAAAAACACACTTCTGGTTATATTATCACCCTTAACACACTCATGTAAATAAATACATTTTCTCATCCAAATTGAATAGGCTATAACGGCTGTCAACAGACATTTTAATGCGCGCGTGAGGGCAATTAGACGTACATATAGAAAAATTATTTGTTCTACACTATAGCAAGATGTTTAAAAATTTCAAAAAATCTGATTAAATAATCTGATGTTTGCAAATATTCAATCTTTTTATAAGCTACAAATATCTCAGTCATTTTACAGAAAATACCAAAAATTTTAATTTCGAAAACACTGTTAATTAAATTATTCAAAAAAAAGTCAGATGTATTCAATAGCAGTTCCAATTCGACACAACATAACATAAAAGCAGACGTCCAGCAAAAAAAAAAAAAACAATTTCACATTTAATGCTCCAATATTTTACATTAACGATGTTTTACATTGTTTTCAATTTTTAGCGGTCATCCATCGATTTCAACATTTTGTTGCCACCATGGGCTAACATGCAGCAGGATTCGTCATTCTCTTGCGTCATAACACTATTTCACTGCAGACTGAAACGACCAGACGTTGAACGAACAAAAAAAAAGTTTCAGAATATTGCATAAAAACACTTTCTCGTGTCCGCACAACCAACCGATATTTTATAGCCCAGCCCCGCCGCTGCCTGCACTGATGATCCGTTGATAAGAGCAACACACACGCGAAACTCAAGCCGACCGAAAATTTGCTCAATCAACGGCAAAAAGTATAAGACACATCCGTATCCGCGTTTAAATAGAAGCCTGAACGTCAGACGAGCAAAGCGACTCCGAAATTCGCGCAACAACCGAACGGAAAGCGATCTCTCGACTGAATGGTTTGTTTTGATTCACGGCACTCACTTTTTATCATTCGTGACTCGCGGAACCGCCGTCGGCACAGGCCGCCGTCTCGTAAGCGTGAATATTCAGCTTTGCTTGCTGTATGTAAATGCACACAGCGTACACATGTTCAGTGCACTGCTCTACTCACCACCGCTGGCTATTATCGGAGCGAGATAAATAAAAGTGCTTATCGTAGCGAGAGAAGATGACGCTTCCCAGTGAGAGAGACTACAAGATTTCCTCTCTCACTCTTTCTCTTACACACAGAGAAAAATAAAATAGTTGGTGGGACTGCATACTCATGGTTATTTTAACAATTGGCCCTGACACAAGTAAAAGAGATTTTCAAGGCTGTTCGCACCTACGCGAATTTTCATATGCAATTGTCAATTTATGTGTGAAAACAAAAGCAAAAATATTTCCTTCCTTCACTTTCACAAGTAAAAACCAAACCAATATCAACAGAGTCGTCAGGGCTAATAACTGAATATTGTAGGGATTTTCGTTGACTGATTAAAACAATGGTTTTTTTTTGGTGGTTAGCAAGCCGAGGAGCTAAAATCTATGCTGTGAAAATAGTAAGCTATAGAGGTCACACTTACACCAGCAAAGAATCGTGCGAATTCACTATGGGGGATTTACAGGGCCGAATTTAGGTGCTAGGGGGCCGGGGCAGATATTTTCGTTTGGCCCTCTTTTCTCAAAAAATTTAGAGGTAAGAAATTTTTAAATTATCAAATGACTTAACGCTTCGCTGGAAGGTGACGAGCAAAAAAAAGGTCTACACTCTGGCTTCACGTCTGGCCCTGGACTAATGGGGCCCCTCGTGTTTGAAGGCCTGGGGAATTTGCCCCCTCCTCAATCCGGGCCTGGGGATTTCCACAACGAAAAGACCAAGCGGTCTTTTTTAGCTGACTCGGCAAACTTCGTCCCGCCCATTTTTGTCTAATTTAAATAATTTTAATCATTCCAAATTCCTTACGATTTGTTTATAGTCCACAAATGCACGACGAATCGGCCAATAGATACGATCAGTGTCAAAAGAGAAATCCTTTAAAATGATTGAACTAAATCGGAATGACAACATCCTCGCCTTTTGGCTTCTGTACATCACCTTGATTCTGGAAATATCCATGTTGGGTGATAGTCGGTCATTTCCAGCTGTTTTTCTGGCATCTAAGCATCAATCTGATTCCGGGAAAACCCATATTGGGTGGTATTCAGTTCTTTTGGCTGTTTTCCAGAAACCGAAAGTTGCCATCTTAAATTTAAAAATGGCGCCTGGAGCCGATGTTTGGCTCCTGTGCATCATCCCGAACTTTTTAGGATGCTTTCCGGAAAAACTGGTTGAAATATCTGTTCAATTTGTATGGAAGACCTCTCCCACTTCCAGAGTAAGGTGGAGTGTCAAACTACTCTCCCATGCAAAAGAGGGAGGGGTTGTCGAACCACCATGAAATTTTTTTTTATTACTTTATTAGGGTGGCTTTCAGCCACAGGCTGGTTCGCCACCATCCATGTAAATATTTTATGCTACCAACAAACTCCACATGCCAAATTTGGTTCCAATTACTTGATTAGTTTTCGAGTTGTGAAGAAATCTGAGTCTCGCATGTGTAAGAGCCCTCTCTTCCAGATAAGGAAGGGGTGTCGAACCATTATGGACATATTAGTTACCCCTCAAAACATTCACATGTCAAATTTGGCTTCATTTACTTGGTTAGTTCTTGAGATGTGCGAAATTTGTGTTTTATTTGTATGGAACCCCTCCCTTTCAGAATAGAGAGGGCTCTCGAACCATTATGGACATATTTTTTACCCCTAGAAAAAGTCAAATATCAAATTTGATTCCAAATAATTAATTAGTTCTCGAGATGTGCAAAATTTGTGTTCCATTTGTATAGGACCTCTACCTTTCAGAATTTGTTACTCCTAAAAACATTCCCATGTCAAATTTGATTCTATTTACTTGATTTTTTTCTCGAGATGTACAAAATTTGTGTTTCATTTGTTTGGGAGTCCTCCCTTACAGAATAAGGAGGTGTCTCAAACCATTATGGACATATTTGTTACCCCTAGAAATTTTCACATGTCAAATTTGGTTCCATTTACTTGATTAGTTCTCGAGTTCTGTGCAGAAATTTGTATTTCATTTGTATGGGACCCCTCGCTTCCAAAATAGGGAGGGGTATCGAACAATCCTTGTTACCTTTCCCGGCCCCTAAAACCCTTAAATACAAAATTTCACGCCACTCCGTTCAGTAGCTTCTAAATCTATATGGATCAGACAGACAGACAGGCAGAACTGCATTTTTAAATATTTAGATTTGATTGTTGCCACCATGTCAAAAATTACAATTGTTATGAGACAATGGTCGAATTGTTGTTAGAGAAATGTGTTAACTAAAATTATGAAGCGTTTGAAGATTTTGACACGATTTAATAGTTTATAAATTTACCCAAAATTTTGCGATTTGTTAGTGATTATATATATCGCACGCTAGCCTGGGGGCTAATGCGGTCTCGATCAATTAGATTAGTTGAGAGAATTCGTTATCGATATTGTTTTCGGCACATTTTTCATGTTGTAGGATAAGTACAACGATACACCGTGCCCCAGTGCTGAGTCGAGAAAATTTCCAGCTCGTAAAGTTCCTCGACCTGATCGAGAATCGAACCCGATATCACAACCATGTGGGAGAGCTAGCCGACCGACATCGCTAACCTCAGAACCACGGTTAGTGATTAGCTAAAGTAAAAAATCGAAGCCATACTAAGTACCTCATATCAAAAAATGTAATTAAACTGAAGATAAAGGTCGAAATTTGTGACATTATTCTTGGAAATATACTTCAATATTTATTTACTAGATTTGCTTGTAAAAAAATCAACGTCTTTGTCTTATAAGCGAAAGTTGGGATCAGGATGTTGAAAGTAGAACAATGTAAACATTTCCGAGGTCGCTATAGTAGAACATGATAATGATTTCAATAAACAAAACTTAATAAGATTTGTTCTCGAGTTCAGAAACAGTACAAAACTGCAGAACTTTGTTTTACTTTCTACCCTACTCCCGACATTCGCTTTATTATCGCTACAAAAAAATACTCATTTTTTGTTCGACTTCCAAAAATTAATCATTGAATAATATTTAAAAATAAGAAACAAAACTACATGACCGTTTGATATGATGAGAAAAAGACAGTTGTAGATACGCAGTGGCGTAGCATGACCGGGTGACACTCGGAGCGGAAAATTTAGGTGTCCCCCCACCAGGTTGCGATGGAATTACTTGTTATCAAAAATTGTGAGAGTTGGCACGTTCATTTTCAATTGCACTGAATCTACCCATTTTTGAAAAATTGGTTGAGGTTATACTATGTACTTACTTACTTTTATGGCGACAGATCATTGAGATCCTATGCCGAATCCAGAATACGTCTCCACAAAACTCGGTCTTGGGCTGCTACTCTCCAGTCTCCCCTTACACCCACTGCTCTGCCATCCTCGTCGATAGCCAACAACTAGCGCGTGCGCGGTCTGCCTCGAAGTCGTCGGCCTCTATCCGGTTCTCTACTAAATATTATCTTTGCCGGTCGCTCATCCGCCATCCGTGCTACATGGCCAGCCCACTGTAACCTGCCGTGTTTCATCAGCTTGACAATATCAGCGTGTTTGTATACTTCGTACAACTCGTGATTCATGCGCCTGCGCCACACCCCGTTCTCTAGTTTGCCTCCGAGTATTGATCGCAGGATTCTACGCTCGAAGACCCCAAGCGCTCGTCGATCGGCCTCCTTCCACGTCCACGATTCATGTCCGTAGAGCGCCACCGGGAGGATCAGAGTCCTATAGCGCGCAAATTTCGTACGGATCTGTAGGCTACGGAACGGGGTTATACTATGTATTAGGAGCAAATTTGTATAATTTTCGAGAGGTTTACCTCGACCTCCACTTAATTGATAATTAAACTCACGGATGTCACCCTATTGAAGGTGACACGTATGAAAACTTTCCTCACGGGTGTCACCCCCTAGAGGGTGACACCCGGGGCGGAGCGCCCCCTCCGCCCCCCACGCTACGCTTGTGTAGATACGGTAATGTTCTTATGAAAAAAAAACCGTAATGAACTCAGTAGGGTTAAATACCTATTCCCGTTCTATCAGGTGGCTGTCCTGTACCTTTTCTTAAATTACGAATCAGGATTTCAATATATGGTAAGGGGGGGCAAGATGGATCACCTAAGCCAAATTTTTAATATCACGTAACTGAAGATAGTTTCGGTTTACCTTTCAAATGGTTATTTTGAAGTTATGTATATTTTATTAAATTACGCTAAAAAATAACAAAAATCAAGTGCTGGTTCGCTTTTACAGAATTTTTAGAAAAGGTTGTTTTTTTTGCCCTGTAAAATGGGCGGGGCAAGATGGGTCATTTGGAGGGGCAAGATGGGTCACCCTCTCAAACAGCACAAAATTATGATTAAATCTCAATGAACTTTTTACGGATAGCAAGAAAAATGCCTTCTCTTCATAGATAACAGAAATATGGGGTCATCTCGTCCATGTTATACCGCCAAAGGGGTTAAATTTTCCTCGACGATTACTTTCTGTAGCATTTTGTAGAACTTCCCTACTGTTGGCTTATTGAAACAATGAAAATTTTTTCCGGAGTGACAACACCGTTCACGTCGAATCTAGCCTTGAAACTGAAACGTTTACATTAAAAAATCAGCTGTCGATGCTAACTATACTGCCTCATTCTGTGCCGAACACGCATCAGTACCGGACGTGTTTGGTGATCGGTCCGATAGAGTATAACACAAAAGACGTGTGAACAAGTGTTGGCATTGTTTGCCTGGTCGAGTGAAATAAATCCGGGTTCAAGGTCGTGCCTTTGTGCAACTGTTTCGCATCGTGACTGCCAGCTGGTGCGTAAGCCGGTTTGGCTGCTGGCTGGATTGTGCTACAGCAGTGGACGAGACACAAAAGAGGAAAAAGAAGAAGCCATCAGTGTCAGTGAGTTGTATCGCTGTGTGGAGTGATCTCACACCTGGCTCGCTGCTGGTGGCTGTTTGGTGCTGCTGTATTGGTGCTGCTGGCTGTAACGGCTGCTACTTCGAACGATCGGACAACCAACCTTACTGGAAGGGAGAAATAAAGGTACGTGTTCTTGTCAGCGCTAGTGCGCTAGACTTAGCGCGATGGATGTAGATCCCTCGCCTCCCGCGCCACCATCCCCGAACCCCTCTGACCCTGACCCTTCTGTTACCCCCTCCCCTGTTCATTCTTCAGTCCCCCCTCGCCCCAGGCTTTACCCAGACGGAGCCCAGGGCAGCTATACTGTTTATTTTCGGCCAAAGGCGGGACCGAAATCGAAAAAGTTGAACCTCTTGCAGATTTCTAAAGACCTGACGAAGGAGTACAAGGGCGTGACCGAAATTTCCAAGGTCCGGCCTAACAAGCTCCGTGTCGTGGTCAGTAACCTGAAAGAGGCCAACGATATAGCTTGCTCTGAGCTCTTCACACGCGAGTATCGCGTTTACATACCCGCACGAGACGTGGAGATCGACGGTGTCATAACCGATTCGAGTCTGTCCGTCGAGTGTATACTGCAAAGTGCCAAAGGGTGCTTTAAGAACAAAACGTGTCCCGATGTAAAGGTGCTCGACTGCAAGCAATTGCGGTCAGCATCGATCATCGGTGGCAAAACAGTGTACACTCCGTCAGACTCGTTTCGAGTTACGTTCGCCGGGTCAGCACTACCAAGCCACGTCTCGATCCACCGGGTTCGTCTCCCTGTGAGGCTCTACGTGCCCCGCGTCATGAACTGCCTGAATTGCAAGCAGCTAGGCCATACAGCCGCCTACTGCTGCAATAAGGCACGTTGTGGCAAGTGTGGGGAGTCTCATGCGGAAGATTCTTGCAGTGTTAACGCTGAAAAGTGTATTCACTGCGGGGAAAATCTGCATGAGCTCTCGACATGTGCGGTGTACATGCAGCGCAGGGATAAAATAAAACGGTCTCTCAAAGAGCGTTCAAAGCGTTCCTACGCTGACATGCTGAAGAAGACCGTTACCACTTCTCCCGTTACTTCGAACCCCTTCGATCTGTTGTCCTCTGATGAAACCGATTCTGACGATTCACCAGCGGGAGCATCTTACGCCAATCCTGGGGAGTCTAGAAAGAGGAAAAATATTTCCTCTCCTAAACTTCCCAGAAAAGGTCCTAAGATTTCTCAAAGTGAAATGAAAGTTACAAACAAACCAAACAGTGCTGCGGAAAAACTGAAGCAAACTCCTCCTGGGCTTGCAAATTTAAAGTCCCAGAAGGAGTTCCCAGCATTGCCAGGAACATCTAAAACCCCAGTTGCTCCTTTTACACTCCCAGTTGATGAAACAAACTCTGGATTAGTGAAATTTTCTGACATTGTGGACTGGATTTTTGAAACTTTCAATGTACCCGATCCAATTAAAATTTTTCTTACAGCATTCCTCCCAACAGTTAGATCATTTTTGAAGCAGTTGACTGCCCAATGGCCCCTCCTTGCAGCGATTGTATCCTTCGATGCCTAATTCAACTGCGTATATGAAGGATTCTATCTCTGTCTTACAGTGGAATTGTAGAAGTATTTTACCAAAAATTGATTCGTTTAAAGTTTTGATAAATAAAAACAAATGCGATGCATTTTCCCTTTGTGAAACTTGGCTTACTTCAAATATTGATCTCAACTTCCATGATTTTAATATTATTCGCCTTGATCGAGACACCCCATATGGAGGAGTACTTTTAGGGATTAAAAAGTGCTATTCTTTCTATCGTATTAACCTCCCCTCGATTCCAGGCATCGAAGTTGTCGCATGTCAAATGACAATACAAGGTAAAGAGCTTTGTATTGCCTCAATATATATTCCTCCCAGAGCACAGGTTGGGCAACGGCTGCTCTTTGATTTAATAGAACTTCTTCCCTCGCCACGTTTGATTTTGGGAGACTTCAACTCTCATGGCGTGGCTTGGGGTTCCCCATACAATGATAACCGCTCCTCTTTAATCTATAACCTTTGCGATGACTTCGACATGACTATTTTAAACAACGGTGAAATGACACGTATCCCGAAACCTCCAGCGCGCCCAAGCGCTTTGGATCTATCCTTATGTTCGACGTCGCTACGGTTGGATTGCACATGGAAGGTAATCCTCGATCCTCACGGTAGCGACCATTTGCCTATTCTTATTTCAATTACTAACGGGTTAACTCGCATGCGACCAATTGACATTCCGTATGACCTCACACGAAATGTCGATTGGAAGTTATACGAGGAAATGATTTCAAAAGCGGTCGAGTCGATTCAACATCATCCACCACTTGAAGAATACAACCTCCTCGCGGGCTTGATTCTCGACGCCGCGTTGCAAGCCCAAACGAAGAAATATCCCGGCGTAACAATTAAAGAACGGCCTCCCACTCCGTGGTGGGACCAAGAGTGCTCCGATGTCTACACGCAAAGATCCGACGCGTTTTTTGCCTACCAGAAGGGAGGTATACCTGGCGACTATTTACGGTATTCGGAGCTTAATACCAAGCTTAAAAGCTTGGCTAAAGCAAAGAAACGTGGATATTGGCGTCGGTTCGTGAACGAGACGTCGAGGGAGACATCGATGAGCACTCTTTGGAACACAGCCCGGAGAATGCGAAATCGTATAACGGTCAACGAAAGCGAGGAGTCTTCAAGTCGGTGGATATTTGATTTTGCCAGGAAAGTATGTCCGGACTCTGTTCCTGCGCAAAACTTTGTTCGCGATACGTCTCCGGGTCACGACGCGATAGAATCACCTTTTACGATGGCAGAATTTTCAGTTGCCCTCCTGTCCTGTAACAATAACGCGCCTGGGTTAGATAGAATCAAATTCAACTTGTTGAAGAATCTACCCGGCAATGCCAAGAGGCGCTTGTTGAACTTGTTCAATAAGTTCCTGGAGCAAAACATTGTACCGCAGGATTGGAGGCAAGTGAAGGTGATCGCCATCCAAAAACCAGGGAAACCAGCTTCTGATCACAACTCTTATAGGCCGATTGCAATGCTATCCTGTATCCGGAAATTGATGGAAAAAATGATACTCCGTCGTTTAGACCACTGGGTCGAATCAAATGGTCTACTATCAGATACTCAATTTGGCTTCCGCCGTGCCAAAGGGACGAATGATTGTCTTGCGTTGCTTTCAACAGATATTCAGCTGGCGTATGCTCGCAAAGAACAAATGGCGTCTGCGTTCTTGGACATTAAGGGGGCTTTTGATTCCGTTTCTATTGACATTCTTTCGGGTAAACTTCACCGACAAGGATTTTCTCCAATTTTGAACAATTTTTTGCACAATTTGTTGTCCGAAAAGCACATGCATTTTACGCATGGCGATTTGGCAACTTTTCGCATTAGCTACATGGGTCTTCCCCAGGGCTCATGTTTAAGCCCCCTTCTTTACAACTTTTATGTAAATGACATCGACGAATGTCTGGCAAATTCATGCACGATAAGACAACTTGCAGACGACAGTGTAATCTCTGTTACAGGAGCCAAAGCTGCCGATTTGCAAGGACCATTGCAAGATACCTTGGACAATTTGTCTGCTTGGGCTTTACAGCTAGGTATCGAATTCTCTCCGGAGAAGACTGAGATAGTAGTTTTTTCTAGGAAGCATGAACCTGCTCAGCTTCAAACACAATTAATGGGTAAAACGATTTCTCAGGTTTTGGTACACAAATATCTTGGTGTCTGGTTCGACTCTAAAGGCACCTGGGGTTGTCACGTGAGGTATCTGATGAAAAAATGTCAACAAAGAGTGAATTTTCTTCGTACAATAACCGGACAATGGTGGGGAGCCCACCCAGGAGACCTTATAAGGCTTTACCAAACAACGATACTGTCTGTTATTGAGTACGGGTGTTTCTGCTTCCGCTCCGCAGCAAACACACATTTGATCAAACTGGAGCGAATACAATATCGTTGTTTGCGTATCGCCTTAGGTTGCATGCAGTCGACCCATACGATGAGTTTGGAGGTCTTAGCTGGAGTACTACCATTGAAAAACCGCTTCTGGAGCCTGTCTTCTCGTATTCTTATCAAATGTGAGGTCTTGAACCGTCCCGTGATTGAAAATTTTGAAAGGTTAATCGAGCTTAATTCTCAAACCCGTTTTATGACATTGTATTTCAATCACATGTCCCAAAATATTAACCCTTCTTCGAATATTCCAAATCGTGTCGACTTATCAAATACTTCTGATTCTACTGTGTTTTTCGATACATCCATGATAGAAGAAACTCGTGGAATCCCGGATCATTTACGCGTGCAGCAGATCCCTAAAATTTTTTCCAATAAATATCGAAACATCAACTGCGACAATATGTACTACACTGACGGATCACTTCTTGATGGGTCCACTGGCTTCGGTATCTTCAATAACAATTTAACCGTCTCCCATAAGCTCGATAATCCTGCTTCTGTTTACGTCGCAGAATTAGCTGCAATTCAGTACACCCTAGGGATTATCGAAAAAATGCCCACGGACCATTATTTCATCTTTACGGACAGTCTCAGTTCCATTGAGGCTCTCCGATCGATGAAAGATGTTAAGCACTCTCCGTATTTCCTGGGGAAAATACGGGAACATCTGAGTGCTTTATCCGAAAAATCTACTCAGATTACCTTAGCGTGGGTCCCTTCTCACTGCTCGATACCGGGTAATGAGAAAGCGGACTCTTTGGCTAAGGTGGGCGCAACAAACGGTGATATTTATGAAAGACCAATTGCCTTTAATGAATTTTTCGCACTTGTACGTCAGAATACGATCATCAGTTGGCAAAATGCTTGGACCAGAGGGGAATTGGGAAGGTGGTTACATTCCATAATCCCCAAAGTATCGACGAACCCGTGGTTCAAGGGGTTGGATGTAGGTCGGGATTTCATTTGCGTGATGTCCCGGCTTATGTCCAATCACTATAGATTTGACGCGCATCTCCGTCGTGTTGGGCTCGGGGAAAGTGGTATCTGTGCCTGTGGTGAAGGTTATCACGACATAGAGCATGTGGTTTGGTCATGCCCTGTACACCGTGACGCCAGGTCTAAATTAATAGCTTCCCTGCAGGCCGAGGGTAGACAGCCGGCTGTTCCTGTTCGTGATGTCTTGGCGAGCCGTGACCTATCCTACATGTCCCTTATATACGTTTTCCTGAAATCCATCCATGCCCCAGTCTAGTCCCGTTCCCCCCCGTCTACACCCAACAAAACGACAAGAACACGTTTGAACCTTAAGCACAAAACCAGCAACCAGACCCCGCACAATAGAACCAGGACCCAAGGACTACGAGCCTCTGTCCCAACTCACGACATCGTGGCTCAGCAGAACGAATCCATACATGCCATTCGACGATTATCAGACGACCATTGAACAACAAAACACTGATTGGAAATCCCATGCTAGTTTTAAGTTAGTCTTAATTTCAGCTCGTAGTCGGCAGCGAGGATAAAAAATTTGCTTTAGTTTTTAAGTCATCAGATATAATTGGCGCCGTTAAACATTAAATTGTATTTGTGCCGTGTCAAATAAATGTTATGTTATGTGAAAAAAAAAAAAAAAAACTATACTGCCTCGTCTTTGGTGACCCATGCTGCCCCAATCCTTAATTTAGTTCACGATTGTGATATTCATAATTATTTTACATTTATTTATGCTAAAAAGCATATTATTTAGTACATCATGAGCCAAACTGCTGCTGCTATAAAGGTTTACTTCAAATTATACAGCGTACGACGAGAGAACACGTTTTTTCAAAAGTGTGAATCGCGTAAGAAACTTAGCGAAAAAAATATTTTATTTATTAAAAACAAGCAATATGCAAATATGAACTATGAATACGTGATACATAGTCGAAAACACGTTACGCATCATGTCATTACCAAAAAAGTTATTACAAGCTCAAAAACGGCACTGACCCATCTTGCCCCACCTTACCCTACTCAGTAGAACAGCATATTTTAAAATACTTCTAATCGACCTGGAAATTTAATATAATAAAACGTTATTTAAAAATAAACATGACCCTATACCCGATGCACTCCTCATCTACATTCGCTCCATCGCTCATCTGATCGCAATCTCTCGTTATTCATAGAGAGAGCGAAATATTATGATTTGAGGTAATTATATGCAGGAGTCTCCCGAATGGGGAAGATCGACCTGGCTCTTTATAGCATCAAACGAAGAAGAGGGCCGCCAGCTTCGATGAGTTAGTATTATTGGTATTACCCAGTGGTGGGCACCGCTAATCGAAAGTTTAGCGACGCTAATCGCTAAGCCGCTAACCGGAAAATTTAGCTCGATAATCGCTAAACGCTAAACCCACATTAGCGGAACTTTCGCTAATCGCTAACTTTTTAATATGTTAATAGTCATATCGCTATATTTATTGCTCGTGTTTTGTAAGATTTGGACCACTTTGATCTTTTTTGGTTAACCCTCTCCCGCTCACGAGGTTTTTCATGATTTAAAAATACTTAACGGGTTAATTTGGGCAAAATACTTCGTAGACTTATTTAAATTACTGGGAAATGTTATATTTCGAAGTAAAAAGTTAAATTTGAAATGGTGCTCCAGAGCACCTATGAGCATAGAAGGGACTTATTTTTAATACGAGAAAATTTTTTTTTTGGTAAAATTTAACTATTGAAAGCAGTTATTTAAAAATTAATAAAAATAAAAGAGAAACAATGTATTTTTCAAAAAAAAAAAAAACTACGTTTACCGAACCATTTGATTGATTTTTTATGATGGAAAATGAAGAAAAAAATCTCGCTTTCATTATGCAAAG
Organism: Wyeomyia smithii; assembly: GCF_029784165.1. NCBI lineage: Eukaryota > Metazoa > Arthropoda > Insecta > Diptera > Culicidae > Wyeomyia > Wyeomyia smithii. Next base: position 91,665,154 of record NC_073696.1, read on the forward strand.
ACGAACATTACACTTCGAACACCAAAAAAGTGTAAAGTGATCACGATGATTGCGTTAGAAACATCTCTGCGCATCTCTAAATGCTGGCCAATATGATATTCCATCGTAACGGATATTTTTAGCCAGCATACGTTGTGAATTTTTGTCTTCTGTATGCCCAGTGGTGCTCTGAGGCACCATATTCAAATTTATGGGACAAGCGAATTAGAATGAAAAATGCTAATTTGGTGTATTGTTACACTCAATAGACGATAGATCTACGTAAAATTTATTTTTATTATGAAATCGATTGATTATTGTTATATAAAAACGGTTGTCAAAAACACACATTATTTTTTTATCGAAAAATCCAGACATTCTTCTACAGTTTTCTTGAAAACAATCCAAACATTGAATTAAGCTGTCATTCGATATGCCAAGTTAAAAGTGTATTAAAATGCAACATTTTGTAGAAAAAAGAAGTCAAAACTAACTATTTTCTGCCAAAATATGGTCAATACAATTCATGGTGCTCTAGAGTCACCATGAGCGGGAAAGGGTACAAACGAAAACAATTACTTTTTAAAGCTAAGTATTTACAATAAGAGGTTCACGAAACGGTATTCATATTTGATTTTGTAAAAACAAGAATAACAAAAGTTATTTAGAAAATAGATACTCTTAGGAGTGTTTTCATAAAAATTCAATTATTATCTTAATCGAAAAAGTAGAACCAAAGTTGTCATTATTTCAAGCGCATTGCAATTTACCAAAGTTCTTGGTGTGCCGAAAATTTAATCTAGACCTTGTGCTTGTTCTTTAAAATGCTCCTGTGACTTGTACGATAACTGGAACTCCATTCTAGGGTAAAAAAACTGACAAAAGTAACTTTCGCAGTAAAGTATGTTCATCTTTCGAATCAATTTACGTACGCCATCAGCAATTCACAGTTTTTCTAAATATTTCTATTGTCGCTTCTCTACAAAATTTAGCGAATTAGCGTTTCGAAGGCCAAAATTTTAGCGACGATCACAGTTTCGCTAACTAGCTCAAAAATTAGCGAAATCGCTAACTGAATTTAAGCGTCGCTAATTAGCAAATTAGCGGAATGGTGCCCACCACTGGTATTATCCAATATAATGACAAATCAGAATTTTTTTGCTATCTTACGGAAACTCAATGTATTTTGAAAACCGTCTCTTTAAAAGATCTTTTAGCTATACATTAAAAAATGCAGTGAAGTGACTTTATTCAACTTAACTAATTTAGGTTTAAATCACAGTTCTATTGTTACACTAATATGGAACTATTGAAAATAAAAATTACGGCATTATCTGTGCAAAAGATCAAATGATTAACTAAGGTCCAGTCCACGCTATTTACTTACTAAGGAACCAAAAAGGCCGAAGATCACACCCACAAACAGCACAGAACTGAGGAATATATTATAACATCAATAATGCAATGTTCTATAATAAATTTAACATTCACTTACATTAAAAGAGTAGCGAGCAGTCCGCATAGTTACTGCAGGTTGATATGTAAGCTGCGGCCAGGTTAAGCCAGGATAACTAGAAACGTACCACCCCTCATTTCTCAAATGTTTCTTCATCATTATACGAATATTGTTGCCACATTGTGGACAGTACTAAAAATAAAAACTATGTGAAGTCTCTAATATATCGTTTTAGTAAAAATTAAACAATATTTACGGTTAGTTTAAACTTCTTCATTGCGTTTCACAAACGTTTTTCGCGGTTTCAGTTTCAAATTATAATTCAGCAGAAGGGATGGGCGATGCTTGTATCGATACCAACGGTATCGATACATGGAGCCTAAGTATCGAGTATTTCGGCATCGATACTTGTTGCTAGCGATGAGTAGCGGTATCGACACTTTGCCAACGATACTTTGAAACGATACCGATACCACCTATTGGGGTTAGGAGATACAAGTATCGATACCAACGGTCTCGATACTTCGGCCAAAAGCTTTGAGTATTTTCGATACTTTCTATAGAGATAAGTGACTTTTCACCTACGCACACTAGTTAACATGTAAACCTGTGTAAAGTTGCTTTCGTTTCTTTCAAACTGAAAATCATCGCATCTTGTTGCTTTGACTTTTATCACTTTTTACCATTTTTGGTCGATTATGTTCAGCAGCTTCATCCGATTTCTGATCACGAATGAAAAAATTTATTCAGAAACAAGCTTAAAACATATAATGAGTGTTCAACTAAATATTTGTCCAGCTGCTAAAAACATAGCATTGCAAACAAAACAGCTATTTGTAAATATTTTCCTCAACTAGTTGCACTAACACATTCGTATGTAAAAAGGTCTATACCGATATCACGATACTTGGTATCGTTTTGTGCAAAAGTATTCGAGTACTCAGGTATCGATACTTCAGAGAGTATCGCCCATCCCTATTCAACAGTGACAGGGAAACAGAGATGCCAGATGTTTTTGCAAAATGTCTGCAACTACTCGCAAACCCGGAAAAATCTGCTTGATATTTGAAAAAAAAAAATCTATTCGTGATTCGAAAAAAAAATCGTTCGCGCAGGCAAAAGTCTGCAAAAATCTGCACACATTTTGAGAAAATCTGCGCAAATATAAAGAGACTCTGACAGAAATCTGCAGAAACTATGGGAAATCTATATCTAAACTATGGGAAATCTATATCTAAATATCTGCGAATCAATAAAAATCTGTACACGGACATTAAAAATCTGCGTTTTGCAGACAAATCTGCACATCCGGTATCCCTGCAGGGAAAGGAAATCAAGGGGCTCTTGTGGCTGTCAAACTCCATACATTTTCCATCTACCACTCATTCATTCTGGTACCAGCGTTTCTGGTACCCACTTTCTGGTTGGTTTGCCCTAAAACTAGTGCAATAGAGTAAACGTCTCAAATTGTCGGTAAACTTCCCAACAAACAATTTGTTGATTTACAGTAAAAAGCTATTATTCAGTGAATTTAGGCTGAACTATAGCTCAACAAGCCGTTATCTAACAAAATTGTTTGTTGGGTTATTCTCGAATAAATATCGTTTTAGATGAAAAAAAAAAAAAGAACTCAATATTTGTTTTCAGTACAATGTGCACTTTCATTGAATAAGATAGGCACAGACAGACGTCCAAGCAAGAACAAAATTGATCGAAAATTCTGTGTAAATTTTCAAAGAGAATTGCGTTATAAATCACTTGTATACTAGTGCCGCCTGGTGACCTTATCGCTACAATACATTTTTTTTCGCTGGTGTATGAGTCTGGCGTCACTGGTAGCGCTATCTGGTTACGGAATGCTACTTTAAAAAACTTTACACAAGTTTGGAGCTCAGCTTGGACGTCTGTCTGCGAGATAGGTTTTGTAAGCATTTGAAATGAGATATTGACGCCGTAATGAATTAATGATTGGCAGGCAAAATCTTGACGTTTATAATTCCCTGAACCTGAAAGAAATTAGCAGCAGAGATTCCAGATGTTTTTGAATATTTGCTGCAACTGCTGGAAAACCCGGAGAAATCCAACACGCTCGTCAAATTTAACTCTAAACTGAGTGAGATGTCACTCACTTTTGTTAGAAGTGAACCCACTCTGAACAGAGTTTTTATGATATTACTCATATATGGATAGAGTCACCATGTGTCAGAAATTGAGTAGAAATTACCCTCTTCTTAAAAAACCGCTTTGAAATGAAACTGAGTGAAAGCTACTCAGTTTGCTCGTTTTGACTTTTGATTCCTTTGATGAATGAAACTGCCAGAGGATTGTTGTATAAAATTATAACAAAATCACAAGTTTTTTTCAAATCTTTGTATTTTGCATATACATATATGTAATAAAAAAACAAACCTTATTAAATCATTAGTGTATTTTCTGCCTTAGCAGCTTCATTAAAAACCGCAGCAATACGGTTCACTGTTACCCGGGAACTGTGACTTGAGGTTTTAAATAGTACACATGCCAAAAAATCCATAACCATTCTGATATCTGGAGAAACTCTAATACACAAATGAAAAACACTTTTTTCAAACAATAATACAACACGTTTTTCCAAACAACAACTTATTTTTAGCGAAATGTTTTCAATACCACTCAAAAAAAGAGTAAAGCGGAAAATTATGACAATCTGAGTAACTGTTACTCAGTTCGGTAAACGAAACTTATTCAGTTTTTGACGTTTTAATAGACCATGTAAAACTGAGCTAAAGTTTTGTTTACGTTTAGACATACGACCTTATCACAAGTCGAGAGTTCTTCCTGCAAGCATTTCAAGTTCAATGGAATTTTTGCTAGAGGTTTTCCGTTTGTGTCAGGGGAACCGCGGACCGTTGAGATGTTGGGTACGCAGCAAATATATTGCAAATTTCCGCTGAAACGCGAATTACAGACAACTTGCAAGTAAAATGCAAACAACTTGTACGTCAGATTTATCGTATACCAGCATACGAGAGTGACCCAAGCAGCACGCATTGTTGCAATGAAGCAAATGCAACTCTCAATGCAGCATTCAAAGATTGTAATAAATCGCATCCGTTACTTTTATTCAACTTGTAAATAACCGAAAAAGCGCAGGAGGTGGAGCCTATATGCAACTAACAGTGCTATGTGTACCATCATCTGCATCGATAGCCGCTGCAGTATAGGAAGAAAAGAGAGGAGAAATAAAGTTAAGTTTGTTTACCTTTACTGTCATTACTCTTCGATGATGGTGTCGCGAAGTTTAATGGTGCTTATTACGGGAGTCACTTCACGGTAAAATATATTCCACTCTCACGCTCACTTCACTTTTTTAGACCTATTCCCGATTCCACCTCAAGTGAGGTGACAAAAATCACCTCCGTGAAGTGAGATTGACAGTGAAGTGAAATTGAGAATAGGACAAGTGAAATGAGATTGTTTCCCAGCTCAAAAATCTCCAAGTCCCAGGGAATCGTTTTTTCCGTTTTTTTAGATAACACCAGATCTTGACGTGCTCTGCATTTCTAAGACATTCGGCATCAAAACAAATGTTTTTTTCGGTATAGAAAATTTCCTGAACTAGTTTGCATTTTTTTCATCGGACAAAAAAATAAAAATTTGACCGCTTAAGAGCACGGATCAAATTCTGATTCGTTTCGTTACTGAAGAATAAATCCAATATTTACCATTAGATCACAAATCAATCAACCTTAAGACTTATGGCATTCTCGTGGAATCATTTCACCGTTCAAAATGGTCGTGAAATAATTCCACGCGAAACGTCGCTTTTTCCGTTCTCACTTCACTGATATGACACTCATAATAACCCAGATTCCACGGCAGATGTCACTTTGCGACGTTTTTCTCACTTACGTGAGTCCCGCAATCAGCGAAGGAAAAAAACCACCTCTAGCGATTAATGAATACATATAAAACAACCCTAAGATGCATAGATGAGGAAAAAAAAACCCTAAGATGCGTTGACATCGTCGTCAGTATGCGAAAAACAAAGTATCGGTGCTGGTGCACTCTCTTTGCTTTCCTCTTTACGATATAATCACATACATAAGACATACGTAACACTGGCGTTTTTTCCTGGTACACGTTGCCCCATAGTACTCCGTACCTCGCCCTGTTAAACTGCTCGATAAATAATGAACACAATGAATTTTCTTTTTCTCGACCTTATCGAGCCCCAAAGAAAATCCCATAAGGAACTGTCAAAAAGTTATTTACAAAATCAATGCAGCATTTTTCGAGTAGAAACGAGACAAATGCAGGGCTGCGCTGGTACACTGCCTTCAAAAACAACTCAAACAGAGGTTTTTTTACATAGGTTGGTACTTTCGAGTAGTTCATTTTGTACCAACTTTTTTGGAAGATTTCTTCCTGAGTGTTACGTATGTCTTATGTATGTGATATAATTCTATTCATTAGTGTACACCACAACAAGTGGTTCTCAATCGGTATATGGAGTTATTCGTCACTGTTACACGAAGCGATCAGATCTTGTTATATCCTTATTCTTTAGACTCATGAAGATGATTTTTTTGTCGGAAAAAGAGAGAAAATGACAGTGTATGCTCTCCTACTCTTGCTTAAACTAAACCGCTGCCGAAGTACTCCCTTCCCCCACACTTTCCCTCTCACCGCACCACACCTCTGCTGCTGTTTAGGCGACATGATATTCTCCTGTTGCTATCCTTTCTTCCCCCAACTACCGGCCTATGGAGAGACAAACGCAACGAGCGAATCGCTTCTCAGAGCTGATGTAGTCTAGTCATGTGTTTGTTTTCTCCCAGAAACCTATGCACCATATCATCATTTCATTATGGGTTGAGAGGATTCAAGTTTAGTCGCGGTCTGTACACTTCATGAAGTGTACATGTGATGAATAAACGACGATTGCATCATATTCGTTCCGTTTCCATCACTGCCCGCAATAGGATTTTGTTCACTTCACTCTGATTTCACCGTGAAGTGACTCCCGTAATAAGCACCAATATAACTACATACATTATAAAAAACCTTAAATATACCGAACTTTTTCTCTACTTACGCTTCTGATAAGTATGTTATTCTACCTGCGATTCAAAATTCACCGTGCAAAAAATGTTTTTACTTCGTAATTATTCACGCGCCTTTTATAAAGTGTTGTAAAAAAAATTTTATGATTCAAACTCGCCAAATTATAAACAATGTTTTGGGAAACGATAGTTCAGAAAACCTTGCTCAGTGGATTTGCAGTGTTAATCATGCGAAATATGGAATAAAAAAACCATATTTCCAACAATAATCATTTATCATTCGTTTATATTGGAGATGGCTGTTTACTGTGTAGTAATTTTAGCAAATATATGGTTCAACAAGATGTTGCTATACATTTTCACTACTAGTTTGCTTTCCTTAGAAGAAAATGTTTGTGAAACAACAATATGCAACATCATGTGACATTATCGTTATTTAAAAGCATCATGAAATATGCAGTTGGAAATAGATTGCAGAAAATTATTGAGCAATTTCTAGTTTTCAGTTACGAGAATGTTACACGTAAATAACAAAATGTTGCTAAATTCTTTTATATTTCTTCAGAGTAACCGAAAAAGTTTCTTGCACCGTTAAAAAAGTTTTAAAACAACAAATATTGAGTAGTCTCATTTGAAAAAATGTTGCAAGTGCTGCTTGGGGAACGCGATAGACTGTATAGATACGATTAACGAAGGCATTCTGTCGCGTTCGCTCTAGTTGACTGGTATACGATCAATCTGGCGTGCACGTCATCTGAATTTTACTTGCAAGTTGTCTGTAATTCGCGTTTCAGATGCAATCAGCAATATGAGATTTGACAGCGATAGCATACACGCTCGTGAAAAGTAACACGGCGAATGAATTAGTTTTAATTCAATTTCATAAGTTGCATGGAAACGTCAAAAAATGAATACCGCATTTGGTGATTCTGTGTAATTTTTACACTGATTTTAGATTAATCTAGAATAACTCATTTTTGAATTTACCACTATAACTCAATTTTGAGTAGCAAGCATGAAAAAACGACACCATTATTTGACACGAGTGAAAAGGCGGCACCATGATTCAACATTTGTGCGCCATTATTTAGCCTTTGCGGCCGTGTTATCTATTCTTGTGGGTGTTTGAGTGATTCCAAAAAATGAGAAAATCGCTGGGAAGGTGGTCACGGACATTTTAAAAAGCTTTAAGGTACATATATAAACTTTTTTCATTATTCATTCTAAAGAACCAAAAGTTTTCAGGTTGTTCGTGTCATCAGGAAAATTGTGGGAGAGTAAAATATCAAGTGATTATGCATCACAAAAAAAGAGCAAAATATACTTAAAAAATAAATATAATTAGACACCGTTCAGATTTTGTTTGTTTTGTTCTGACTGTTACCGGCACAAACCTCCCTCTCTACGCTAACATCGCATTTCAAACTGAGTGGTTTTCAATTCTTAAACTGAGTACTTTTAAATTCTGAAAATGGTTAGTTTTAAATTCAAAAATGAATATTTTTCTATTCAAAAATTTGATAGTTTCAAAATCTAAATCTGTGTAGGTTTCAATTTCAAAACTGAGTAGTTTTAAATTCAATAAATGGATAATTTTGTACACATAAACTGATATTTTTTAAGAACTAAATGAGTTTTATTAAACACAAAAAATGAGTTCAATTGTATACATCATTCTGAATAATAAATACACAGTATTTGCCCATACTATGGTTACACAATTTTGAATAACAACAGAGTTACTCAATTTTCGTGTTGTTCCACTTTTTATGAAAATGAATTGTTTTCTAATCATTTTTGAATTCATTTTAGGGAGCGTGTAGTCCTGAAAAAATCTGCTCGAAATCTGAAAAAATTTATCCGTGATTCGAAAAAATTTCGCTCACGCAGGCAAAAGTCTGCAAAAATTTACGATGTCGCTACAGTCGCTAAACAGCCTGTATGTTCATCAGTGTATGTACTTTCCACTCCCTTTGGTACTGACGTTGAAATTTATTCGCTGTGCCGTTCGCTCCACGGTGACAGCAGCGACCTCACACTTACTTTACCATTCAGCATGACGAGGGGTTCAATTCGAAGGGTATATTTTTGTGCACACAAGCTATTTTACACACTTTTAATCATTTGATTGTTAGTCTGTTCTCTGTGCTATTGTTGAAAAGAATAGTCGCGGGTGTCGCCAGAAATTAACCAGATTTATTAACTGCCTGCTGGTAACAGGGGATGTTACAAAATCCTACGGATATAATTTATCGAATAGAAGTAGTTGGGGAATTGTTTAAGTATCTTACTTTTAGTAATTTCGCTATTCTTCAACAGATTTGTTCGCTTACGATCTGCTTTCAATCTTCTCGATTAAGACTCTAGGGTTAGATAGATTTTGATTTTATAGTAGAAATTTAATTAGAAGGCTTTCACGTTCCTTACCCTTTGGTAAGTATTTGCCAATAATTTTAAGCCTCAACTAGTCGTAGATGTAGCTATAAGAGTACTCATTATTGCACGTGTTTGTAGAATTAACTAATTAGGATTGGACATGCAGATCAACTAGGCGGGTTAAATATTATCAATTAGCTAGGTTAAGTATTAGATTTAAACAAACGATAATTTTAAGTAGTAGATTTAAGTTATGCACTAATTTAATGGTAAGTATAGAGTGGGTAGACTGCATGTTAGACTTCTCCTTTTCCTTTAATTTTCGCAAGTCAGAGGCGATGACAGATTCCCGGTGGTAATGCAGGCTTTGGCATGTATGACAGACGTCATGAGTGTCGATAAAGATGTTCGACGATTTGGGGTTTGCCGAATTCGACGGGCGTGCTTACACTCCCCCCCGAATACGCAAAGGTCCACTCTGAAGCGCATTAGTCCTTGACGCCCACGTCGAGTACGCCGAGCTTCACCGCTGGTCTCTCGTATATGCCCTGGTTGGTTTGCACTGTGGCGCTTCTTACTTGCCCGTCTGCTCCTGATTTCACTCCGATTATTCGTCCCAATGGCCAGCTATTACGGGGACCCTTTGGGTCCGCGATGACTACAACGTCGCCTATCTCGATTGGTTTTGCCTTGGTAAACCACTTGGTGCGTCGAGTGATAACGGGTAAGTAATCTCTCAGCCACCATCGCCAGAATTCGTTGGCTATCAGTTGTGACTGTTTCCAGCTATTTCGAAGTACCACAGGATTGTCGTCATACGGTACCCATGCCTTAAGTCCGTTTGATGATCCCAGCAAGAATGGTTAGGTGTTAAAACCGGTGATTCGTCGTCTTCCAAAGGGATGTTTGTCAGTGGCCGTGAGTTGATCACGTTTTCTATCTCCAGGAGCGTGCTATTAAGTACTTCGTCAGTCGGAAGCCTTCTCCATTGCAGTTTACAGAGGTTAGACTTAACGCTACGGATTAAGCGCTCCCATGCGCCCCCCATGTGTGGTGAAGCCGGTGGGATGAAGGTCCATTCTGTGTCTGGTGTCGTGAATTCTTTTACAAGTTGCTCTTGGTTCACGGTTCTCAAAGCTTCTCGTAATTCTTTGTTACTTCCCTGAAAGTTCGTGCCTCTGTCGCTGAAGATAGTGGCTGGCACGCCTCTTCTAGCCATAATATTGCGTATCGCTAGGATGCACGAATCGGTCGTCAGTGTGTGAGCTATTTCTAGGTGGATAGCGCGAGTTGTAAGGCAAGTGGCAAGGACCCCCCACCGTTTTTCGGTTCGCCTTCCGATGCTTACAGTCATGGGACCGAAATAGTCCAACCCCATGTATGTAAACGGTCTAGTAAATGCAGCGAGTCGTTGTGGAGGTAAGTCGCTCATTGCTGGCGGTTGAGGTAAGGCACGAGTGTTTTTACATTCTTGACATTCTTTGCGGATATTGTTGTATATGGCTTTAAGTCTGAAAACACGAAAGCGCTGCCGTATCTCATTTATTGTTGTTTCATGATTTTGATGGTTGAACCGCTTGTGGTTGTCGAAAATGATGAGTTGGGTGACTGGATGGTTTCGCGGAAGGATTATCGGTTGAGCGGCGTCGCTGGCGATAAAAGGACAGGTTTGTGTTCTACCACGAACTCTTAGCACACTGTTAGTGTCTAGGAATGCGCACTGTTGGTAAAGCTGGCTGCCTCTAGGTATTGACTTGTTAGGAGTGCTTTCATTTGAGTTTCTGGAGAGGATGGCGATTTCGTCGATGTAGGTTGATGCCTGCGCTACGCGAAACAGATAACATTCAGCTTCGATTAGTTCTTCTTGTTTGAGTGGTCCATCTCTTCGTTCCTTCTTGTTACGCCTCATGTTGTGCACCCAGCGAAAAACACGAGCGGTACAACGTAGTAACTTCTGCCAATCTGAGAAGCGATTAAAATTAATAACTGATTCTTCGATCCTGGTGTGATACAGTAAGTGAGGACGAAGTTCTTCGGTTGTACTGCCAATATGATTATCTGAAATGGGCCAGTCTCCGGGTTATTTCCGTAGGAACGCTGGTCCCTGGAACCAGCGACTAGAGGCGGACAAATCCGGACGGCCTTTCCACTTTGTTCCCTCGTCCGCGACATTCTGTTTGGTCGATATCCAGTTCCATTCGCGTATATCAGATGCCTCCAGTATCTCGCTAACTCTGAACGCGACGTACTGGTTATAGCGCCGATGGTCGGATTTCAGCCAGCATAGTACGTCCTTCGAGTCCGTCCAAAAGAAGCGTTCCTTCACTCTAATGGACAATGATTTAGAAACGGTTTCCGCAAGTCTAACGCCGATAACCGCAGCTTGCAGCTCAGAGCGCGGGATTGACAGATATTTCAAAGGCGAAACTTTTGTTTTAGAGCTAACTAGGGAGCATTCGACGACGGTTCCTTCCTGATATCTCAAGTAAGCGATAGCGGCGTAGCCAGTCTCACTCGCATCTACGAATATATGTAGCTGGATCGTTGTACTGTCGGCTGTAGACGTCACCATTCGGTAGCAACGAGGAATTTTCACGGTTGTTATTTCTGGTAGTGCTGAACACCACGTTGTCCACTTGCTAAGGTGTGAGTCATCGATTAAGTCGTCCCAGTCGATCGAAGCGCGCCAGATTTCTTGAAGGAGTGTTTTTAAAACCATTAGAAAGTGCCCTATGAGCCCTAGCGGGTCGAACACCATCATGAGAAGGACCTCCCGTTTAGTTGGTCGACGTCGTCCAGATAGTAGAAGCTTGTCTATGCGAGGTGAAATTTTAAACGTAAAACAATCTGATGAGGTGTCCCACCATAGCCCGAGAATCTTTTCGAATGAATTGTCACCGCTAAGGTTTTTCTCCTCTATTGTTGGCTCGTGCATCGCTTTCAGAACTGCTGGTGAGTTCGTTGTCCAATTGCGGATTTCAAATCCGGCCGACGCGGGTATCTTTTTAACCTCTTTCGACAGTTGAATCGCTTGTGATTCCAATTCTACACTTAGAAGCATGTCGTCGACATAATGTCTCTTTACGATTGCTTCGACGGCAGCAGGATATTCTTGTTCATATTTTGCCGCATGAGTATTTTTTACGTACTGAGCGGTACTTGGTGAGCAGCAGGCTCCAAATGTCATTACCTGTACGACGTATGTACTCGGGTTCGTGTTAGTCCCATCTTTCCAAAAAAATCTCTGGCAGTGCTGATCCTCTTCGCGAATGTGGACTTGGTGATACATCTCGCGGATGTCCCCACAAATTGCGATCCGATACTCGCGAAACTGGATCAATACCGATAGCAAGGAGGTTAGTAAATCTGGGCCTTTAAGCAATACGGAGTTCAGCGAAACCCCGTGGGCGGTTGCGGCTGCATCCCATACGAGTCTTGTTTTTCCTGGTTTGTTTGCGTTTAAAACCGGAAACATAGGCAAGTACCAGACCCGAGAGCGTTTCACTTGCAGTTCCTGTTCCGAAAGTTTACGGATATATCCCTTCTGTACATGATCATAGATCTTTGCTTTTACTGCCTCTGCTAACACTGGATCACTCATCATTCCCCTTTCTAGACATTGCCACCTTTTAAGAGCCATCTCTTTGCTATCTGGGAGCCGAACGTTTTCGTACTTCCAGAGAAGTTCTGACTCATACCATCCATTCCCAGGTTTCGTTAATGTTTCGAGAAGCATCTGCGCTCGTACATCCTCTTTTGACTGTAGGAGTTTCACAGGTTCGCTGATACCAATACTGTCCAGTGTGAAGAAACTTTTAACCATTTGGTGCAGATCTTCATCGAGATCTTTATTGCACTGGCATACTTTGACGGAATGATAATTAACAGAGTGTTCAATTTTATCTTCGGTTGCGCATTTTCCATAGATTGTCCATCCGATTCTCATTTTAATGGCTATCGGTTCTTGAATACGTCCCTCACGGCTCTTTTGTACGTTTCCGACACTGAGGTTGTCCACGCCTATCAAAATCCGAGGATAGGCATTCTCGTACGATGCAATGGGTAGACCAGCAAGGTATGGATACTTTGCTTGAATATCGGCGTACCGAAGTGTTTGCGGCCGAATTTTAAGGCTTTCTACGGTGTGTACTAAGGACAACTTATACTTCTTTCGTTGTTCGCCGTAACTGGAGATATGTAGGTTTACGCACTCTGAAGAGGTTTCCATTCGGTGTGCTCCTCCTGTCCAGCCGAGACATAGCGATTTCATTGGCCCTATAACACCTAGCTCTTGTGCTAGATCTTGTTCCATTAACGAAATGTCGGATCCGTCGTCGATAAACGCGTAAGATTCAATAGTTTTCGAAGGTCCATAAAGAATGACCGGAAGTATCCGAAACAGGAATTGCGATTCGCCCTGATGAATGTTACAACTTAACTGCGGGTTAGTCGGTGGTGTAGAACTTGTGGACGTCACTGTCGGGGAACTATTAGTTTGTTGTTTTTCGGAGTGAAGAAGAGGATGATGAAGGAAGGTGCACCCGTTTGTACCGCACGGCTTTTGTTGTCTGCAGGACCCGTTGTGTCTCCGTAGGCATTTTCGGCACAGCTTGCACTCTCGCACGGCAGCCCACTTCGATTCGGTACTCAGCTCCGCAAAGCGTTTACATTTTGGGACGCTGGCACAAGCTTTCTTACATATGGGACAGTGCTTTTCGCACTCGCTGTAAGCGGTTTGCTTCGTCTGCATTGGCGCCGTATAGGGTTTGCTACTGCTCGACTCGATTTCAGAGTGCATGTTCAAGAATCCATCCTTTTTTAAGGAACGTTGTCTTGACTCACCGCTTCCCGACGGCATTACTGCGCTCGCATCTTCTGCTGTTGAGTACAGCCATGAGCTAAAGTCTAGCAAATTTGGGTTGGGTTTATCTCTGGAATGCTTAGCCCAATCTAGCTTTAATGCTGAGGGTAGCCGTTCCACCAGTTCGTATCGTAGCGAAGCATTGTAAACGAAATCATGCACCTCACACACTTGAATTGTTGCGACGAGGTTCTCCACAGTGAGAGCAAAGTTGACTACCGTCTCTAACCTGTCAAGGTTCGGCGACGGTAAGGTGCGAACCTTTTTCACGATTGCTTGAACGATTGCCTCCGGTCTACCATACAACATTTTTAACGTAGACATAACGCCCGCGACGTTCGACGGATGTAACAGGCGGTATTTAACCGCTTCCAACGCCCTTCCCTTAAGACATTTCCGAAGCCGCAGCATGTTTTCTTCATTCGAAAATCCGCACATTTGAGTAGAGTTATTAAACATCGAAAAAAAGAGTGGCCAGTCCTCTGGATTTCCACTGAAGTCAGGAAGATCCTTGGAAACCGCTTGTCGTGCGGCGAGCTGACTTCTGTTCAGTATGCAAACAGTTTTATCTCCGATATGCGGAGCAGAATGAATCACTGGAGCGTGATGATTTGTACGAATCGGTGTTGATCGTTGTCCTGGAGCGAACATGTGCGGATTATTAAGCGACGGATGATTATTTGCGACCGGATGTTTTACAGGATGAGACCCATAAGTTTCGGGGCCGGGATTTGGAGCGGGGTGCTCTGCAAGTCGCGGTAAGTTTCTTGGTACTGGTAGTTCCGGCTATTCAGGCTCTAAACCAGAGTTTACCTCTTCTCCACAACGCTCTGTGTCAGCTATCCATTGCTCAATTTTTGATACTTTACTAGCATCGAAATCGCTTATCACGGTTGAAGTATCATTTTCATACTCAAGAAGAGCTTTGAATTTTCTCTCTAAAAACTTCTGTTCGAGCTTTTTTTGCTCCTCGATCATCATCAGTTGCAACTTTAGTCTTCTCCTAGCTTCACTTTGCCCTGTTCTACCGCTACTTCCAGTACGCTGAGACGGGGCTGACCGTGAGGGTTGCAGATCTCCACATCCTGCGGCGGGAGTCGTTCGCTGTTTTTCCTCAGCAGTCACACACTTGGAGCAACTCCAATCTGCATTCTGAATTTCATCAGTCACGTTTACGCACGTGAAGTGGTACCACAAGTCGCAATTATCACACTGAACCATATTTTCGTTATCCAGCTCAGCACACAACTGACAGTTCGATACCCGATTCGCGCGACCGTTCCGCAGCGGATTCCGTCTTCCGCTTGTGCCACTGTTAGGCTCACCGAGTTTTTTATTTTCGACAGGCATGTTGTTTGTATCTATTTGGGCATTAGGAGGGGAATCAGCGGCGATGTTTGACGAACAGCTAGTGCTTGTACTCGTCTTCTTACCAGTTTTGGAATCCTTTGGCATCTCTCAATCCGGATAAAAGATTTTGTAAAATGTTGAAAAGAATAGTCGCGGGTGTCGCCAGAAATTAACCAGATTTATTAACTGCCTGCTGGTAACAGGGGATGTTACAAAATCCTACGGATATAATTTATTGAATAGAAGTAGTTGGGGAATTGTTTAAGTATCTTACTTTTAGTAATTTCGCTATTCTTCAACAGATTTGTTCGCTTAAGATCTGCTTTCAATCTTCTCGATTAAGACTCTAGGGTTAGATAGATTTTGATTTTATAGTAGAAATTTAATTAGAAAGCTTTCACGTTCCTTACCCTTTGGTAAGTATTTGCCAATAATTTTAAGCCTCAACTAGTCGTAGATGTAGCTATAAGAGTACTCATTATTGCACGTGTTTGTAGAATTAACTAATTAGGATTTCACTCACCGTATGCTGATTTTAGCGTTGATGCAGATCAACTAGGCGGGTTAAATATTATCAATTAGCTAGGTTAAGTATTAGATTTAAACAAACGATAATTTTAAGTAGTAGATTTAAGTTATGCACTAATTTAATGGTAAGTATAGAGTGGGTAGACTGCATGTTAGACTTCTCCTTTTCCTTTAATTTTCGCAAGTCAGAGGCGATGACAGATTCCCGGTTGTAATGCAGGCTTTGGCATGTATGACAGACGTCATGAGTGTCGATAAAGATGTTCGACGATCTGGGGTTTGCCGAATTCGACGGGCGTGCTTACAGCTATAAGGTTTCAATTAGAATAGTTTGATGATTATTTCTATTCACCTCCCTGGCAACGTAATCTCATCACTAATCCAGCTTTTTACGAACCATAATGGCTGTCGCTATAATGCGTGTTCGTAATATGCGAACCTCTTTGCTTCCGTCAGATTTGGGACTTCTGAAAAATTGGCAACACAAATGTTGCCAGATATATTTTTTCTTTTGATAAAATATATATGAAGACTTCAAACTGACGTAAGCAGAGTTGTCAAAAGGGTTGGTAATTTATTACGAACTTTGCATTATAGCGTCCGCCATTATGGCGCGTAAAAAACTGGATAGAGTGACAGTACCCCCATTATGACGAAACCCTCGATGCCGAGCACCAAACAACAATGGCCGCAAAGGGAAGACATCGGACGTGCTTCTCACTCCCGTTCAGTGTTGCCTAATCTATCGATGTTGCTGCTTATAGCAGTTAAAGCACAGCAGTGTAACATGCCACTTTATTCCCGCATATACAAAAGTACAGGCTACGAACGCGTCAGGGAGGTGGTTCTATTGCTGATTGCATTTGAAACGCGATTTACAGACAACCTGAAAGCAAAAAGCAGACAACGTGCACGTTATAGCGAATTTCTTTATTCCACCAGCTCACCTCGTTTTGACCTGGAAGCACACTAACTGCTGTCAAAACCCTTCTGTATTCGTTCGAATTAGACCCAGTTTTGACCTGGCGTGCTGCCCGAAGCGCACTGTAAAATTTGTCAGCTTCAACCCACCACCGCACGTGCTTAGTTCGTAAACAATTATCTGGCATCTCTTTTTTACTTGCGTCGTAAATTGCGATACCGTTTTTTTATTGCCCTGACGCAGTTGAATAAAGAAATTCGCTATTAGATTGCTCGTATACCAGTCAGCCAGAGCAAACGCGACAATCGTATCTATACAGTACATCACTCTCGTATGCTGGTATACGATAAATCTGATGTACAAGTTGTCTGCATTTTGCTCCAAATTGTCTGTTATTCGCGTTTCAGCGGAAATTTGCAATATTTTTCTCCGTGTACTGTTGCTATATTATATAGTTCGACACTCTGCCGTTGGTGGTGCTGTTGGCAGTAAAAATTATCAGCGGTTTTCGGGCGGAAGCAAATTTTTGCCTTTTCTGTTGACCGAGCGCGTCGGCGCGGCATTTGTTTCTTATTTCGTACCGATGAAAACCGCAACCGGGTAGAAAAATATAGTAGGCACGAAAAGTTTACCGTAAAATCTGCTTCTTTGGAAGCGATTCAACTGAAAAGCGTGATTAAACGGTCAAGTGATATCGGCAATAATCAGGCAAGTTAAATTTTATTTTCATTACTCCTTGTGGAACCGAATATGGTAAGATTATGCTTGGCTTGTCTGAGCAGAAAAAAATTAGCAAACGACTCCATCTTTCTTTTTGCATTTATTAACCTGCAGTCGAAGAAAATGTCTCGATATCCGCACGACGCTAAAGTTTACGTAGGAGAACTGGGAAATAACGCCAGCAAGCAGGAAATCGAGGATGCCTTTTCCTACTATGGTCCGCTGAGAAATGTTTGGGTTGCCCGTAATCCGCCCGGTTTTGCGTTCGTGGAGTTTGAAGACGCACGCGATGCGGAGGATTCGGTTCGTGGCTTAGATGGCAGGACAATTTGCGGTCGCAGAGCTCGAGTTGAGTTATCTACCGGCAAGGGCGGTCGTGGATTCCGTGGCGGTGGTGGAGGTGGAGGAGCACCTAGAGGAAAGGGTGGTCGTGGTAACTTCCATCCGGATGATAGGTGCTACGAGTGTGGCGGCCGTGGGCATTATGCTCGCGACTGTACCAAGCGTGGACGCAGCAAAGGACGTAGAAGGTAATTTAATGTTCATTATTTTTCTAATCATTGTTGCGGTATTTTTTGATTAAAAGTTCCGGGTAGTTTTGCGAGATGGGACGAGGTTTCAAGCAGAGTTTTGTTGTTTTGAACAAGCATCAAGAAGAACAGACGTTCCATCTTGCAACCTCAACTGCCAGGTTGTGTTCGAGTATCAAACTGAAGGTAGATTTTTATTCTGGAATTGATTTTCACCAGAGTAGAGAGAGAAGCAACGAAACAGAGACTAGGGTTTCCTGACTGATTCAATGGTCGTCTTCCCCCGTTGGGCTCCCAAGTGGTACTTTGAATCAGTCAACGAAACCGCCTTCGAAGCAACCTTCAAAGAGCGCGAGATGGTGATTAGCGCAGAATATGTCAACGAAAACGGCGAAATCTGCGTAGAGATCATCGTGCTCAAAGTCAGCTTCTGATTCAGCTAAGAGTCTTCTGGTTCCGAGCAATGACAAGCCTACTTTCTTGCCTGCTGAATTGCGACTGCCGAGCTCCGAAACACACCGCGATCTGCTCAGTTTGCATCTGATAGACACAGCGTGTGTTCTTCCTCGAGTATAAGAGAGTGCAAAAGAGAATTCCTCGCGTATAAATATCGTCCATAACTTGTTCAAGAAACACGCCACTCAAGTCAAGTCTGCAAGTCTTCTGTGTAGTCTACTAGAGCCCATCCGTCTCGAACAGATACGACAAGAGCGTTTCTACCGAAGCCTCCCGTGAGTGTTCCTTTTGTTTTAGTTTATTCTGATCTACAAAGAAAAAAAAGTTTACAGGATTGTCATGGTTAGTAGTTTTTACGAGTTTTCGTTCAAACATGACAACTGAGGGAAGGTACAATTAACATTTCATTTCATAACAAAAACATGCGCTGAGTCTTACAACGAAAATACCAGCTAGAACGTAGGTTTTTACCTCATCTCATGCGTTTCTTGAGAGGAAAGTTTCGATGACTGTTGCTCAAACGATTTGAATGCTTTTATTATTTCTGCGTGAAACTTTATTTTTATTATTCACAAGTTAAACGTTTTTAGTTCCCTACAATCCAAGTTTTATTCAATAACTTGAAGTATGATGGTTTCGGCAATCTTTCATAGTTTAAAAAAAAAGGCTATCACATTTGAGCAATCGTTATCTGTACTTCCACAACATAATACTCCTTATACTTTTTATTTTGAACGTCGACTAATATAACCTTTATTTTCTCTGCATTTAAATAATTTCTGCCACAGATCTCGGAGCCGCAGCCCACGTTCACGCTCCCGTGAACTTCGTACCCGTTCCAAGAGCTACAGTCGCAGCCGCAGCCGGGACCGTGATCGCGAACGTGACCGTGATCGTCGTACTCGATCCAAGACACCGAAGAAGTCGACTCGCGATCGCTCTGTGTCTCGCGATCGGACTAAATCGCCTCGTCGATCCAAAACCCGCTCCAGGAGCCGCTCGCGCACGCCCCGTTCGGTGACCAGATCACGCTCTAGATCTCATCGTCGGAACGGAGCCTCTCATCACGACTAATTCTTGGGGTCAAGACGACGTTTCAAATGCTGATACAGACAGCAGTTTTCTGTAACAAACAGGAAATACTTAACATGCTACTCTGTCCCCCTAAGATAGATAAACGGAAACAAAATAACTGCTTTTTGAACTATAAAAATGACGCCGCTTTTCAAGTGGAAAGCCATTTTCCACAATTCTGGCAAGATAAGAATGTATCTATTTATAATCCAAACCAAGAAAAAATCGCTTGATAGATTGCTTTTACATTACTTTTATTTTATTTCATTCAAATTCCAAACAATATGAGATTAACGTGTCTTACTCGAACAAACGGAATGAGGAAAACAAAATCTTAATCAGTAATTACTGATATGTAAGTTGTCTACGCAATCTCAGCTCTCTACGCTGATCATGGATAGTAATTAGCAAAAAAAAAAACATTCTATTTGTCTCAGCGCAAAGATCTGCATTTAACAGTTTTGTAAATGTGCGCAGCTCTGAGAAGGGCTGTTGCATTGCAGCAGTAGCTGAAGGTTCATGTGAAAACCAGTACGCGTAGAGAACTGTATCCTTTTATTTTACAAGTGTAGATTTGATCGTATGATAAATAAAACAAATAAAGAATATAGATCCTGTGTTTATGTACTGAGAGAAAATTTTGCGAGTGAGTAGAGATTCATTATTTGGATTTTACATGAGAGCAGTATTCTATTTCAATTTTGTAGACTCCAAGTCTAGACTGAATGAAAAAAGAATACCAGTTCTACGTAAATCAATGATATAACAAATAACTCTTGGAAGCAAAAGTATCTAAAATTTATTGTTCAGACGCGGTATTACAGGTTTACAAATTACTTACTTCAATAATTAGTCAAAAATTATAAGAAGTTTCGTTTTCGTTTATTTTTTCGTTCGTTTTCGGGCGCAAATTAGTCAAAAATTATAAAAAGGTATAACAATAATGCCACAAAAACTACAACTAATTCACAATTTTGTTAACTGTGTTGTAGTTCAAGCGGGATATCTATGTCTTATTAATTTAAGGTTTGACCGCATTGACCAAGAAAGGTGATGAATCTATGTTGTACAGCTTTTGCTCAGCATTTCCGAACATGTGAATGCGGGCCTCATACAATAGAGGCCGTGTCAAGAATGGAGCCGAGAAGTAAGGGTCTCTCGTATAGTACGGGTCACAATAGTTCTTGACCATGTGCATAATAAATTCTAAGTTATGGTTAAATTCTATAAATTAAAAAGTTGTAATTGCATGCAGTCTTTTAGCAACCGTACAGCAAGTAATATGTGCAAAACGTCAGCATCTAGCAATTTATATTTACAAAACAAACATCGTTCAAAAGATCAGGAGAAGCAACGGTGCTAAAGTACTTCCCTGTGGGACTGCAGATTGATTGCAGAAGACATGAGATATACTGAAGTCGATCATTTTTGAAAAACTGTGATTTGTCAGGTATGTTACCACTGAACAAAATTGTAAGAAGCGCTTAGCTTTCGTAACAGTACCTACTTAGGCATTTTTCTCTATACGGCTAATGCAAACCAGCCGAAAACAAGCTGATTTCTAGCATTTGGGAAAGAAGCCGTGCTGCTCCATCGCGATGCACGAATTTTCTTCACTAAATAGAAGCTTACCCACAAGAATCTTCCACAATTCTGACCCAGCACACAGAAAGGTAATACCACAAACTAAGAGACATAACACGTTGAACAAATTATAATTTTAGATACCAGAACTTTACGTTAATAACACTAGCACCACAGATAAACAGACGTGTCACTTGGTTTGAAATTTGGTTTAGTAGGTAATAATGCCGCTATAAGCAAGCGTGCACATTCATTATCAAAGACAAACACCGTCAGTAATGCCGCTGGTGTTGATTTAAGCAAGCGTGCACACCCATCAGCAAAGATAAAAACCATTTCACGAAAATAGGTTAGTAGGCAACTAGCTCACATGGTGGTGCATGAGTGTAACATTTCGAATAAGAACGAAGATTTTTCAAAATTTTTCTTCGAAGAGGCACATCTGTTCGTCTGTGCTACCACCATCTGCTACCGTATTCGCACTGCGTCTTGTATTTCGACAACAGCGCTAGCGTACGTCTATGCAGTGCCTTTCAAAGGATCGCAAGTTGACTGTTAAAACACGAATGCGAACGCCTTCCGCAGTCAACTTGACTGCTCGATATAGTCAAGCGATCGCCCAGAGAAAAAACAGTCAAAGTAAAGTTGATCGTTTTTTTCAGTTTCTAGGTGGCGGTCATTCGCTATGGCAGCGCTCGTTAATTACGTTCACTCTCCGATTATGTGTACGTGCAAGACACGAAGTGAATGAGGGCGGTTGGTATCATTCTTACCACATATACAGCTTTTTTGGCTGTATTGAGCGCTATAAAACTTTGATAAAACCAATATTTTTACTTGGGTAATGAGTTATAATGTCTACTAATGAAGGGTTGTGAATTTCGTGAACCGGATTCAGCAGTTAGCAGAACGTGCCGAGTTAAAAACCATACACAGCACAAACACACAAATCATACCATATCATAGACACACACACATCATACCATATCATACAAACACATACGCATCATACCATATCATAAAGACACACACACACACATTATATCATATCATACACACACACACATCATATCATCCATATCATCATACCATACACACATCATACCATATCATACACACATACACACATCATACCATATCATACACACACAGCAAGCAAGCGACCAATCAGAGGACGTTATTTTTATTTCAACAAGGCTTGGCAATTTTCAATAGTGCAATAGTTCTTAGATTCAAACAACATTGTTCTGCATTTGGGCAGATGCGTGTATAATTTTCCAATCGATTGCTGCAAGAATGAAGAAAATCGGTTGAAAACCAACCGACCTATAAGCATTTGAAAAGGGACAAATTTCGTCCCAGTTTTTCAGTTTGCATCCCTGTGTGATATGCTAAAGTAAAACTTAGTTCTACGTCAAAAGGCATTTTGCTGTTCAAAATCGGTTGCTGATCGCAACCTTTGTGCTGCCCCAACAGTGGGGGAGTTAAGATACACGGACAACATGCACTGTGGAAGCTATTACACCTTCTGTAAATTAGACGGCCGCGACAGATGTAACTGCTAGAATCCACACAGAATGCTTGCTTACGTTGTCAAAAATAATTAACTTTCAATGACTTGTTTATTTGCCTTGAAAAAGGCATTTTGCTGTTCAAATTTGGATTTGGTGATGACGATCTTCATGCTGCCTTAACACGGGGGAATAATGACAGTCTGGCGACACACGCTGAGAAGAACCGCGCTGCTCCTGAGACGTGGTGACCAACCACAGGGCTAGTGCTGCTGCTAAGGAAGACGACTGCTGTTGACAACTTGTCGCTGTCCAGAACTATTATGAGCGGCTTCGGCTGAAACAGGCTCTTATATAGGCCAAACAGCATGTATATGATTCTGTCGACCGTGCTTGGGAAGCAATCATATAACGACCAATCAGAGGACGTAATTTTCGTTTAAACAAGGCTTGACAATTATCAATAGTACAATAGTTTGCATAATCAATCAACAATTTTCTACATTTGGGTGGATGCGTGTATAATTTTCCAAACAATTGCTGCAAAAATAAAGGAAATCGGTTGAAAACAAACCGATTTATAAGTATCTAAGAAGGGACAAATTTCGTCCCCTTTTCGTTAATAGTTTTCCTATTTACATCCCTATGTGGTAGGCTAAAGAAAAACGTAGTTCTACGTCAAAACACTTGGTACGTCGGCTCAAGACCTAAGCACAATTGATACGTTGCGGCTGCATTTGCGACAATATGATAGCCCATACATGTTCTGTCAAATTAACGTCAACGCAACGCATACGTATACGCAATTACTTGTGGAGCCCCAATACGCAATTGCTTGTGGAGCCCATAGTAGGCATGACTTCCGCTGATAATACGCCTCTGGATCTCAAGGCTGGTATCATTGTCCTCAGTTACCAGTAAGCCAAGATAGACAAACTCGTCGACTACATTGACCTCATTGCCGTCGATCGTAATGCTACTGCCTAGGCGTTATTGGTCGGCTTCGGTTCCACCGGCCAGCATTTGCTTGGTTTTAGACGTATTTACCTGCAACCCAATCAACGCTGCTTCCCGTTTTAGTCAGGTGTACTGTTCCGCTACCACTGCGGTTGTTCGCTATCACCGCGGTTGACAATTTCTATTGAAGTCGATGAATATGTGGTGCGTGGGGGTTCTGTACCCAAGGCATTTCTGGAGGATCTGCCGTAAATGGTAAAGATTTCGTCCGTCGTAGATCGTCCTTCCACGAAGCCGGCCTGACAACTTCCCAAAAATCTGTTGGCTAGCGGTGAAAGTTGGCAGAAAAGGATTCAGGAGAGCACTTTGTGGACGGTATTTGAAACGGTGATCGCACGATAGTTCCCACAGTACAATTTGTCGCCTTTCTTAGAGATAGGGTAGATAACCCCATCTTTCCACTCCTCCGGTAGCTGTTCTGTATCCTAAATTCTGGCAATCAGCCGGTGCAAAAGGGTTTCAAAATTTTCTTAGCCGCCAATCCGCGTAGGCGCCATTCAGGTGTTCGTCGAAGTGCTTTGATTTTCTTGGAGAACTTTTGGATTTCCTGAGAATGATGCAGCTGTTCCAGCTTAACATACTCCTCCTCCTCTTCCAGGCAGCGCTTTTTCTCCCGGAGGATTTGCATCTTCTTTTGTCTGTGTCTCTCTACATTCTGACGAGTGTCACTGCGTATTGTACTCATCATCCATCACCCTCCTACATTCGTCGTCGAACCACTCGTTTCGTCCCACATGCCCGATGACGTTCTGCGCTACGCTGTTGATGGCCGTTTTGACGGTATTCCAACAGTCCTCTAGGGGAGCTACCTATAACTGGTCCTTTTCGGGCAGCGCAGCTTCAAGCGAATACGTGTAGTTTGGCGACGTTTGGCTGCTTCCGTCGCGCGAGGTCTAAATGGGGCGGGCGTCGATACCGAATTTTGTTAACAACGGAGAGTTTTGGCAACGGCAGAGAGCTTACCACACTCTTCCTTCGCTCCGGTCAAGCCGTCAACGTGCCGGCCGGAAGTTGCGTCGTTTATCAAGAAATATCATAAGACCGAAGATGCGGTGTTTTGGCCGAGCGATTGTTGGAGGAGATGGAGCGGCTGAATATCGATGTGGTACCCAAGATGGCGAACCCACCCAACGTCTCCAAATTGCGTCCCATCGAGGACGACGAAAGAACGCCTAAACGCATGGCGAATGTTCTGGTTAACTGCCGAAAGGCCGCTCGCAAGTAAGTTATTATAATTACCTTTCATGGGAAATTTATCAAACTCATTTATCTGTCTTACTTATTTTTCACCATCATCCGAAAAAGTTCTTTTTTTAACTGCAAACGTTAGTTATAAGTTATTCTAGAACATGTTTGTTTCAATAAAAACTACCGGCTAGTAAAAATTTGTATTTTGTGCCCTCTTTTAACTTTGTCAGCTCGCACAAAAAACCTGAGCCAATCTAGACTGTATCTCTAGCTAGAGTTATCCACTAGCATTTTTGGTAGGATCCCGTGGAGTCTCATCAAGCACTATGCAAACGGAATTTTTTGAATGAAAACAGGCGACGATAGTCCTTACTAGAATGTTGCGAGATGATTACAATCTAAAAAATTCTGGAAACAAATCACTGGAAAAGCATTTGCTTCTTATGTTCATTAAGAATGATCTATAATCAATTGCAAGTTCGCAAGGTCTTATCCGAGTAAGTGTACAATTTTAGGTTCAGTTAGAGCACGCCACAATAGTTCAATTAAAGGTCGCATTGGGTCTGTCTCTTATAACACATACATTGTACGAACGAATAAACCACGCTTGACTAAAATCTTCGCAAGTATTCACGTCGAAATCCTTCATCGGTCAGTACGACTAAAAAATACAGAAATTGCATTTTCTGCGTTGTTTGTGAAAAAATATATTTTCTGTTTCATTATTGTGTACATATATCAGTAACACTTGGTATCCCGACAGGGATATTTTTTTCAAATTTACATAATCATCACAATAATGCGTAAGGGTGGCTCAGAGGTAAACAGCTAATGTAAATAACAGTTCAATTCAAACATCATTAGAACCGATCTTGATCACAATCGCCTAGCATCCTCAAGGTCAGTCTTTCTTGCAGTGGTAACACGAACAGTTGGTTGCCGATTTAAACGTTAGGTTTCGGATCCCGTTGACGCACAGAACTCGCACCTGAACGTCTTCGGTGTCCATTATGTTACAGCACTGACCAACCGATGTTACCGGCTGGCTCGGCCTATGTCCGATAGCGAACGGCGCCGATGGTACCGCAAACGATTCACAGAATCCGCGACAGGCGTTGGTTGTAATCGAAAATTCTACGCAATCCGGAATGCTAACCTTTCGTGTGTGGCCTAACGGAAACGTAAAAAATAAAGAGAAGCACAATATTATTCCGCTGGAACCGAATAATACGTTGAACACTGACCAACTTTGTGACAACCGGGTTTCTGCCACGCTTCTCGACTGCACGCTGTCATCGCTGCAAGCAGAAAAAGTATAGCCAAATTCACCAAATGCATCTTTTCGCACTACACGATGCACAAGTTTAATTGAAGAACTTGTAAACTGTTAGTTAAAAATTAGCACTCTTTATTCAGCATGATTTTGGCGATTCTATGGAACTGAGTTCAGAAAAGGAGAACCGTTGTTCGTCTCACGGCGCACTTTAGATGACTATTGCTTTTGATCGGTAGCAAAACTCATTTATAGGCGTGAAGAAAGGTCCGAGGAATACGGGACATGCGCTGATGACGGAGAAACGGGCCACACTTCGGATCAGAGGATAAATCTAATGCTAATGTCAAGTGGTGCCTCTTTCAACGATTGAAAAGTTAATCGTAATCGTAAAGTCCGTTGACAAAACCAAATTTTAAACTGCAATATCCTGCTTTTTTTTAAAGGGGGGGATTTGTTAGTAGCTTAAGTATTTATGTTAAATATTAGTAAATAATGTAAAAGTATGTGTGTCCAATCACAAATGGTGACTTCTCAACACTGTTAGAAATTTGTAATTTTAATTGTTAGGATTTGTTTGCTTTCGAAATTAGGACTTATCATTCGTAGGGATTTAAACCTACTTGTCTGAAAAGGGGAAGTAAACTTACAACTAACTTAATTGCTAACTTATTGGCTATAAAGAGAGCTTATCGTAGCAATTGAAGATTGCAACGATTTTTGTCGAAAATTGTTAAAAATTTTATTTGACATAGCTTCTAATGGTTCAACAGCAGTAAGTCTATGTAATTCGAGTGTACCAAACCAAGGAGGACGCTTCAAAATCATTTTCAGAATTTTATTCTGAATCCTTTGGAGCGTTTTCTTCCTTGTTGAACAGCAACTTGACCAGATCGGTACAGCATAAAGCATTGCTGGTCTAAAAATTTGTTTGTAAATCAAAGGTTTGTTCTTTAAACAAAGTTTAGAATTCCTGTTAATGAGAGGATATAAACATCTCGTATATTTGATGCACTTGGCTCGTATACTCTCAATGTGCTCTTTGAAAATTAGTTTTTTATCATAAATTAGTCCCAAGTACTTAACCTTGTCAGACCAACTTAAAATAACTCAATTCATTTTGACAACGTGATTATTGTTTGGCTTGAGGAAAGAAGCCCTAGGCTTATGCGGAAAAATTATCATTTGAGTTTTAGAAGCATTGGGAGAGATTTTCCACTTTTGCAAGTAGGAAGAAAAAATATCTAAACTTTTCTGCAATCGACTGCATATGACACGGAGACTTTTTCCTTTTACGGAAATGCTTGTGTCATCGCAGAACAATGACTTTGTGCATCCTGGAGGCAAATCAGGAAGATCTGAAGTGAATATGTTGTACAGGACTGGACCCAAGACTGAACCTTGAGGTACACCTGCTCTGACAGGAAATCTATCAGATTTTGAATTCTGATAGACAACCTGCAGAGTTCGATCAGTAAGATAATTTTTTAAAATTTTGATTAGGAAAATTGGAAAATTAAAAGATTGCAATTTCGCAATCAAACCTTTATGCCAAACACTGTCAAATGCTTTTTCTATGCCTAAAAGAGCAGCTCCAGTGGAATAACCTTCAGATTTGTTAGCTCGTATCATATTAGTAACTCTGAGCAATTGATGAGTTGTGGAAAGCCCATGGCGAAATCCAAACTGTTCATTTGCAAAAATTGAATTTTCGCTGATGTGTGACATCATTCTGTTAAGAATAATTCTCTCAAACAGTTTACTTATTGAAGAAAGCAAACTGATTGGTCGATAACTTGAAACTTCAGCTGGATTCTTATCCGGTTTTAAAATTGGAGTAATTTTTGCATTTTTCCATAATTTGGGAAAATATGCAATTTTGAAGCAGCAATTGAAAATTTTCACTAAAAATTCCATTGTGCTCTCAGGGAGATGTTTGATTAGTATATTAAAGATTGCATCGTCACCAGGTGCTTTCATATTTTTGAAATTTTTAATGATTGATTTAATATCATTCAAGTTAGTTTCAATTATTTCTGCAGGTAAAAAATTCTGGGAAGAAATTAAATCAAATTGACGTGTGACTTCATTTTCAATTGGACTCACAAAATTCAAATTTGAGTTATGAACACTCTCAAACTGCTGAGCAAGTCTTTGAGCCTTTTGTTCATTGGATAGAAGAAAACGTTCACCATCTTTTAAAACTGGAATAGGCTTTGAAGGTTTCTTAAGAATCTTCGACAGCTTCCAAAAGGGTTTTGAATATGGTTTCAATTTTTCAACTTTAGTCTCAAAATTTTGATTTCTCTGAAAAGTAAATCTATGTTTAATCTCTTTCTGTAAATCTTTATAAATAGTTTTAAAAACAGGGTCACGAGAACGTTGATATTGACGTCTGCGGACATTTTTCAAACGAATTAGAAGTTGAAGATTTTCGTCAATTATTGGTGAATCAAATTTCACTTGAGCCTTTGGAACAGAATAATTCCTGGCATCAACAATTGCACATTTTAATGCATCCGAAGTGGAATCAATATTCACTTCATTTGCAAATCAAGCTCATTATTGAAATTTCTCTCAATATGAGTTTTGTATCTTTCCCAATTAGCCTTGTTATAATTAAAAACAGAGCTCATAGGGTTTAAAACTGATTCATGTGATATAGAAAAAGTTATTGGAAGATGGTCAGAATCAAAGTCAGCATGTGTGATCAAATCACTACATACATGACTTTGATCTGTTAGCACCAAATCAATTGTTGAAGGGTTTCTTTCAGAAGAAAAGCATGTAGGACTATTCGGAGACAAAATAGAATAGTATCCTGAAGAACAATCATTGAATAAAATTTTGCCATTGGAATAACTTTGAGAATTATTCCATGAACGATGTTTAGCGTTAAAATCGCCGATTATAAAAAATTTCGAACGATTTCTGGTTTTTGTAAATCACCTTTAAAATAATTTTTGTGCTCGCATGTGCATTGAAATGGTAAATATGCTGCGACAATAAATAAAATCCCAACTTCAATTCCCGAAGTTTCAATAACTTTCGTCTCAAGACGGGGAAGAGCACGATGTTTGATTCGGCGATGAATAACAATTGCAACTCCACCGCCGGAACCCTGAATCCTATAATATCTATGAACCACGTAATTGGGATCATATTTTAATTTTTTGTTAGGTTTCAAAAATGTTTCAGTAATAATTGCAATATGCGCATTATTTACTGTTAAAAAATTAAAAAGCTCATTCTCATTGGCCTTCAATGAGTGAGCATTCCAATTTAATATTTTAATTGTTTTATTTAAAATCATTGCTAAATTTTAAATTAGAAACAATTTTAATAGTAAAATTTGTGCCTATTTGAATGGCTTCAAACATTGATTTTGCCTGCAAAATGGCGTTCATAAGATTGAACATTGCCTGTTGCAAAAAAGAAAGTTTACCTGCCGTAATAGGCCCCAGGCAGTTGACATTAGAAAAAATATTTTCGGCAGCAATATTAGCTGGAGTAATAGGTGTGCAATTATTTTCTAGCGTGTTTTGCTTACCCATATTAACGGTCAGTTTCGAACTACCAACACTAGGCGGTATAATGTTCGAACTACCTGTAACCTGTGCATAAGTTGAACGGGTATGCAAAGGAGTAGGTAAATTATGCGTCACTGGTACGCTTGGAGAATTTTGTTTTGAAGTTGGTTTTAATTGAGAAATTGAATTTTGTTTACCTTGCCTTGCCTTAACAATTTCTAAACGGACTGGGCATTGAAAAAAATTCGACATATTGTTGCCGTTACAATTCGCACAGCGAAAATTTTTACTCTCTTTCACAGGACACATGTCCTTTTTGTGAGAAGAGTCTCCACAATTAAGACATTTTTGGTCCATGTTTCAGAATTTGGAACCATGGCCATAACGTTGGCAAGTACGGCATTGGGTGATATGCTTTTCACCTCCGCCATACTTCCTATAAATTTCCCACTTTACACGCACATTATACAAAGCATGTGCTTTTTCAAAAAATTTTAAGTTGTTAACCTCATTGCGGTTAAAATGAATTAAATAATTAACAAGGGAAATTCCAGTTCTCTGACTGTTATCGCCTCGTGGTTTTTGTTTCATTAGAATTACTTGGGTAGGGGCTATGCCAAGTAATTCTGTTAAAGTAAGTTTGATCTCATCAACGGTTTGATCGTTGGTGAGACCTTTCAATACGACCTTGAACGGCTTGGCGCTCTTCGTGTCAAATGTAAAAAAATTATACATCTTTTCAGTTAAATACTGAATAAGACGATTGCGACCCTTTATAGAGTCGGCTAATAAGCGGCATTCGCCTCTACGACCAATTTGATAGGTAACTTTAACGTCAGAAACAAACGTTGAAAGTTCCTTTTTGAAAATATTGAATTCAGAAGAAATAGTTACCACAATAGATGGTACTTTTTCCTTTTTTAAAGAATTGACATTTTGTATAGTTTCATTACTCATAACTTCCATTTCACCAGCTTCTTGCTCAGGCAAAATATTAAAAGGACACTCGAAGTGTCAGAATGAGATGCCTCTCTTTTCCTCCCCGCAGCGATGCGAGGTTTCTTTTTCCGTCCAGCCATTTCAGGTGATACGAAAAAAGTTAAAACAAATGTTAAATTCAAAAGTAGGTAGTCTTGAGAAAGACTGATGGGAAATAACTTTCAGGTAGTCTTTAAAAGACACACTGACAAAACACAAACTTTGAAGCTATAGGCAGTCAAAGACCAGTCCACAAGCAACCGAAAAAACGTCTGATCTGTAGGTCAGTTCAAGACGCACTGAGCAATATCCTGCTAATATTATCGGGCATAAGACGATGAAATACACGCGCTTGCAGTATAATATCACATGAGTCAATCTGCTTTTCCGCTTTAATCAACTGTTCAAGGTGTGGGACATGTCTGAAAATAAAATCGTCTTTTCCCAAAGGACACGCCTGCAGGACCAGTGCCAAATTGAAGCAAAACCGAACCAGTAATGAAATGTGCTCCAGGAATGATTTGACAACAAATAGCCAACAAATCACATTACCCCAGTATAGAATCACGACGGACAGTATAAAATAACGTCGTTCTATAATTTTTGATACTGCTCAGCCGAAAATACACCCAATGTATATGACGCCGTATAATGGTGAATTCAGCGCATGTGTAAAGTGAAATCATTGGTATTGAATAATTTTATTCTATAACCAAAAGTTTTGTACTAAAAAATGATAGATTTCATGCAAAGATGCCTTATTTTTTTAGGCATTACTCGATAACAACTTTTCTGCGATGGGAAAAATCGCATTTGAAGTAGCCGAAAACTATACCACACTATGCGACTATACTCTAAAGGAAGTTAACACCCACTACGGCATATAAATTTTCGTAGAATATTCTGCATTTGTTACATGTTGAATCACGCATCCAGAAGCTCCTCTCACACTATTTCCTTTCCTTCCAGTTTTGACTCCAATTGATATCTTCAGTAGCATGATAGGTCGATTGAAAATTTATAGATATAAAAGCCACAACCAGCTGATTTTGAGCCACCACTTAAAATTTTTAGAAGCGCACAAGACTCGGGAATAGATCATGCGCTCCCTGTGAAAACGTTAATTTATATTTGCTTGCAAACATAAAATAGCGTTTTTACAGGTGACGCATTAGTTGTTACCGAGTCTTGTGGTGGCTCGAAGTCGGCCATTTTTGGCTTAAGTACCGTTTTGCCTTAAGCCCTAATTTCTAAAAGAAGATAGGAGAATAATAATCCAAACACCATAATTATAAGAAAAATCCATTACTATATATGAAAATACAGCTGAGAAAATTCTCATTAAAATATTTTTTTCACAAGAAACTATTTCTAATAAATTACTAACCTTTTTTATGCCTACGAATTCAGTAGCAATTCAATATAAAAATATATTATAGAATAACTAAATTTTCTCGCGGTTATCCTTTGAAATCATGTTAAGATTTCTCAGTAAAGTTAATCAATTCATGTGCAAGGAAAAATGCAAGCACTGGTTTACTAGTTTTAATTATAAACTGTAATTACTTGAATCTTTTACTTTTCAAGGCTAGCGTTATTTCATTTATTTAAAGCTGGATAAAAATGAACAATAATGTTGAAATGTGCAACAAAAAACCAGCGTGTGGCTGAGTTCATCAAAATTCTAAATTGTGCATTATAACAGTGGTTTAATATAAGAAATTTTAATCCTAGTTTCCAGTGTTGAGACTAATATGTATCATAAATACTTAAGCTACTAACAAACGCCGCTTCAAAAAAAAATCTCAGGAGGGTTGTGTACAAAGCCACTACCGCAAGGTTGAAGTAGAATATTTTTACAAGAAAGATAACTCAGCTGCTTGCGTGTCAGTCATTTTTTCTAGTAGATAAACGTTGACTAATCAGATCAATCGAATTTTGCGCTTCAACAAGGATTGACCATTTTCAATAATATAGTAAGTTCCTTGTCATGATTGGGGCTTGACAATTTTTAAATTTTGAGTATGCGAAAAATTAATTTTTATGCAGATAATGAAAATTTTTCGTGTGTCGTGCTCATGACTGAAGAAAAAGATAATTCAGTACGTTCTGAGACACGGAGATAAAGTCAAATTTATAACTTTTACAAATTTAAAAATGTAAATTAACTCAAGAAAAATTATTAACACATCATCAGGTTTTTATTTCATCCTGAAAAGGAGAATTTTTTGCTCAATTCAATATCGGATAAGATACATATCAAATCTTGGCGTTATCACTGACAGTGCTAATAAAGTATACCTTGTGATAAAATAAACAGTGAAAAGCTGATTTAACACTCAAAACTAGACGGCTCATGTGTTGTCAAAATGAGTCAACTTTTCAAGTTCTTCAATATTTTAGAGGTGAAAAATGGCATTTTAAAAATAGAAATAAATGCTAGTGTTTAGTGGTTGTTACATTAAGGCAACCAGTGAAAAGTTGTCCTTGACATCAGAGTAGAAAATTTGATTATTTTTTGTCCAACCTCGAGTATAAATAGATGTTATTTAGTAAAAACTCCTAAGTTCATTTATCTTTGGACATATCATTTTTGCGACGAGGATCTTAAGAATCCACGAACATGGCAGAAGATAGAGTTGATCGGCAGCCGCAACCGGGAATTCAAGATATGATTCTCAAGATAGCCTAAATTTTTCAGCAGATGGCGGCCCAGCAGCAGCAGCCTCAGTATCAGCAGATTTTGGAGTCCCTCTTATCGAACATCACCGAGTTTGTCTTTGACGGAAAAAACGAAGTTACGTTCGGACGCTGGTTTAACCGCTACCAGGACTTCTACGAGAACGATGCAGGCCAGCTGAATGATGCGGCGAAGGTACGTCTACTTCTCCGGAAGCTGGACACCCATTCGCACAGACGCTATATCAACTACATTCGCCAAAGCTTCCCAAAACGTGAAGTTTGAAGACACAGTCAAGATTCTCAATAAAATTTTCGAGCATTAAACGTCAACGTAGTGAAATGCGAATCTGAAGATATTATCAGCTACGGCGGCAACGTCAATCGAGCCTGTGAAGATTTTCAGTTCCAACACCGGACCATTTCAAGTGCCACTGTTCAACCATTGTTGACCTCAGCCAGGATTTCACTCGACGTAATGTGCTGAACGAGCGTTCGATCGTGCATGTTTGACATGGTAAAGCAAGTGAATTTTATTTGCTTTCTCAGTCGCAGGAAAGTAAGAACGGGCTTCAACTAGCAGGTCTCTAAGAACTAGCTCTTCCAAGTTCTTACGGGCTGCTCTCATGCTGCTGCAATATTGATACCAAACTTCCACTTCTCCAACAAAATTGCCAACTTCGTAAAAAATTACGAAAGCTTCGATTTTGCGCTTGAACTCGTATGCGTATCACGTTAGCGGGATGCAGCAAGGACAACGCGTAGGCAGGTGCGATATCTTCACCGAACCGTGTTTCCAGTATGGTTACATAAGAATCAAGGTAAGGAATTGTCAACGCTCGGTTCCAATACTCCAAGGTAGTTGATGCAGGCAGATTTGCCCGCTACTTTTGCCGCAACAATTTCCTTGGTGGATCAACTGAAAAACCTGTGCAATTCCACGCAACATAGGGCAAGCATTTCAATCAATTATTTTTGATCGGGTTTATACTTTACACAGATGTTTCTATGGGCTAAAGATGTCGTTTTGTGCTATTAGAGTTATTGAAAACAAAATTCTGCATCAATGTCAAAAACTAGGGGAGGAGGGTGGGGGCAACGCCCCCCCTGCCCCCCTCTGGCTACGCCTATGCCTTTGCTGGTCGTTCCTCAGGTATTCTAGCTACATGCTCAGCCCACTGAAACCGTGTTTCATCTGCATCACTACATCCACCGATTTGTTTGTCTGTTACACTTTGTGGTTAATACCAAAGAATTGAGCACATGATCCTACGCTCAGAAACACCAAGAGCTCGCTGATCAGCCACAGCGTCCACGCTTCATAGCCACAGATGGCCACAAGAGATTCCTATCCGGAATGTTCCGGGATGGAATTTCCCGAAAAATGTTAGTTTTCCTGGATTCTCGGGAATTTTTTTTATCAAATCCCGGGAACCAGGGTAAATCAAGTTAAAATTTTAGGCTCTTTCGAAATTGTGTACACGTCTGGGCAATGTTAACCTAGATTTCGTTACAATTTGCAGACCCAGCCCTGAACACTCTGACTCTATCGAATTTTTGAAAGTAAAGTTTCATTTTTTTGACCGATAAAAATGCACAGAAAGTAGTTAATGGAATTGTCGAATTCGAAACCATGTATTTTATGCCAAATGCCTTAAAAATACATGAAACGTCCAGATCAGGTATTCTCTCTCTCTCTCTCTCTTAAAAAAAAAACGACATTATTTGTAAGACTAAAAAAAAATTGAAACTGGTAGAGCTATATTCGAAATAAATTTGTTTGTGTAAACACCTACGTTTCATGCATATCTAAGAAATTGGACATAAAAATAAAACGATTTCAAAAACATCATGAACAACTACCACAGAGAACAGACTTTCATCTTATTTTCAAAGGATGTGTAAAAACTTGCAACCGTCATTTAACAGTAAGTGGTAAAGCTCCCGCTATGTGGCGCTCACGTCACTTAAAAATCAAGCACAGATATCGAGAAGTTAATCGATACAGCAATATTTATGCAGTGCAACTGGGTCTGTCTTGTGGTGCAGACAGATGTCGTTAGTGTATTACTATATTTGGATTCAAATTTGTACACACATACTTGATTTATCTCGGCAAACTTCTCAACAGCGAAGTTTTTAACAAATGTCAGCAATATACTTCGACGAACATTCTGCAAATATATCGATCTACCGTAAATCAGCAAGTGTTGACAGCTCATTTGCCGAAGTTCTTGAAAATACTTCCGAAAATCTGTAGAACGTTTCGCTGAATTTATCAGCTGTTGAGTTCTCGGCAATAAAATCTAAGTGTGCACGATTTTCAAATTTCTTTATATGAACATGAATGTGTGTTCTCTACTTCTCTACTACTTGCGCCTTTTTTTTCCAAAATTTGCACTAAAACTTTTTCCGAGAAGACGAAACTATTAAGCTCTACCACTAAATAAAATTCGGATAGTAAGTTTCATACGCACCCTAATGCTCCAGTTCGTGAATTGCTATCCGTCATAGCTCTCGCTTTTTTATATCGAAAGTATTTATCAGTTTGTTTTCGAAAGCTGATAAATTTTTTGATTGTTCTAGTCCTTTAATATGAGTTCGAATCATTGAATCATGTTTTCGATCTTTTTTCTGTTTGACAAATTAATGGTGGCGAACCAGCCTGTGGCTGAAAGCCACCTTAATAAAGTAATATAAAAAAAAGTTTGACAAATTTTCCAACTCAAATAAATCTCCACTCTTTTAATTTTATTTGCATTTTCTGTCATTTCCCGGCACCTTGGGATAAAATTTCATTTTTCCAATCCCGGCAAGCTAAAAACCATCGGACAATGGACGCTCGAATGGCCAGAATCAGTGTTATATACAGTGCTACAGGGTGCGGCAGAATAAAATGCGAAAATTTACTACTGCCTAAATACTTCTTCAAATCCTATTTTCAACTGTTTAAGGCAAGAATATAAAAATTTTCGAGTTCCGTTTGTCTTTTTTAGGTTCTTTCAAACAAATGTACTCGATGTGTTCTTCATTTTAATCAATGGTATTCTTCCCTGCGTACGTGCGAACAGCCTTCAAAATTTCTTTCAACGCGAATAACCCGAATAAGGCCTAGCACTGGGAGGGAGAAACGAGTATTACACTCAAAATTGAATGAAGCAGAGGTCACGCACATTCGTCGTTTTTTGATAGCGTGTAACTGTCTTCCTGCTGTAACCTGAGCATGACTCGAACAAAGTTTTAATTTACATCAGGAATACTAAATATCCAAATTTGTCTGTGAAGCAAAGATTTTCTCGGGTCAGTTTTTTCAGATTTTGAATTTTACATATATTTGCGCAGACTTTCTGAAAATTTTGTACTAGAGGGTAACCTGTGAGACAGTCTTTTAGGGGTTAGAAGCAGTTGCAAAAATCTTAAATTTTTTTACTCCACTATTTTGTGAAACAAAAGTCAACATTCGACCGTGATAAGGTGTATAGTTCAAAATTGTTACCAAACGACATTTTTTTCTCGACACCCGAGTAATACTAACGTAGGGAGTATTCCGAAAAGAGATTACTTGCAAATATTGATTACACCTTTAAACAACGGAAATGCCTCGGCAAACTTAACTGGTAGCTTAACAAAGGACAGAAACATTATGTTTCAGAAAATATTGTTAACTTCGTTGTGTCTATGGATTTTACCATAATAAGTTTTTTTCCGGATAAGTCTACGGTCAAGAAAAATGCAATTATTCTTCCACAAAAATCATTGACGAAGTTACCGGTGCAACTGCAAAATTGTTGCTACATAAAACAGAAGTTGGTTAGGAGATTCCTTAATTTTAAAATAAAGCTTGGAAACTGGAATAAGTTCGAATGGACATAAGATTGAGTTGCTCAAAAGAAACTCATTAATATGAATTAAATTTAACTCAGGTTCAAACTTTGGTTGAATCGGTTTATTCTGTTTATTCTATATCTCATGTTGTTGCTATGAA
This sequence comes from Wyeomyia smithii, assembly GCF_029784165.1. Lineage (NCBI taxonomy): Eukaryota > Metazoa > Arthropoda > Insecta > Diptera > Culicidae > Wyeomyia > Wyeomyia smithii. Next base: position 91,702,196 of record NC_073696.1, read on the forward strand.
GTGCTCTCATAAGATTCTGTAGTTTCAAAGTTACAGAATCAGTTTCAAAGTTATAAGCTCAAATATCAATAGAACCAGACCACATAAGAAATCAAATTCTGTTTTTTTTCGGTTTTTTGCAACTATTTTTAGTTTTGTTATTAAACATCGTCAACATTTCAAATCCTCTTCCAACGTAGAACGCAATTAAACCAGATATCATGATAATATAGAAATCAAGGTTTTTTGGGAAATCATCTCGTGGCAACGACATGTGAAATTTAACATGAAGATGCCCAACAACAGTTGTGATTTTCCGATTTAGGCTTACAGTGACGTATTCTTCTAACCTATATGTTCTATTTTTGTCTGCTCGTAGGATAAAATCTGAAAACAACCCCATAACATTTAAATATTTTTCACATATTCCTTGCTTGAATGCTAAACCGATTACCGGCCGCTTATCTGGTATGAAGCTTATTTTCTTCCAGTTCAAGAGTCCTTATTACGATTTACTGCGACCAGCCATGTCCGGCGGCTCGCCATGCGCTTGTGCAGTTTCGCGCTCTCTAGGGGAAGCACGAAATAAAAACCCTCTGGAAAACAGGCAGATCGAAGTCATTTGTGAAGACGACCATGAGCGAGAAGGAATAACTGAGCGCGTGTCGGAGTTTTTTTTTAAACGGCAGTCTTAAGTGCAACATCATGATAAATTTCGTATCGATATGGATTCTGCCCGTTCTGGCGTTCTCGTTGGTGACAGGAGAAATTATAGAGCGCGACAGGAGGGCTTTGATGCTAGGGTGCCATAAACGAGTGTTCACCTACCGGGTATCGCAATCAGATAGCAAGGGGCGCGAATGTTGGGACCACGTGAGTGTCTGGTCCTGCCACGGGCGATGTGACTCGAACGAAATTTCGGACTGGCGATTCCCGTACAAACGGTCACACCATCCGGTTTGCATGCACGCAGGGCGGACCAGATCGGTGGCAACCTTGAGGCACTGCCATCCGGAGGCGGATGCTGAGACGAAGCTCTACGAGTATATGGAACCCAAATCTTGCAGCTGCCAGGTGAATATAAATTATCAATTTAGGATTTGTCTATCCTAAAACTTTATTTCCAGACATGCAGTAGTATGGACACGAGCTGTGAAGGGCCGAAGCAGCTTAATACTGACGCGGTGACGAAAATTTTCCAAATCGAAGAGGAAGAAACAGACACAGAGTATAACTGAGTGAAAATGGTGTTGTTTGAGATTACTATTCCGTAGCATTCGCATTAATATTATTAATCATTTGTAATGGTGGCCAATTTTCATTATTCATAATTAAGTGTTGTTTTGTAAATAAAGTTTAAATTAAATTACGTGTTATTCACACAATCTAGATATTTATTTTGTTCTTATATGGTAAAAAATATGAAATATCTTGTGACAAATTTTTGTGACAGTAGTTGTAATATAAGCTATTTGAAGTTGGTCGGATCGTTTTAATACTGTGATTTTTGAAGTTATGAAAAAGAAACGTCACAAAACTATAAGAAGGTAAAATAATAAAAACAGGTTATAATTTTGGAAATTCATCGTGGTCGTTATACTCAGAAACAATGAAGAAAAGGAAAAACTGAGAAATGTAAATTTCAACTCATCGCGTCGGATACAAATTTAGTTAGTTCTACTCTTTTTACTCTGGAACTTTCATCATTCCTCATATTGTCAGTGGAGGATTTCGTTTGAGGTGGGAATGTATTGAAGCTACAAATGGCCGACTTGGAACCACCACGTGGTCGACTTCAAACTTTCAAAGGCACACACTTAAAAAATTTCGCTGAATCCCGGCATGTGGATGTGGACAGCCGACTCGGCTGAGCCGAGTGCTCGGCAACCATCTCGGCTGAATCTCTTTTGCCGAGAATCTCGGAAAACCAATATTTGACAGATATCATTTTATGCCGAGAATCGCGGTACACAGTTGACTGTGCTCTCGGCAAATCCTGCCGAGAAGCGGCAAATCCTGCCGAGAAGCGGCAAATCCTGCCGAGAAGCGGCAAACAAGTTTAACGACCTTTCGGTTATATAAGCTGAATGTTCGGCACAGTAAAGAGCCTGTGTAGGTATACCTATATCCTGGGTATAACCTACCAGGACTTTCTCCAGAAAACCCTGTACGCGCAATTGGCGCGGAATTAATACACAAGATTAACGTGGACTAACTGACTTTATTTTCGTACATCACTACTTAAATATACCCTACCGGTAACTCAGAGAGAGAGACTTTCTCCACTCTCTGTTTACGTTACTAATCTCTTAACCTATAATCTAGTACCGCATGTACGATAGAACGCATGCGAGAGCATCAACACCGTTGAACCGGCGACTTCTGTTTTGTTTACAACACAAAACTTGTTTATTTTATTCGAGTTTGTTTGCCTGTAGCACAGCAGAAGGCTGCGCGAAGTTCTTTGCCGCCTATTGCATAATCTGTTGATACCTAGTATGTTGACAGAGCCGTACGCGGTCCTCTGTCAAGGAAACCAAATGTTTCGCCAACGTTTGCTTAGCAGAACCGTTCGCGGTCTTTCTTCAAGATCTTTCCTGCTTACTTTACAAATGATCTTGTTTTAGGGGACAACGGCAGGCGGCCGTGTCCTGGTTCTACACTCTACCTGTTTTTCATTTCTTTCAACGGAAGGTTTACTGTCTTTTGGACTACGCTAGAATGTACCGTATGACAAAATTCTGCGTGACGGAACATAAGGTATTTTCTGCGCGGGGTGTGACGTCACATCTGCCACCCCGCCTAGTTGGCCATTATCTAGAAGAGATAATGGTCACATGGTCTGTTCTGATGGCCGATAGGTGTGTTTTTCTCTTTTTTATTACAATTATTCTCGCGTTTTTATGCAACTATATACACCGTTGTTTTTTTATAATATGTTTTTTTTTTCTCTGGCAGATGAAATTCTGTTATTCAAAACTGTAGCACCGTTTTGAGTTTACATTATCATACATGACATTTTCCTTATTTAGAATTAACAATTGCTTGCTCGCCTGATGCGCTGCGTTGTGAAGATAGCTGCTGTTCAGCTGTCGTGTTTAAGCGCCGGGTTGCAGGGGGTTTGAAACGGGAGGGTGCGTCTGGCAGTAGAGGTTCTCATCGGTTGGTTGTGGTGCAAACTCATCTCTAAGGCTTCATCGGGTTATTTACACTAGTTCAACGATTACCATTGCATTTTAATTAAGACTGCAGTTTAGCTGGTTGTTTTACGATTGTTCAGAGTGTGTTGTTGAACTTCAATGTTGGGTTAGCCGTGTCCCTTTGGCATAGATCGGCTGTATTTTTGTTTGGCTTATAGTATTGTTATGCGCCGTGTGGCGAAAAGATTTGCGATTGCCACTGGCTCTGTTGCATAATGCAGTCACTTGGTTTATCATCTTTAACTGTCTGCGCGGGGTGTCCAATTACCCGCTAGCATGGGTGCACATTTTCAAAGCGTAGTGCGTAAAGACCATAGTTGATTAAACACGAGCAAAATTTTATAGCGTCATTTTGCTTGTTTGGCTTTGACCTCGAATCCTCATTTGTGGAAGTCAAGAACTCTCAATGAGTAATATATATTTGGAACAAATTATTACGCCATTCGCTGTGTAGTTTGCTGTATTCGTCTTCGCGCTGAAGTCTCGATTCTGGCTTGAGCCGCATTGATTGAGTTCTGTTGCACATCTGACCTCTTCAGGGATCAAAAACTGGATACTGCTCGTCTACTCTTGGTAATAACGTTTGGCTTTACCTCCATCTCGACCATAGACACCCGCCGTTCAACTCCCCTCACAACCGTCTGCTTCCCTTTTCGCGTCATACTGGGCATTATGGTATGCCCCCATCTCAGCATCAGTTGTAATCACCTCGGTCGTCTTCGAGGATCGGGAACTCGTCTCATTGTCAATTCTTAGATGCTAGCTGCCCTACTTAGCAAGTGGTGCATATATTTTTTTGCCATTCTTTCATCAATTTTTTTTTTTCGTTAATTTTTTCCACTTGCTGTTTAAAATTAATTTCACACGCGTACGGGCTCTTATGTTCTATTATATCTTCTAATCTTCTACTTAAACACTATGCCCGTTTTTCTTTTTCTTCGGTTAACATAATTTTTCTTTTCCTACTAAAGTGTACAATATATTTTTCTCTTGATTATTTCGGATGCTATTGGTTAATCAACGTCTACATTATTCATTCTCAACGAATTTTTACTTCACAATAATTTTTTTTACTTGAACTCAATCCGATTTACAAAAAAAAAAAAATCTTTTTCTAATTCTTGTGCGTTTTTTTTTCTTTGTCAACCTCTGTTGCCCGTCGTGGCTCTTTTTCTTTTCATTAGGTGTGTTTTTTTTTGTCAACCTCTGTTGCCCGTCGTGGCTCTTTTTCTTTTCATTAAAACATTTCTCTTTCTCATAGCAACTTTTTCTTTTCTTTTATCGGATTTACAATTCTTTTATCCGATTTACAAAAACTCTGTAGGCCACTTTAATTATGATACTGCTGTCTCAGTCCGTCATACTTACGTTCTACTTACACTTCGCCTGATATGCAGTAGTCTGCATAATACCTCTCCCCCTACCCTTCGAAGGTGCGTCTACATGTTGCTAGTGATTCCTGAAAGATAAGAAGGTTAGGAAATAAAAGAAAAAATTTCGCACTTCCATTCATACTGGGTTGACTACTCCCTTGTCCGTTCACCTGATACGCATTCATCTCAATCGTTCCGGGTAGTCACTCCCGTTGTTTCCACTCGCCCAATCTTAACTTACAATAGATAGGTGGAATCTTTTAACGCCAGTAGTCCCCTCGTCTGGAAGGTTTAGCTTTCTTGTCCAAAGTCTCTCCTAGTTTTATTGTCGTTCGTTATTTAGGTCATCTCCAATACTTCATTAATCGGTTTTCTTCTCTCATTGGGCCATTAGCCATTTTTAATTAATCAAACCCCGTTCTCATATTCACTATATATTTTTCCCATGTTAACATTTGCATTTTTACAAACAAATGCTGTTCTAAATTCTTTTAACTCCTTACAATCGCCCTCATTGTTACTTCCCGTCCGTCTTTTATCGGGCCATTGGCCATTTTTTCCTACGTCTGCCTCGCACTAACGGGGTCATCTGTACTCTGTGAATCTATCCCATGTTAAATTCGCATTTTATGTAAAAACGTTCCCTGTGTATTATTTACTTCTGTTTTCTGTGTTCCCACACGATAGGTTATTTTTTTTGTCTATAAATTCAACCACGTCTTTCCCCAAGTAAACGTCACGCCCTTTTGACACTTGTCCATCAAAGGCTTTCCATAATATCGGCGACTATTCATATTTCTTCACGTCATTTTATTTCAGTATACTTTATCATACAGCTTTAGGTGCTTGCTACTATAACCTATTTTATTTCATTTTATTTTATAACATAGTTTAAGTTCGTATAATCAGTCATAATATCGTTTAAGTCGGTTATTATGAACCTTCTCTAAACGGTTTCCGTTTTTGATTACTGTGGTCATTTCACTTGGGAATTCCACTACTTCATAAGGTCCTCTCCACATATTCTGGAGCTTGTGACCTGATCCTGACGGGACTGATTTCACTAAAACTAAATCGCCATACATGGGCTGCCATTCATTTGCCTTTCTGTCATAAACTTGCTTGCGCTTTTCTTTTGAATCCTTTAGGTTGGCCTTCGCGTTCGCGTGGAGGTCAAAAAATATTTTTTTCATCTCTTGTGTATATGTTTCATATGTCAAATTGTCCACTCCATTCCGCTTGTAAATGGAGGTGGGAATGCGTGCTGTACGTCCATACAACAATTCGAAAGGGGTGTACCCCGTTGATGAGTTTACTGAAGTATTATACTGAAACGTAAAAAATGGGAGTAAGTTATCCCACGTGTGCGGTTTTCCGCCAATAAATTGCCTTAGGTAAGTTTTTAACTCCCGATTAGATCTTTCCACCAAATTTGCTTGTGGGTGGTACGGACTCGTCGTTATTTTCTTAATTTTCAAAATTTTGCACACATCTTTCATGAGTGTGCTTACAAAATTCGCACCGTTATCTGTAACTAACTCCAACGGTACGCCAAATTTGCAAATATAATTCTCTACAAAAGTCCTCGCTACCGTCTGGCTTTCTTGGTTTTCCATAGGTGCGACAGTTAAATATCTAGTTAGGTCGTCCTGCATGACCAGACCATAACGATTTCCTAAGTCGGACTCGGGTAATACTACTATATCCATGTATAATTTCTCAAATGGCTCCGATGCGGTTGTGGTGATCTGCATCGGTATCTTGTTTGATCTTCCAATTTTGTTCTTTTGGCAGGAATCACACTGCCGAACGTAGTTCTCGATATCCCGTTTCATCGTAGCCCACGTAAAAAGTGTGCCAATTCTTTGGCGCATTCGTCGCGCTCCTACGTGCCCTCCTAAGGGTGCATCGTGAAATTCCTTTAAAATTGTTTCCACTTGATCTGGCGCAATTACTGTACGCTCGCTATTAGCATTATATAATACTATTTGTTTTTCTAGCTTACCCGCTAGGAACTGAATCATCTGCAGAACTTCCTGTTGCTTGATTTTTCTGAATGATATTAGGTGAATGACCCCGGCTGCCTTTACTGCCGTGGGGCTCTTATTGAAGCTATCTAAAAATTGTGAAAAAAATTTCCGGCAATCGATTAATGAACTTTCGCTGCCGTCTACTATGAAACCGCCCACCTTCTTGTCTTTAAATTTGAGTACACCATCCTCTACGTAGTCTTTCAATCCTTGTGACAGCTGATACAGTGTCTGAAGTTCTCTGTACGCCGTCCGACTGTTCAAAATGACAAGACGAGCTTCGATATTCCTCTCGTCCAATATTCTCTTCGAGACTTCCACCGTCTCACTTGGTATCAGGTCATTTGATAATGCCTGTGAAAAGTCATCATAAGAAATGTTGACGAGTTGTTGCCCATCCTCGTCCTCAGCGATGTCCGCAATGTCTATGGCACTCAAATCTTGTATTGTGCCGTTCAAATCATCCGAAGCGTTCTTCTGCTGCTCTAGCAGGCGTTTCTGCTGGCGCGTAATCATGGCTATCTGCCTGTGGGGTGAACTTTCTTGCCCCTGACACGTCTCATCTGATAAACGTGACAAAAAATCGGCGACTATATTTTCGCTACCCTGTTTATACCTGATGCTGCATTCCAAACCCTGCAACTTTAGTCTCAATCTTGTCAGCGTTGGAGATGTCTCTTTGAGCCTCCAAATCGCTATAAGTGGTCTGTGGTCTGTGTAAACGATAAACCTTTGACCAAAAATGAAATGTTTGAAATATTCTATGGCCCATACAATCGCCAATAGTTCCTTTTCTATGATATGATATCTGGTCTCTGCACCTACAAGTGCACGACTCGCGAACGCGATCGGCCGGTGCATGGATTTTTCATTCGACAGGACGGCTCCAATAGCATAATTGCTAGCGTCTGTCGTAATAACAAAAGTGTCTTGATAATCTGGCCGGACTAAAACTGGCTCTGTAATCAGCGCGTTTCTAAGGAATTCGAACGCTTCCTGACATTCTTTTCCCCACACAAATTTAGCGTCTTTCTTCAACAAATCATTCAGCGGCTTGCGCTTCTCCGCGATGTTGGGGATAAACTTCCCGTAAAAATTTACTGTTCCCAGAAATGACCTTATACCTTTTACGTTTGTGGGTGGCTTAAGGCTTTGAATGGCCTTAATATTTGCATTGGTGGGTTTTATGCCTTCTTCATTAACGACATGACCCAAATACTCCAGTTCCTTTTTCAAAAACTGACACTTAGATGGTTCTATTTTTAAGTTATGTTTGCGCAAAGCTTGTAATACTTTTCGCAAGTTATCATTATGGTCGGTGATAGTGTCACCGAAAACTATAATATCATCGAGGTAGACAAAAGCTTTCACGTCCCTTATCTCAAAGAGAACAGTATTCATAAGTTTTTGGAATGTTGCTCCTCCAACATTATCCAATATCTCATTTATAAGAGGTATTGGGAATACAAACGGCTTGGTAACTTCGTTCAATGATCTAAAGTCTACCACAATTCTGTATCTTTTATTACCGTCAGCATCCGTTTTTTTTGTTACACATAACACCGGTGCATTCCAGGGACTAGTGCTGGGCCTAATAATTCCCTGCACCCTCATTTCCTCGATTTCTTTTTTAATGTGTCGTTTCGTGGCCTCCGGAAATCTATATTGTCGTTTATTAATAGGCACCTCCGATGAAGTTTCTATCGTGTGTACGGTGGCGTCAGTAGTAGTTAACTTGTCGCCCTCGAAAAAGAATATATCCGCATAGCTTTCGACCATATTCTTCACTGTCCTGAATTCTCTATCAGGCAAGTGCGCCAAATACAGCACTTGCCGTAGTTTTTCAATTCTTGCATTTCCTTTTGACTCTGGTGTCAGCTTGTGCTCCAACAGGTCATAGTCAAGCTTGAGTCTAGGTCCAACTCGGGCATTATAGTATTCTTCGAGTCAAGAAAATTGTTCTTCGGCTCTTCATTTCGATATGTTTGGTGCTCTCTATTTATTTCGTTTTTGTCTACGTCAGCCTCATTGCGGGCTGTGTTGCTAGTATCTCGCAACTCGTTCTGCACCATAACTCTATTTCTGGCTGCCACATAGACATGTTGACTAAGGACTTCGTCTTTGGGCATACTCCACGGACTCAAGTCGTCCGGACTTCTGTTTCCGTGTTTCTTGAACACTATGTAATCAAAATTATTTCCTATTTGAAGCGTATGCTTCTTTAAGAACTCTGCGCCGATTAATCCGTCGCTTGGCAAATTTTCTAATATATGAAATTGCGTCGGGATCAAAAAGTCTCCGACTGTTAAATCCAACATAATTGTACCTGAGGTACGCACAATGTCTTGGCCGATACCTCCAAAAGTGGTTACGTCCTGTGTATTTACCGGTACATTCAAAAGATTCACAATGCGTGCATTAATTATATTCGCACATGCACCTGTATCTAAGATCAGGTTCAACGTAAGTTTGACATTCTGCTTAGCCAGTAGGGTTAACATTAAGTGCCCTCTGACATCGTAATATACTCGCTTAGCCACACAAGCACTGTTGTCTCTTATGTGATTGCATGCGGCCTCCAATCGGCTATTTCTATATTGCTGGGCTCATCGGTACATCTCCGCCAGTCAACATCTTCGCAAATTTCTGCTAAATCCTCGTTAAAATATTCCTGTGCAACAGGATCCAAAATACCTTCTTTTTGCGAATTACTACTTCTTTCATTAATGTTGGCTACCATAAGCATTTTCTCAGGCATCCGGGTATACGAATTTCTGTACCTCCTATTAGTTGGTCCATTTTGACCGTAATAATTATATTTCCAACCAGTGGCGTAGCCCCTTTGACTCCGCCGACATGAACGTGCGGTGCGATAACTGTAATTGTATCGATTACCGTCGCTAGATCTACATATATTGTCATAATTGTTTTGCTTGTAGATTATTCTATCCCTATTTTTGTGATTATAATATTCATTTCTTCCCAGGCGGCTGTTGCTACAATTAGCGTCTTCGTAATTAATTGTGAAAATATTTCTGCTACTATCAAATTGTCTAAGCGCATCGCGCTGTCTTTCGACCCATTCTAGGCCCTGTATTCTGTTTTCTATTTCCGCGATGTGATAACGCTCATGGTAGCAATCCTCTAAGTCGTCTAGCAGCTCTTCTAACTTCAATGCTCGTTTACCTTGAGCAGCTTCTTTCAATGCGGTGTCACACAAACCCGCCATAAAATGTAATCGAAGACTAACTATCATGCATGACTTCGTACAATTAGTTTCGTAGGAGTCGATTTGCTCCTTAATTGTCAATATCCTCTTTTTATAATCAGGAAAGGTCTCATTCGCCTCCTGTTTCAATGTTTCTACTTGATTTATAACTGCCTCGATGCGTATAATATCCCCGAATTCCTTTAATAAATTCTGCTTAACCTGTGGCCAAGCATTTGCGTTAATTCTATGTATTGCGGCAGCAGCTCTGCCTTTTAGTTTCAATAGAATAATATAAACCAGTGGAGCGTGTGATACTCCTTCTGGTATCTCCCGAGCAAAATGCTCGATATGATAAACGAACGCTTCTAGTCCGTCTAGCGATCCATCAAATTCTGGGATGCACTGCATGGCATCTGCTTTTGGAAACGTGTACTCCATCATGAATATAAAATTTTATATATATTTCTTGAAGAAAAAATAAAATAAAAGGTACTGCGGAATAAATACTATAAGGGCAGAATAAATACTACTACAATAAAAGGCTTATGTAGCCTTCTTCCTCTTTTTCCTAGGTATCACTAACGATTCTGTTGACCAGATGTGATAACGTAGCGTGACCGACTCTAATTTCTTCGTCGCGCCATCAAAAAATCTGAACACCAAGTTTCGAACCATTTGGTGTTAAAGCTTCAATGTTTATTTCTGTTAATCAATCAAACAATTATTTTAATAATATTTTTACCCCAACATGTCTGAGATAAAATAGTCATTTTTTATAGTTCAATGTTTATTTCTGTTAATCAATCAAACAATTATTTTAATAATATTTTTACCCCAACATGTCTGAGATAAAATAGTCTTTTTTATAGTGTAATTGAACCAATTTTACAACTAATCTAAAATTGTAAATGTTCAAATTAGATGGCGTTAAGAGCTGTTTCATAAGAATATTGCAACATCTGTCTCCTTACGACAACATTCATCATAACATATTTTTGCTGTCTGTTAACATTTCCCCCCGGCGGATATTTAATTGTATCGCCGCGCGCGTTGCGCTTATTGATTTACTTTTTTCTTTGACCTACTAAACATTTCACCGCTACTGAATCGTTTTGCTTATGCCAGCAGCACGATCTACCAATGGCCATTAAAATTACTGCATACAAACCGCGACCTTGACCGTGCCTGGCACAGCTGATCGCAAAAACACTGTAAAATACGTCACCTATTCAACCTGGTGGCATAAGAACGGGACGACAAGCATTCTAGCATATGCTACTATACTGTATAAGTGAAGACGCGATCGCAGAGGCTCTCACGCTCTTTTTATATCGCTAACGATAGCGTAGCTCCCAATTTACATACTTGCTGTATGGCTACCAGTGAGCTAAAACTCTTTTTCAGAACAATTAAGGTGAGTTCCATGTGCGTAACTCTGTCTGTTTGCGTTCTACAATTTGTCTTGCCATCGGTGTTGCCGCAGGCACTGCTATTTAATTAGTCAGGTCGTGCAAATGTCAACTAGTATATTTCGCTGGTACGGAGTCACATTATTTTTGGGCGAAATGAATGAACCTTTCTTGTTATAGGGAAGAAAATCAAGAACTTACCGGTTAAAATTTATCTTCCTGTTGCGACAGATTCGTCTGAAAAAATAAAACAAATAAATCGAGTTCGCGTAATGTTAGGTTTCTTCCAACACTTTTTTACACTTTTTACACACTGGTAAAGAAAATCCTTATCATACACAACAACAGCTCCGTACTTGTGTTCTTGTCAATTTTCAATAATTTTTCACTTCGTCTTTCCTCGTATTATTATTGTACAATTGTTTACTTGATCATATTATTTTTCTTCCTCTTGTTTTGTGTTGCTTCTTTATCACTATAAACCACTTTTACATTTTTTTTCTTTCAAGCGCGAACCAAATCTGTTTTTAACACTATAAAAGTTTGTAACCAATGTTCTTCCTCACTATTTTTTTGCTGTTTGTTTTCCTGTTTCCCTAGCAGCACTACTTTCCAAGTTGCTGACCTCGATAAATCGTTAAATACTTTTTCTTCAGTTCTCTTTTTTTTCCTTTTTTTTTTTAAATAACACACTCTTTTCCTCCGCGAGCACTACTTGGATTAAAACTCCGAAAAACTATTTTATTTTTCACTGAACCACAGATACTTAAACCACTACTTTTTCTTTTTGCTTCCTTAGCGTGATTACTACGACCGAGTTTACGACCGCGTCTGACTCCCGAGATACGTCCGAAGATTAAAGAAAAGATTCAATGGCGCAGAAAAGACCACGCGCTGTCACCACATGCCTAGCTGTTCTATACTGGCCTTTGGCATGTCTTGGCCTGTCTCTTTCTCGTGCTTAACTTTTAGTACATACAATTAACTACTTGAGAGCGCTATAACATGTGCTCCAAAACACGTGCGCTAGCGTGAGCGCTAAGAACCCGCGCGTGAGCATGGGCGACGCTGAGCGACGCTACCGTTTGTCGAGTTCTTTTTTGTTTATTCAATGCCTCGGTGGCTTTAGTGACTATTCATCGCGGAAGACAAAGTGCTATCGCCAACGCTGCTTTTGGACTACGCTAGAATGTACCGTATGACAAAATTCTGCGTGACGGAACATAAGGTATTTTCTGCGCGGGGTGTGACGTCACAAGCCGTTTTTTTAGTGGAATCCAATAGCAGAAAATAAATGCGCAGTAGGGCATTGAGCAAAACATATATGTATTCTAAAACTACATCTAATGCCTATCTTTAAAACACATACAATATTGTGTTTACACGATTTGAAACTACACTTTTTGAGTTCCAGCCACTTCCCACCAATCTGTTCTAAATTTTTTTTTGTTTTTTTTTAGAGGGGGGGAGTTTGTAATGATTTATTTATGTACTAAAATATCTATTCAGAATTAATATTGTGTGTTCTGCCACAAATGGTGACATTTCAACACTATTATATACATCTACATTTTTTTCGGCTACCGGATTTTAAATACTTGTAATTTGCACAAATTTCAGCCAAACTTGTATCTGCTTCTTGTTTGCTCACCCGTAACACGCATAAATTTGCACTAAGAAAAATAGCGGCAACTCGTTCATGAGAATGACAGCTGTATTGCCGAAACACGGCAAAAAATAGAGAAGAGATTCGTCAAGCTTAGTTTTTTGGACGTAGTCTCGGCAAAATGATCTGAAGATTGTCGACAACCGGCATTTTTTTGCTGAAATATCGGTTGAATCCAAAGTCGCCGAGTGAACTCGGATGTTTTTTTGCCGGGCTCGAGATCCAATTTTAAGTGTGCACAAGATTCGGTAATATGTAGTAAAAACGTCACTTGTGAAGAAATATCCCCATGTTTGTTATGGTGATGAAAACATAAGATAGTGTTTTCACAAGCAACACATTAACTATCTTGTGCGATTGAAAATTTGTAGTCGACAACGCGGTGGTTTCTGCACACTATGGCCTTAAAGAAGTGAACTTTGGTGAGCAGATAGCGTGAGCAGAGTGCCAAGGCTACAAATAGGGGAACTGCTCCATTACTCATCTCAGGCTGAGATTCTGAGATTCTCAGCCCATATATTCATCTCATACAACATAAAAACACAATTGGAAACAGGAAAAACGCATATGTTCTTCCTAAGCCAATCTGCTAATCCATGGAATGGATTCTTTTTAGTTCATTTTAGATTCCTCATAATGTATAATCCCCAAAAACTCACTCAAAACCTCTAAATTTGATATTATAGTCGGGCCAACCTCAAAAAACAAAATCCACGCATTGTTTTATACGGCTACAACGGGACTCGTTCAGCAGCCAACCAAAGATTTTTTTCATCCCTAGCGGACCACTTTTTATTTTAATCACTAAACAAAATTACTCACTACACTAAGAACACTGCGAACACACAAAAAAATCTTCAAAATGTTCACCTAAAATTTCTTAAAACAAGCAGAAATATATGAGATGAATTTCTGAATTCCTAAATTTCAACTGTAGTTGCCAAATCAGTTTATGTTAATACGAAAAAATCATACTGAAAATGTTGAATTATTCCGACTCAATGGACATAAAACGATAGCACTGGGTTACCAATTTTGCACGTAAACAACTGCAGCGGATATCTAGGTAACCTACTACGACGTGCTGCGGCTACGTTCATTAATGATAATGTGATTCATTCATGATTAACAGTGTGATAAATATGAGGGCGTCATGAGATGAATAATTGAACAGTGTTTCAAGTTTTGAGATGGATATGGAAGCGTTGTGAAAAATGGTTTGTTTTACAAAACTCAGGATAAATCTAGCTAATTTTACTAAATATACAATGCTGAACGATTGCATAAGAGCACGTGAGCATATTTAGTTTATTTGTTCAATGATTTCGAGAAAAATTGGTTTTTAATCTGTGCATTCGTCGTGAATATCGGCTTAATGAGATGAATAATGGAAGCAGTTCCATTATAATGTCATTATAATGTCATTATAATGTCTGGAAAAAAAGGTGTTGTTAGATCCACTTATGCTGACGAACTTTTCGATCTTCCGCACTTTCATATTCATCATTGAGTTTCATGATCCACGAGACAATTGCGATTAGCTGATTTCAGTTTCAAGAAACTTTTGACAACCGTTGGTATGTTCGAACGGTCGCAACTTTGATACAAACCGGATCGAGAAAGCGTGAAAAATGTTTCAAGTGGCACACCAATGAAGTATCACTTTTGTTTTTTTTTACACAAACAATAACAAACGCACAAACCGTGAAACGTCACCATGGATTGACTTATTGCAAAGATAACTAGAACAAGATACCTAACTTCCATATTTTTCATACATTTTGAATACGACTGATTTTCGACGGTTAGTGCTGCCATCTGATGACTTAAATTCTCATAAAGTTGTCACTATGAGCAAACCCGATTTATCGTACATAGTCCGTCATCGATAGTTGAGCTGGTCAAGATTGTATATGAAAAAGGTTTAGCAGTTTGGTCAGCTAGACGCTTAAGATAACATGCAGATTATTGATATTGTCATTTTGATGGAATTGTTGCGAATCGTCAACCAGTACGGACGTGTTTTAATTAGCTCTCAGCTACGCGCGAATTTAAATTTTTGTCTACATTCTTTTTTCGCTTGTAGGTGCTTTTGTGCCAGTAAGTCAACTCAAGCTCCGCGCGAGTAAGTTTGTGCGTAATTTACAGTTTTTTTTTGTAAACATGACATCGTTAGTTAGTGGAAACTGTGTGGTGTGCGGTTTTGGGTCTTCGGACAACTGAAACTTATGGAAGTGTGAGGGGTGTTCCCTACGATTCCATGCCGCGTGCGCAGATGTTAAACGAAACAAAGAAGACCAGATTAGGTCCTACATGATGCCAGCCTGCAATGATTGCCAGGAGCGAATCGCGATGGAATTAAATTTTCGTCACCTGGTACACCAGCAGGCTCTTCTTGCTGACTTAGTGAAAAAATCACAGGAGGGTTGTGTGCAAAGCCACGACCGCAAGGTTGAAGTAGAATACTTTTACAAGAGAGTTAACCCGGCTGCTTGCGTGTCAGTCATTTTTTCTAGTAAATAAATGTTGACCGCTCATTGGCAGTATTGAAAATTCTGTGCAAATGAAGTTGAAGTACTACTCAATTTCAGTTTGCACATATAAATACGACCTCACTGAACAGGAAAAGTACAAACCCTTTGCGGCGCAAACAAGTTTCAACAGTCAGAGTATATGTACATGTGAATTGTTGTTGGTTGTCCTAAAAAGGACAGTTTGTTGTTGAAAAAAAAAATCGGATATGACGCTGATTGCATCTTTGTGTTACGCCGATAGCGGGAGTGGTGAACTTGCGTATGACGAAGGCATCGTATTACCTGTTTTGTTGAATGGGAGAAAGAGGAATATTGTAAAATTTTGTAAACATTTAATTCAAACAATATTACCAAATCGTGATCAGGCACTCTGATTACAAAGTCAAAGGCTGTTTTCACACTGAAAATCAGACAGCCAGCAGAAGTTTTGATTGCCAAAATCCAGAATGCTTGTGTAGTTACCGAAATAAGGCAGAGCTTCACCGGAGGAAGGCCGAAACCCTCAACCGGCAAGGCTGCTCCGCTAGCAGGAAAATAGTGGTCTCGCATTCAGGAACGGCATCGTAGTTAGGAGTTCTATTCTATTCACCCGGCCGTAGGTTAATGTACAACTCTACTTACGGCTGTACATTAACGTACGGCCGGGCGAATCGGTTAGCGCCGCTTTCCGCGTTTAGCCTGGCAGAGGCCTAATGCGCACGGCCAACACAATAGAAAGGTGTTTTCACATTGAAAATTAGACACGGCTTTACTGGAGTAAGTGTTGGCAAATGCACCTACCGCTAATACCGCCGCTATCGTACGAAAGCGCGTCGTTTCATGTGGGGAATAATATCAACAACGAAAAATGACGCGCGTCTAAGCACACCCGAACTGTTTCGCCGTGCCGCTTCCATTTACTTCCTTATAACGTCGGCCTAATGGAAGTACCGGCTGCACCTACCGCTGAGGCTGTTACCATACTGCTACTGGTACCCAAAGTTATTAACTCTTCAAATTAAGTGTTTTATTTGTCCTTAAAAGAACAATTGTTCAATTCCATATCGGATATAATGCAATCGCATCTCTGTAATATTACCGACAGTAAAATTCTTCTGAACAAAATGATCCAACTTTTCCATTAGGCGACATCCATAATTACGTAACGCAAAAAACCCAATTTTTGGACCCCACCACCCCATGTGTAACGAAACGTAACGCCAACACCTTCCCCCCCATAAAAATTACGTAACGCTGCAGAAGGATTTCCTTGATAAAAATGCTCGTTTTTGAGAGTCTCTCCAGAGATTTTTCGTTACGTAACGCTGAACTCACCTCCCCCCTTACCTGTGTAACAAATCGTAACGCCCGAGTATACTCCCCCTCCCCCCTACGAGCGTTACGTAATTTATGGATGCCGCTTTAGAGGAAGTGCCGGCTGATGTACGGCAAAAATTTCGCCCGATCGCTCGCGTTGGTGTTAAGCCTGGCAGAGGCCTGAGACGTGGTGACAAACCACAGGGCAAGTGATTTGTTTGATTTGAAGGCAGCCACAGGCGCAACCCACTGCTGATCGCAACCTTTGAGCTGCTCTAACAGTGGGGGGAATTGAGATACACGGACAACATGCACTGTGGAAGCTTTTTCACATTCAGCAAATTAGACGGGCTAGTGCTGCTGCTAAGGAAGGACGGCTGCTGTTGTCGCTGTCTAGAACTATTATGAGCGGCTTAGGCTGAAACAGGCTCTTATATAAGCCAAATAGCATGTTTTCAATTGCAAGGTATATGATTCTGTCGACCGTGCTTGGGAAGCAATTATATAACGACCAATCAGAGGTCGATTTTTTCGTTTTGACAAGGCTTGACTATTTTCAATAGTAAAATAGTGTGAATTATAAAATTAGAATTATCTTCTTTTGGGAAAAATCTTAGAAGATTTTCCAATCTATTGCTGCAAGATCAAAGGAAATCCATCAAATACTAACCGATTTATTAGCATTTGAAATTGGACATATTTTTCACTTTTTTCGGTTTTAGATTTTCATTTCACATCCCTATGTAGTCGAACTTCCTGAGAGAAGTATTCTACTTCAAAACATAGCGAAGCAATACACAAATCGACGTCAACATTGCAAAAAATTGGAATCGTTCAAGAGGCACTCAAACGGCAAGAAACTCTATTCGATGAACTAAAACAGAAGCTTTCGTCTGTTAAAAAAGTTAACTCTCCTACAAAAGTAGTGAGACAAATCAATAACCACGTGACGACACTTTTCGACGATGCTATAACTTCCGCTAAAGTTAACATGACTGAGTCGCTTGGGATACTTAGCAACTCGATTACAAAAAAGCTGGCCAGTCATATTGATGAAATAACTAATAAAGTCGACGAACAGCTTTAAGCTGTTAATGAAAATTTGATCGATGTGGCCACTTCTAAGACTCAATGTAGTGTACCTGAAACCTTGGAAGAATTTCGAATAATTGGCAGCAAAATTACTGAGTACACGCCGAGAATAATGCCCATCGAAAACAGCATTGGCTATCCAAGTGTGGCAGATGAAATAACTATGGCCGGTCAGCCTTCAAATGGTCTTCCAAACATGGATGGCGCTTCCTTGGCTCGAGTAAAGTTTGGAAACAGGACTGGACAGCGTACGATACAACATTACACCGTATTATGCAGCAGCAAAAACAAGCTGACAAAGCAAGAAAATGGAGGGCCAGAAGACGAAATCATTATAGGCGAAATAATTACAACAGAAACAACAACCCTAGGCATAACCATTTCATTCACAACAACAACAACGGTAATAACAACAACTCTGTCAATAACAATAGAAATAACTAGAACAGCAATTACTTCAATAATTATAACAATTCCAACAACAACCGCAACAATAAGAACTACTTCATCAATAACAACAACAATCAGAACCAGAATCGCAACCTTAACTTTAACAGAAATCTCAATAACAACCATCAAAGTACCAATCGAAACAACTACAACTTCAACACCAATAAGGCAATCCACGAGACAGTTGCGATCAGCTGATTTTAGTCTGTTTACACTTTTTGACAGCTTCACGTATGTACGAACGGTTATTACGTGAACACAAAATAAAAAGTTTGATTGTTTTTCGTTAGTCAGTTAGTAAGTTTCGTAAGGTTAAAATAGTTTTCCCAAGTTTGGATCAGTTTACGTGAATAAATTGGGATGCCACCAAAAAAACAAGCTCTAGCCAGACAGCTGAAAACACCAGCAAGTTTGGTTCCAAGTGGTATGTTTTGCATTCAATATGTTTTCAATTTCAAACAGGGGTGTCTTTACAGGAACCGCTTCTCTTAGCGTGTATGCTTCGGAACTAACAGGATCTCAGGCAGAACGATATTTGAACAAAATTGCTATCATTGGGAGCAGAGATCCATGTCTGTTGAATATGAGCACCAGCCAGATTCCAGTTACTGTTTCCTACGATTCAATAATTGACTACGTCCTTCATAGGCAATCTACCTACAGCGGCGCCGCTTTTCATTGCTTCAAAGCTGTTGAAGCAAAAAAACGTTTTGAGACCGGTATGGTCAAATTAGTAGAAGGTGTACAGCTGGACGATATAAATGTTGTACGCGGAAAGGTAGATATGTTAGCTTTAGTGTACTCAATAGGGTGGTCTAAAACTTGTGTACAAACCGAATTTTCGAAGCAAGATCAATTTAGTGTAGTTACCGCAAAAACTTGCAGCTTGCACGTCGCGGCACTTTGTAGCTATTCTTAAAGTTAACGTTAGGCCGCGAACATACTGGCGCGGCCTGAGCTACGAAGGGCGGTGGGTTAATGTACAGCCCTAAGTTGAACTGTACATTAACCTGCCGCAGAGTGAGCCGCCTTCACAGCGTAGGCCGCGCCAGTATGACCACGACCTAACTTAAGTTAAAAAAGTAGGAGGGTGGTATTCAAGACACGACCGCATGACGTTGACTACCGTATTCTTAAAAAAAAAAATATTCCATTGAAGCAAATAGTATAGGGAATTGCAACGCTTCTTTTACAAAACTTCTGTAACAAAATTTCGAGGCTCCAAAAGGTACCAGTTTCCGATTATTTTCGTCCAGAATTCCAGCCATTTGAGTATTTTGCAGTAGCCATTTATTACTAACAGCCACCAGCATAACGGGTGAAACCGGCACGAGATGACCGGTACTATTTTGTCTTTCCTCCTTTCAGCTGCTAACACCTAGCGCTGTCGTGAAATTAACATCAACATGAACATGCATTTTTGCAAGGTTTTTTTTCCGCTAGCAACAGCAATTGTAAAACATAAAATTCAACTAACCGCTTCTATTATAAAACTGCGAGGCACCAAAAGGTGCCAGTTGCCGATTTCTTGTTTACTGGTTTCCGTCCAGAATTCCAGCCATTTTAGTACTTTGCAGTAGCCACCAGCATCACGGATCAAACCGGCACGAGATGACCGGTACTATTTTGACGTTGGACTAACGTCTATATCGAAGTTAGGCACCTGAATTTGAAAATCTAGTAATTCAACCGGGGAAAACCAGGGAAAAGTGGTCAGGTTTTGAGCGCTTATATATCAGTCATTTCTTTTCAGAATTTCGAGGTTTTGGCATCAACCGATCAGAAATTCTTTTACGGTTGAATTTATGTAACAAAAATAACCTATTGTTCGAGATACACTATTGAAAAATTGATAAATCACATCGATTGTCTAAATCATACCGAGCAACCAATCACCACCTCTCTTCACAAGCACAGTCGACACTAACGGATACAACCGATCTGACTTTGTAAACAGTCTCACAGCTTTCAACCAATAACGAGCTCGCTTTCGGTAGCTGCAACAGGTGTTTCAACACCGTTTTAAAATTCTTCTTTTATCATTACCACTGAACAGATTCTAAACACCAATGGCTTGATTGATAGGGGAAATATTGCGCAAGATTGTCATATAATAATTTAAATATGTTTTTGATACTAAACTAGTTAAAAGTTGTGTTAAAAGTCGTGCACATTCAACCAATCACAAGCTCGCTTCTTGTTTGCTCGCGGATGGATTTTTGCTTTGGGCTATATAATAGCCTGTGTCGTCTCATAGCAGTCATCAGTTAACAAGTGAAAAGTTACCAGGCCGGTCTTGTATAATCAGCAGCGGTGGCTGATTCCAGCGGCCAAACTGAGCTGCAGCAGAACCAGAGCGGTGGTATCAGGCAGCAGCGGCGGAGGTAGTGGGAAGCTGCATTTCTTCATTCAGTTCGGTGCTCCTTCGATCTGAGTTGGACCCCACCAGCGGTAATCCAATTCAGATATCGTTGGGTGAAAACGTTGGGTGTGTGTGCAGTGTGCACATATAGCGTATGTGCATCTGTATTGCTATGACATTTGCGATGATAGGGATGGCGCTGTTGCGTGTGTATGGCTAGCTATAGCGTGTGTAAGACACTAGCATGTGTAGCATATTATGGCTATTGCGTGTATATCTTCAGCGTGTGTACGGATAGTTATAGCTTGTGTGTGGATAGCTGCTGCGTGTGTAATGATTAGTTATAGCGTATGTATGGATAGTAATAGCACATGGTTGGATAGCTTATGCGTGTGTATAGATAGTTGTATCGGATGTATGGAAAGGAATAGCGTGTGTATGGATAGCTATAGCTACAGCGTGTGTATGAATAGTTTTAACGCGTGTTTAGATAGTTATAGCATGTGTGTGAATAACTATAGCGGGTGTTTATCAAAGATTATTATTGTCATTGAAAATATTAAAACGTCTTAACGAACACAGTTGTGAATTTGATTTTACAGCAGCGATTTTAACTTCTTCAGCCAGTCTTTATTCATCGAGGAAAAATTACTACCTATGAATTATCAACACTTATTTACTAGAAATTTGATTTAGATCAAAACGGGTTCTTTTGAGTATCATAAGTTATTGGTAAAAAGAGTTGCAAGTTTTCTCAATGAGCATTCATTAAATTTTCGTTTTTGTTTCTCGGTGCGCGGTTTTGATTTTGTTTCTCGCACACAGAGAAAGAAACAAACTTGTCGCTATCGTGAAAAATAACAAAACAATAGAAATGCTCTAAATCACAACTGAAGAAGTTAATATATTTTCTGTCACTCGCCCAAACCTTGATAACAACTACCGAAAAACGTGTGATTGAGCTCTTGCTATATTGAGTTATTGAACCAAACGTTTTTTTTTTTTTCAAATACATGAAGTTATATGCTGGGCTGGAACTAACCTAGCATGAGTTTTATCGATTAAATCTCAAACAATTTTCAAATTTAAAATTTTCGGTTGAATCGTTCAGAGCTCCAATTTCAGATAGGTTCGTAAAGTTTGCTTTTTGCTTAGATAGGAAAATTTTACCAATTCGCTCAATTAAATGATTGTCTTGGTAGTGCAGCAAACAAAGGGTTGATTCGAATATGTATGAAATGACAGCGATTAAATAAAAAATATCCATTCTTTTAGTATATATTATTATTTATAACGTTTTAACGTCTCAGCATCCAGAAATGCACTGTTAGATAAAATTGCAGCAAATACTAGAGTTGCAATTCTCTCTATTATTTGTTTTAATGGAATATAAGAATACCGTAGTCCAACGTCATGCGGTCGTGTCTTGAATACCACCCTCCAATTTTTGTTTTTCCTCCGAGCGTCCGTATGTATCCGGTACGGTTTAATAATGAAACTGATGGGGTGAAATGTTCGAACGATACGTTTTATACCAAGGCTTCGTCAGATAAATTGAAAGAGGGATGGGCTACATAGATGATGAAATGGCAGAGACAAATGTTTCTTGAAAGCTGCGCCGGCCGCTGTCGTAATATTAACACCAACACAAACATGCATTTTTGCAAGGTTTTTTTCCGCTAGCAGCAGCATTTGGTAAAACAGAAAATTCAATTAGCCGCTTCTGTACCAAAATTTCGAGGCACCAAAAGGTGCCAGTTGCCGATTATAGTTTCCTGGTTAGTCCGTCCAGAATTCCAGCCATTTAAGTGTTTTGCAGTAGCCATTTACTACTAAAGCCACCAGCATTACGGGTGAAACCGGCACGAGATGACCGGTACTATTTTGTATTTCCTCCTTTCAGCTGCTAACACCTAGCGCTGTCGTGAAATTAACATCAACATGAACATGCATTTTTGCAAGGTTTTTTTTCCGCTAGCAACAGCAATTGTAAAACATAAAATTCAACTAACTGCTTCTATTATAAAACTGCGAGGCACCAAAAGGTGCCAGTTGCCGATTTCTTGTTTACTGGTTTCCGTCCAGAATTCCAGCCATTTTAGTACTTTGCAGTAGCCACCAGCATCACGGATCAAACCGGCACGAGATGACCGGTACTATTTTGTTTTTCCTCCGAGCGTCCGTATGTATCCGGTACGGTTTAATAATGAAACTGATGGGGTGAAATGTTCGAACGATACGTTTTATACCAAGGCTTCGTCAGATAAATTAAAAGAGGGATGGGCTACGCAAATTATGGAATGGAAGAGACAAATGTTTCTTGAAAGCTGCGCCGGCCGCTGTCATAATATTAACACCAACACAAACATGCATTTTTGCAAGGTTTTTTCCGCTAGCAGCATCATTTGGTAAAACAGAAAATTCAATTAGCCGCTTCTGTACCAAAATTTCGAGGCACCAAAAGGTGCCAGTTGCCGATTATAGTTTCCTGGTTAGTCCGTCCAGAATTCCAGCCATTTAAGTGTTTTGCAGTAGCCATTTACTACTAAAGCCACCAGCATTACGGGTGAAACCGGCACGAGATGACCGGTACTATTTTGTATTTCCTCCTTTCAGCTGCTATTACCTAGCGTCCGCATGTCACTGGTGCGGTTTTGGAATCAGAATGATGGGGCGCCGGCCGCTGTCGTAAAATTAACACCAACAAAAAGATGCATATTTGCAAGGTTTTTTCCGCTAGCAGCAGCATTTTGTAATAAAACAGAAAATTCAATTAGCCGCTTCTGTAACAAAATTTCGAGGCACCAAAAGGGGCCAGGTGCCGAATATATCCATGCTTTTGGTCAGTCCGTCCAGAATTCTTTCAAGATAGCGTCCGTATGTAGCCGGTACGGTTTAGTAATGAAACTGATGGGGTGAAATGTTCGAACGGTACGTTTTATACCAAGGCTTCGTCAGATAAATTAAAAGAGGGATGGGCTACGCAAATTATGGAATGGAAGAGACAAATGTTTCTTGAAAGCTGCGCCGGCCGCTGTCATAATATTAACACCAACACAAACATGCATTTTTGCAAGGTTTTTTCCGCTAGCAGCATCATTTGGTAAAACAGAAAATTCAATTTGCCGCTTCTGTAACAAAATTTAGAGGCACCAAAAGGTGCCAGTTGCCGATTATAGTTTCCTGGTTAGTCCGTCCAGAATTCCAGCCATTTAAGTGTTTTGCAGTAGCCATTTACTACTAAAGCCACCAGCATTACGGGTGAAACCGGCACGAGATGACCGGTACTATATTGTATTTCCTCCTTTCAGCTGCTATCACCTAGCGTCCGCATGTCACTGGTGCGGTTTTGGAATCAGAATGATGGGGCGCCGGCCGCTGTCGTAAAATTAACACCAACAAAAAGATGCATATTTGCAAGGTTTTTTCCGCTAGCAGCAGCATTTTGTAATAAAACAGAAAATTCAATTAGCCGCTTCTGTAACAAAATTTCGAGGCACCAAAAGGGGCCAGGTGCCGAATATATCCATGCTTTTGGTCAGTCCGTCCAGAATTCTTTCAAGATAGCGTCCGTATGTAGCCGGTACGGTTTAGTAATGAAACTGATGGGGTGAAATGTTCGAACGGTACGTTTTATACCAAGGCTTCGTCAGATAAATTAAAAGAGGGATGGGCTACGCAAATTATGGAATGGAAGAGACAAATGTTTCTTGAAAGCTGCGCCGGCCGCTGTCATAATATTAACACAAACATGCATTTTTGCAAGGTTTTTTCCGCTAGCAGCATCATTTGGTAAAACAGAAAATTCAATTAGCCGCTTCTGTACCAAAATTTCGAGGCACCAAAAGGTGCCAGTTGCCGATTATAGTTTCCTGGTTAGTCCGTCCAGAATTCCAGCCATTTAAGTGTTTTGCAGTAGCCATTTACTACTAAAGCCACCAGCATTACGGGTGAAACCGGCACGAGATGACCGGTACTATTTTGTATTTCCTCCTTTCAGCTGCTATCACCTAGCGTCCGCATGTCACTGGTGCGGTTTTGGAATCAGAATGATGGGGCGCCGGCCGCTGTCGTAAAATTAACACCAACAAAAAGATGCATATTTGCAAGGTTTTTTCCGCTAGCAGCAGCATTTTGTAATAAAACAGAAAATTCAATTAGCCGCTTCTGTAACAAAATTTCGAGGCACCAAAAGGGGCCAGGTGCCGAATATATCCATGTTTTTGGTCAGTCCGTCCAGAATTCTTTCAAGATAGCGTCCGTATGTAGCCGGTACGGTTTAGTAATGAAACTGATGGGGTGAAATGTTCGAACGGTACGTTTTATACCAAGGCTTCGTCAGATAAATTAAAAGAGGGATGGGCTACGCAAATTATGGAATGGAAGAGACAAATGTTTCTTGAAAGCTGCGCCGGCCGCTGTCATAATATTAACACCAACACAAACATGCATTTTTGCAAGGTTTTTTCCGCTAGCAGCATCATTTGGTAAAACAGAAAATTCAATTTGCCGCTTCTGTAACAAAATTTAGAGGCACCAAAAGGTGCCAGTTGCCGATTACATTGTTGTTTTCTGGTTAATCTACTAAAAGCCACCAGCATAACGGGTGAAACCGGCACGAGATGACCGGTACTATTTTGTATTTCCTCCTTTCAGCTGCTAACACCTAGCGCTGTCGTGAAATTAACATCAACATGAACATGCATTTTTGCAAGGTTTTTTTTCCGCTAGCAACAGCAATTGTAAAACATAAAATTCAACTAACCGCTTCTATTATAAAACTGCGAGGCACCAAAAGGTGCCAGTTGCCGATTTCTTGTTTACTGGTTTCCGTCCAGAATTCCAGCCATTTTAGTACTTTGCAGTAGCCACCAGCATCACGGATCAAACCGGCACGAGATGACCGGTACTATTTTGTTTTTCCTCCTTTTAGCTGCTAACACCGAGCGTCCGTATGTATCCGGTACGGTTTAATAATGAAACTGATGGGGTGAAATGTTCGAACGATACGTTTTATACCAAGGCTTCGTCAGATAAATAGAAAGAGGGATGGGCTACATAGATGATGAAATGGCAGAGACAAATGTTTCTTGAAAGCTGCGCCGGCCGCTGTCGTAATATTAACACCAACACAAACATGCATTTTTGCAAGGTTTTTTTCCGCTAGCAGCAGCATTTGGTAAAACAGAAAATTCAATTAGCCGCTTCTGTACCAAAATTTCGAGGCACCAAAAGGTGCCAGTTGCCGATTATAGTTTCCTGGTTAGTCCGTCCAGAATTCCAGCCATTTAAGTGTTTTGCAGTAGCCATTTACTACTAAAGCCACCAGCATTACGGGTGAAACCGGCACGAGATGACCGGTACTATTTTGTATTTCCTCCTTTCAGCTGTTATCACCTAGCGTCCGCATGTCACTGGTGCGGTTTTGGAATCAGAATGATGGGGTGCCGGCCGCTGTCGTAAAATTAACACCAACAAAAAGATGCATATTTGCAAGGTTTTTTCCGCTAGCAGCAGCATAAACATCGGAAACAGAAAGTGACAACAACAATAACAACAAAGTCAGATCGATTGTATCCGTTAGTGTCGACTGTGCTTGGGAAGAGAGGTAGTGATTGGCTGCGCGGTATGATTTAGACAATCGA
This sequence comes from Wyeomyia smithii, assembly GCF_029784165.1. Lineage (NCBI taxonomy): Eukaryota > Metazoa > Arthropoda > Insecta > Diptera > Culicidae > Wyeomyia > Wyeomyia smithii. Next base: position 91,728,443 of record NC_073696.1, read on the forward strand.
TATTAATTACCAATTTTTCAATAGTGTATCTCAAACAATAGTTTGTTTTTGTTACATAAATTTAACCGTAAAAGAATTTCTGATCGATTGATGCCAAAACCTCGAAAACCTGATTATAGATGACTGCAAAATAAGCGCTCAAAACCTGACCACTTTTCTCTGGTTTTCCCTGGTTGAATTACTAGATTTTTAAATTCAGGGGCCTAACTTCGATATAGACGTTAGTCAACGTCAAAAATTGTCTGGGAGTGCAAGTATGAGCTGAATAAACTTTTAAAATTGAATAATAATTTTTACCACATATATACATGTTTCAAGACAAATTTTTTTTTTAGGTAGTGCACTCAATGAGCCTCAATGACCCGTGCCTGACTTCATGGATTATTATCAAAAATGAAAATATCCTCTCTGCACACTGCGATTGCATAGCTGGAATTGGAGAAGTATGTTCGCATGTGGGGGCAATACTTTATCACCTTACATATTTTAACCATCATCATCTCACCAACTATACCGCTTCTGTGACCGACAAAGAGCAAAGTTGGGGAAAACCAAGCAGCAGTATTCCAGGAAATTTACAACAGCCGATAGGAGAGATAGATTTTGGGTATCTACGGGATACTTTTGACGAAGCATATGGTTGTGTACCTGTCCTTCAACATGATGAATTGCGTGCTCATTTAAACATACTTCAGGCCACTGGTAATGAATGCACGGCAATGCAATCATTTTGCAGTTTGACCTATGAATGTCAAAGGTGCCAGAATCGAGTAGCTGATCCGGCTTATGGGTTACAGGACTTATTACTCAATACATTGTACGGTGAATGCTATAGAGAAAAAAGCATTGAAGAGTTGAGGTACATAGCTTTGTCAATTTACGAGTCGAAGAAAAAACAAATTGATGAAAAAGTGCGGCAGCAGGTGAGCAATTCTGTAAAAATGTCCCAATTTCATTTATTTTAATTGTTATTTTTAATTCGGTTGAAAATTTGCACAGATGTTTATATGAGCTAGAAATGTCATTTTGTGTTATTATCTAATTACGACTCATTTTTGAGAAAGGTTTACGTAGAAATTGTAATATTGAGAACAAATATGTTAAGAGCCAGAACGGTTTGCTTGATCGGTGTGACGTCTTCGGCTCAGTTGCAGATAATAATTTTGCTCCTGAAATAAATATCAATGACTCAGCCGGATCAAAAATGATCGATTAGAATAATTATCCTGTTTATGAAATTGCACAGGTGGAAGAAAATACACGAGGTCAAGCAACGGATGCGTTGTGGAAGCTGTTGCGCATTGGAAGGATTACAGCATCGACACTTCAAAGTGTTCTGAGCACTAATATAATGAAGCCTTCTGTTTCACTTTTAAAAACTATCTGCTATCCTGATATGTCATATTTTTCTACTCAGGCTACAAGGTATGGCAAAAAAATGGAAATGGTCGCACTTGGACAGCTTACTAGTGTTTTAATAAAATGTCATAGGGAAGCAAAAGTTTATGAATCAGGTTCAATACTTCATAAAAATTTCCAACAACTTGCAGCTTCTCCTGATGCTATACTTCAATGTGCCTGTTGCGGCAACGTGTTTATCGAAATCAAATGCCCTTTTATTTTTAGAAATGAAAAGGTTTTCAGTAGATTAGTTAATTCTAAGTCGCCCTACCTTGTAAGAACACAACATGCATATGAATTAGTTTCGAACCATAAATACTATGCCCAAGTTCAAATGCAGATTGCAGTCACAGAATCGTAAACGGGTACTTTTATGTTTGGACCAAAAAAGAAAATGTATTAATTAGAATAGAGAAAAATGAACAATTTTGGAGAGAGTCACAGCAAAAAGCTTCTTCTTTTTTCATCGCTGTTATTTTACCTGAATTGCTTTGCAAATATTATACCTCAAAATAAAAAAACTAATAACATATTATAATCAAATTTGTCTACTTAAAAATGAACAAAGAAATGAAAAATAAATATCAACTAGGATTGTATTTTATTCACATATGTCATCAGTTGACAATCGGTTTACACAAATTTACCAAGATAGCTGAAACATGAACGATCATATCCATTAAAGGAACATTATTATGTCGTCTTGTGATCATAACTATCTACTATCTGGTATTTTTCTATTTACTATTTTTAACTATTTGTAACTATCTGGTATTTTTCTCTGAGAGTGCCTATGGCCCGTTCAACATGAATCCGAACTGTCGCTATCTTCCTCGTTCTCTCAATGTCCATTGCTGAAAGTTGTCCTCCTTGTTTCCGAAACGCTGGAATGTTTAATAAAGCCTTCCTTTGATTCACGTCTTCTTCGATGAGAAACCCACGATCTGCCAATATGACATCATCCTCTTTCACGTTTTCCAGAAAGCCTGACGTCTGTGTTATGGTTTTATCAGAAGCTCTACCACCGAACCCTCGGGATACAAACATGATAAAACCAGTGGAGCTTATTCCGATAAGGTACTTCAAAGTCGAAACTTTTTATATTCCGACCATTGTTGAGCAGCAGCTATTGGGTTTGATGACGTTTGTCCCTAGCAATAAGTAAAAAGGTTAAACTTGATATCTCAAATAATATAAATTTTATAATAATATTAAGCTCTGGTATGTTAAGCAGTATAGTCTTTTCGACCGAGCCCACACAATTATGTAGGCAAAAAATGACGGATAACAAAACCTTAATCACATCTGTTCAACTAAAGAACCAAAAACGAGACAAAATCTCTTCAATTTGAGTATCGACATCTAGCGGTGGAGAGAATGCATTTTACACTCAAAATTTTAATACACTTATTTCATTCATACCTGCTCGTGGTGAAGAATTATTTCGGTCTTTCTTGTCCTCATACAAAACCAAAAGCAAAAAACTGTGCGACCTCGCGTCGTTCTTTCGTCGAGAGAGTTTTTGGTTCTCTTTGGCACTGGTACAGCGAGGGTGCCTTCTCATGATAATCGTACAGTACCACCCGCATACGTGCAAGGTTTTTTGTACATTTTTTTTTTTGAATGAATTTCATTGCTGCCCGAGTTGAAAACTGAATATCTTGACTAACCACAATCGTTTTTTTACATAGTACCTAATGTCGCAAGCAGTGCAGTGTATAGCGCGATATGCACTACTCGCAATGTTAGGTCTAATAAACGGTGCGAGAAAAATATTATTGCCGTTAGTCGAGAAATTCGGATTCCAACTCCAACGAAAATATTTCAGTAATTAAACTAACTGGTTAAAACGGTTTCAACAGTCGCGGGGTGTACGATCCAAGACAATTTGTTAGGCAATGTTTGAATGGTTGAGAGACTTTTAGTTTAATTTTTTCTAATCATGTTAATTGTGAATGGTTACTAAATTTCTGCTTAAAAATCTCTTGAATGCGGTTTTGTCTTAACTTGATTGTGATAGATTCATGATCACCTCTTTGTTTGGTCATTAAAGCAAATAAAGAATAGATGTTTGTTGCATGTTCAAACTATTGGAGCGAACTGTTTCAACGATGCACTGTAAAATCAATGTAGGATGGAAAGGCGAAAAACAAATTGCGGAAGCGTGGGCTAGGATTTGCAGCAGAGTTTTGTTCGAAGTTGCATATCTGTTCTGTGCCTTAATCGAAGCAATTGCTATATTGAAACACTTGCTTGCTCTGGTTTTTTTATTTTTCGTAGCAGCTGCAATGTTGACACTAGCGTTGTGAGCCATAAAACAATGAATAGAACCTTCCAAAAACGAGAGAGAAGGCTTTGTTCAAGTCACCTTCTACCTACGCAATTATATGGGCCGGGTCGGAAAGGGATAGTATAGTAATCTTCAAATCAAGGAAAAAGAACACCTAATAGATTCATGGTGCTAGATTAAGAAATCACTGAGATAATAAAAATGTATACCTTAATTTCAAAGCAATCTAAAATTACTGTGACTTTATCTCCGAATGCGTCCCTGAAACATTGAGGAGTATGTTTTCGAAGAATTTCTCTTTCAGGCCAGTATACCAACTTATGAAATGCGGTGTACAATGTGTAGATGGTAGAACAAAAAAATTGCGATGCAGTTGTTTGACAGACTTCATAAGGAATGCAAAGGGTTTTAAAATAATAATCGAATCGTAGTTTCTGAAGTGTCATTATAAACACCTGCTCCTTACTGAGATTGATTGGAGCCAACAAATATGGTTCGATTACATTGAAAAGCATTTGAACAGTTTTGTAGTCATCTAATCCAGTAAACAGTTTTACTTTATTGGGATGTTCCCGAAGAGTTTGCATATCCACTTTAGTCAGCCTTTGTACTCTCTTCAAGTTGTATATTTCATCATTTTTCGCCTAAATTACATTCTGCAAGTTATCAATCTCAGCCTTTTGTTGATCGATAGTTTTTTCATGATCAAGTTTCGTGTTTTGTTTTGGTTTTAACCTCCAATAATAACAACAATAACAAACGTACATACGATCTTAGATTATTGAAACATAGATATCCAACTCAACCAACAATTCGGGCAACAAAAATGTGGCGCCCTTCCGAGTATGATGGCGGTTGGGTGAACTACATTTAATGCGCACACACAGAAAAATATTAAGGTAATTGCTATCTTTTTAGGCTTGGTCAGATTTGTGCGGTGTTTTAACAGACTAATCTATATGGTCTAGATAATAATAATAATTTATTACAACAGGACTATAATAAATACCAATGTATGAGATGACCATGATATGAATTATTTATTTTGAAGATAGTATGACTAATCGTTCATAGTCGTTTCAACAATATGTTTTTAAGCATAACCAAAGATGACTAGTACACAATACGTTACTCTTCAAGAGTAACGTAATGTGTACTAGTCATCTTTGGTTATGCAAGAGTAACTCTTGCAGTATGCAGCGGACACGACTTTCGCTGCGCGTGAACGAAAATTGAACTAATTTGTATACCGTTAATTTGGTAATGACGACAAGGTGATAAAAGGTGAAGCATGTTTTTCAATATCATTGTATGGTCCTGTCATTTAATTTTCAATATCCTTATACGGTATTGCCATCTTGTTTTCGTTTTCATCTAGCGGGTTGAGCATGATAAATCGATTTTGCTAATAATCACACACACTTAAAAAATTTCGCCGAATCTCGTTATTGTTTGTGCCGAGATTTGAACTGCCGAGTACTCGGCAACCATCTCGGCTTAATCTCTTTTGCCGAGAATCTCGGAAAATAAATATTTAACATATGTCATTTTATGCCGAGAATCGCGGTACACAGTTGACTGTGCTCTCGGCAAATCCAGCCGAGAAGCGGCAAACCAGTTTAACGACCATTCGGTTATATAATCTGAATGTTCGGCACAGTAAAGAGCCGTTTTTTAGTGGAATCCAATCGCAGAGAATAGTTTCACTGTGCATTCGGTAGTTTTCTTTCAAAAGATAAATTATAAGCTCGATGAGTTTTAGTAAGAAATTTATTGATACTAAATCTTGAATACTTTTCTTTATCTTCTTTATCTCACCAGTGGGGCATTGAGCTAAACATATAGTCTAAAACTACGTCTAATGCCTATCCTTAAAACAAATACAATATTGTATTCACACGATTTGGAACTACACTTTTTGAGTTCCAGCCACTTCCCACCAATCTGTTCTACATTTTTTTCGGCTACCGGATTGTAAACACTTGTAATTTGCACAAATTTCAGCCAAACTTGTATTTGCTTCCTGTTTGCTCACCCGTAACACGCATAAATTTGCACTAAGAAAAATGGCGGCAACTCGTTCATGAGAATGACAGCTGTATTGCCGAAACACGGCAACGAGTAAAATTTGTGCCGAGATACCAGTAATGTTTTTGCTGACCTCGGCATCAACAGTGTTTAACGACAAATTCGGCAAAAAATAGAGACGAGATTCGTCAAGCTTAGTTTTTTGGACGAAGTCCCGGCAAAATGATCTGACGACTGTCGGCAACCGGCATTTTGAAGTAGAATACTTCTCTCAGGAAGTTCGGCTACATAGGGATGTGAAATGAAAATCTAAAACCGAAAAAAGTGAAAAATATGTCCAATTTCAAATGCTAATAAATCGGTTATCATTCGATGGATTTCCTTCGTTCTTGGAGCGATAGATTGGAAAATCTTCTAAGATTCTTCCCAAAAGAAGATAATTGTAATTTTATTATTCACACTATTGTACTATTGAAAATAGTCAAGCCTTGTCAAACGAAAAATTCGATCTCTGATTGGTCGTTATGTGATTGCTTCCCAAGCACGGTCGACAGAATCATATACCTTGAAATTGAAAACATGCTATTTGGCCTATATAAGAGCCTGTTTCGGCCGAAGCCGCTCATAATAGTTCTAGAAAGCGACAACAGCAGTCATCCTTCCTTAGCAGCAGCACTAGCCCTGTGGTTGGTCACCACGTCTCAGAAGCAGCGCGGTTCTTCTCAGCGTGTGTCGCCAGACTGCCATTATTCCCCCCGTGTTGGGGCAACATGAAGATTGCCATCAGGAAATCCAATTTTGAAAATCAAAATGCCTTTTTCAAGGCAAATAAACAAGTCATTGAAAGTTAATAATTTTTGACAATGCAAGCAAGCATTCTGTGTTGGAACCTAGCAATTCAAATCTGTCGCACGCAAAATGCCTTTTTCAAGGCAAATAAACAAGTAATTGAAGGTTAATAATTTTCTGGCATCAACACAAGCAGACATTCTGTGCGGGATGCAATCAAATTCTGTTGTAGTTGTCTAATTTTTACTTTATTTAATTAACCCCCCACTGTAGTGGCAGCGCAAAGGCTGCGATCAGCATAACCGACTTTGAATAACGAACTGCCCTGTTAGAACGCATTCACAAAGACAGTTAGGCCTCTGCCATGGTGAACGCGAACGCGAGCGATGGGGCGAGAAACTTGCCGCAGGTAAATGAACAGCTCTCTTTACGGCTATTCAGCATTCTGGATTTTGGCAATCAAAACTTCTGCTGGCTATCTGATTTTCAGTGTGAAAACAGCCTTCAACTTTGTTGTCAGAGCGCCTGACTACGATTTGGTAATATTGTTTGAGTTAAATGTTTACAAAATTTTACAATATTCCTCTTTCTACCATTCAATAAAACAGGTAATCAATGCCTTCGTCAAACGCAAGTTCACCATAACTCCCGCTATCGACGTAACACAGAGATGCAATCAGCGTCATATCCGATTTTAAATTCAACAACAAACTGTCCTTTTTAGGACAACCAAACAAATGAATTGAAGATTTAATATTTTCTCGTTCTGAGCTTTAACCAAAAGTTATTATCTTAATTTGAATACACATGTACATATACTTTGACTGTTGAAACTTGTTTGCGCCGCAAGAGTTTGCTCTTTTCCTGTTCAGTGAGGTCGTATTTATATGTGCAAACTTGAATTGAGTAGTACTTCAACTTTATTTGCACAGAATTTTCAATACTGCGAACATTTGCTAAAAAAATGACTGACACGCAAGCAGCCGGGTTATCTTTCTTGTAAAAGTATTCTACTTCAACCTTGCGGTCGTGGCTTTGCACACAACCCTCTTGTGATTTTTTTGCTGAAATATCGGTTGAATCCAAAGTTGCCGAGTGAGCTCGGATGTTTTTTTGCCGAGCTCGAGATCCAGTTTTAAGTGTGCAGTTTGAGATCATCAGATGGCACCGTTATAAAGGTGTCGCGAGCAAAATGTATGATGTCAGGTATCTTGCTCTAGTCATCATTAGCATAACTCTATTGTTGTTTGTACCAATTTTAATAGTCGATTGAAAACCCCTATACAGCTTAAATCCCTTTGCGGAACTGATTGGGTTAATAATTCTGCCTCAGCCGTCAAATGTTGCTGAAGGATGTTCTCCCTTTCGGTTTGTAGCTTCCGTTGCAGATTATTGTTTGTGATCTCATTCATTATCAATTTCACTATTCCTTGCTTGAATGTTTAAATCGATTTATTAATATTTGTAAAGAACTGAGAGAATCAAATTTGGAAATTTTCGCTCATCCTTTTAGGTTCCATTTAAAAACGATACAATATTTATTTTGGTGAATACTGCTAAACGCTATTTTTAACTAAGGTTTTACATTACTGCGTTGAAAATCGTTGTTATATACGTCTCTTAATATCCTCAAAATTCACTTACAACGAGTAGCAAAGCATAGCATAACTTATTTCGTCAAAATTCACGAACGTCAAGTACAACATAAACAATGTTAAAATAATTTAAGTGAATGTGAAGCTTTTTTTTTCTTTTTGTCACCTTCGACAATTCGATGAGAGTATCTATGAGATTTTTACATTTTGTGACTCATGCTAATTTGTAAAATTACGCGAGGTTTCTTTGCATTGTTGTTGTAATAAATTGAAATGGCAAATCATCTAGATTATATTGTAAAGTCGATTGATAACCGCCGTACAAATCAGATTGAAAGTAACATGATATTTTTCTGGGTGTGAGAATCTGGTCAAGCTCACCACTGAAATGATAAGGAGTACCATGACATTTTTCCGAGTGGATATGCTTTAGTTCACCCAACGGCCTACAGATGTCAAATTCATAGTGTTGCCTTGAGATTATATGCAGCGAAGCCCAACTTGGATATCTATGTCTCTTTAGTCTATGATACGATGAAACGTCACCCGTGGATTGCCTTTAGTAACCGTAGATATACCAACCCCAACCGTCACGTCAACAACAGTTTTTGGAATAATAACAATAGCTCCAACTATAACATGGTCAACAGGCAACAGAATAACGTCACCAACTGCTACAATGATCAACAACACACCAACTCTAATCGTTTCCATGCAAATCAATTGTTACCACCTGACAGAGTGCTTCTTGCAGCAGCGAAAGACCGATTCTCCAGACCTCAAGCTAACTTCATTCCTACGATTCAATTTCAAAGAGGCGAAACTCTAAACCCATACCCGGCGAACGACGCGTTTCCACTTTCTCAACCCCAGATGATCAGCGATCCTGCACACCTTCCTACTTCACAATGCATTGCGTGCTCATCTAGGCACTCGTGTCTTCAACGCAATTGACTCACTTATCAGAGGACCGTTGCTGGTGATAATTTTGTTCAACCTAGAGATGTAGGAAATGACGCGACCTGCTCTGCTCTGGTAAACACTTCTGTTAATAATGACTCTCATTCTTTAGCTTCTACACTCGAACACCCCACCACTACCGGGGTGTTCGCAGCGAAGAAGTCTTCGGTTGCCGATATAATGTCTATAGAAATGACCGTAACTATCAATTATCTGAAATGAAATCCGGTGGTGGTGTTTTGATTGCGGTGTCAGTAGACTTTAATTCAGCGCTTATCGACACCATTCAGTTTAAAGAGTTCAAACATGTTTCGGTGAAAGCAGAACTAGCAGGAGAGACACACTTATTTGTCTCTGTCTATTTCCCTCTAACTAAATAATGCGCGGAAAGAAATCTTTGAAAAGTTTGTTCATGTTGTTGAAAATATTGCATCTATGCTGTTACCTGAAGTAAAACTCCACATATACGGTGATTTCAACCAACGCAACATTGATTTTATTCCGGACATCGATAACCATAGCATTTTACTTCCAATTATTGGCGAAAATGAAACGCTGCAACTTATTTTTGATAAAACCTCTAGTTTTGGCCTTAATCAAATAAATCATGTGAAAAATGGGCAAAATTGTTATCTAGATCTGTTAATGTCCAACATTAGTGAAGACTTTTGTGTGACGGATTAATTACAACCATTATGGAAAAACGAAGTTTATCATACAGCAATAGAGTTTTCTTAATTTGTGCATGTGAATAAAAGACCTGACGAGTATGAATTCGAAGATGTTTTTGACCTTCAGTCAGCAAACTATGATGAATTAAAACATAAACTAAATAGTATCAACTGGCAAGATGTATTGTTCGAAGACGGAAACGTAGATTCGGCTATAGAAAACTTTTATAAGATACTATCTGATTTATTTATTAGCGAAATACCATTGAAAAGAAAAAGATGTCATGGCATTTCCAAATACCCAGTCTGGTACAATAGACAAATTAAAAACTTGAAAACAAAAAACAAAAAGCACATAAAAAATACAAAACTCATAAAAATCGTGATGCTTTAACAACTTATCTTAACATTTGCGGTGAATTAAACGATGCCATTAGTAACGCGTTTTAAGAGTTCACACTAAAGACTGAGCTTGAAATCAAATCCTGTCCAAAAAATGTTTTCAAATATGTTAAATCAAAGTTAAAATCTGAAAATTTTCCTTCAAAAATGCAACTGCATGACAAAGTTGAAGAGAACCCAGCATACATCTCTGATCTATTTGCTGATTTTTTTCAACAAAATTATACAACTTTCTCAGAATCTGATCGTGACTATACATTCTTCACCAACTTTCATGAGTTTCCCAACTATTTCAATATTGCACATGTCAGCGCACGCGAAACTGAAGATACTTTAAAAGCTCTGGATGCGTCTAAAGGTCCGAGACCAGACGGAATTCCGCCAGCATTCATGAAACATTTAGCTAAAGAGCTAACTTCCCGACTGTTCATGATTTTCAATATGTCGCTGGAATCCGGTTGCTTCCCGAAATTCTGGAAAAACTCATATCTAGTGCCTGTGTTCAAATCTGTTAAAAATCCGACATTAGCAACTATCGAGGCATAGCCATTCTTTCCTGTATACTTAAGCTTTTTGAAGCAATAATAAACAAAAAGTTATTCCACCAAAGAAAAAATAGAATTACCCCAACGCAACACGGGTTTACTCGAGTTTATTAACTTCTCTTTGAACGCAATGGATGAAGGTAATTATGTTGAAACCTTATATACTGACTTCAGTAAAGGCTTAGATCGCATTGATATACCCCTGCTTCTCTTCAAGTTACGAAAAATTGGAATTCATCCACAATTACTCAAATGGATTGAATCGTATTGGACAGATCGTCAACAAACAGTCAAATTTAAAGGTAGACTATCGAAACCTATTCAGGTAACCTCAGGAGTTCCTCAAGGCTCTCACTTGGGCCCTCTACTATTTATATTATTTGTAAATGACATTTGCTTTATTCTAAAACATGTAAAAACTCTTATTTATGCCGACGATATAAAACTTTTCATTGAAATTAAAAACGCTGATGATGTAAACATTTTTCGTAACGAGATAAAATATTTTTACATTTGGTGTAAAAAAACCCTTCTTCAGCTAAACGTAAAAAAATGTAGTTCGATGGCTTTTGGCAGAAAAAGAAACATGCCAAGCAATATTATTTCCTTAGGAGATCAGGTAGTAGAGAAATGTGAACGAGTTAGGGACTTAGGAGTCATACTCGACTCAAAATTAACATTCACTGATCATTACAATACAATTATCAATAAGGCTAGTAACATGCTCAGTTTTATAAAACGTTTCTGCTATAATTTCCAAGATCCATACACAATAAAAACACTTCATAATTCCTATGTCAGGTCACTTTTAGAATACTGTAGCATTGTATGGTCTCCGTTTTCTGCAACACATGTAAACAGAATAGAATCAGTGCAAAAACAATTCCTGTTATATGCACTTCGTAATCTACGATGGACGTCATTTCCCCTACCATCATATGACGAACGCTGCAGACTTATTGACATCCAATCATTAAAAGCCCGTCGTGAATTCGCAATGATGTCATTTGTTAACGATATCGTATCTCAACGTGTCGATTCACCCGAAATATTATCAAAACTCAATTTTTATGTACCTTCTAGAAATTTACGAACTAGGACTTTGTTTTCTTTAAATCATCAACGAAACAATTATACTAAATACGGGCCTATTGATCAAATGATGTTAGTGTATAACCAACACTGTGATGCAATTGGTTTTTCTATGTCGAGAACCAAATTAAAACAATATTTCAATTTAACGCGCAATTTAAATCGATAGAATACATTTATTGTAATAATCCGTCAAGTAGAGAAATTATTATTCAATTATGTAAAAACTCTTTTTTTTTGCTCCCACTAGTATAAATAGCATATAGCATGTAAGTTAGTTTTAAACATATGTAGTCTACTTTTGTTTGACGAAAATAAATGAAAAATGAAAAAAAAAATGCTATTGCCATATTTTTTGCACTTCAAAGTACGAAAGAAAAGTGTGAAATTGACTGTCAGAGTGGGAGTTTATATTGAGGGGTTATATTTATTTTCAGGTCCCATTCTACCAACACTTACAGTTTGATATGACGCAAGCCAGGTTTCAGCACCATTGTGCATATGGTCAGGTTCACCGGGGCACCCGATTTTTGCTTTATCAACCTCGACAAGAGTGGACAACTTGGCTGGAGAGCGTGCTCATAGCGGTTATCTAGAATTTCTGATGGTACGCTAAATTTTGAATGATGCGCCGATTATTCTTGATTTTTCCGGACAGTTTCATGTATGAGAACTAAACATTCGTACACGTTATTATCATTTTTCGGATGGCAGCACCGTACAGTCGTCCACATGGATACTGAACAAATTGTTTCACCTTTCAGCAGTCATGTCTTGGCCTTGTCGTCAGTTGATTTCGACTTTAAGTATACACACTTAACTGCAGAATGTTTTCTCGGTAAAGTAAAATACCGAACTACTTGAAAACATTTTCGTTTACCGTTGTTCCGTAACAAAATTACTGAGAATTTGGAAACCGAATGTGTTTACCGGAATACCGTAAATTTGTTTGCCGAAAAAATCCGTAAAACAGCAAATTTCCGAGTTCAGTAAACTAAAATACCGAATCTCGGAAGCTTGACATCGTTTAACCGAGATCTCGTTGAACCAAAAAAGCTCTTACCGAGATTCCGAAAAATAGAACTGTCAAAATAACGAAAGCTTCACCACATACATAAGACATACGTAAAACTCAGGAATAAATCTTCCGAAAAAGTTGGTACAAAATGAACTGCTCGAAAGTACCAACCTCTGTAAAAAAAACCTCTGTTTGAGTAGTTTATGGAGGTTGTGTAAATGCGCAGCCCTGCATTTGTCTCGTTCCCACTCGAAAAATGCAGCATTGATTTTGTAAACAACTTTTCGACAGTTTCGTAAGGGATTTTGTTGAGGATTCGATTAGAGCCGCTATGAAGAAAATTCATTCTGTTCATTTTCGTCGAGCAGTTCATACTGGTGTTGGTACCGGGTGATGTGGGGCAAAGAGTACCAAAAAAAAATCGCCAGTGTTACGTATGTCTAAGTATGTTGCTTCACTATCAATTTTGTTCGTGTTTCGGTTTAGATGTAAAAGGAACAGGTTTCGCGGCTGATCATCATTCCGGAGAAATTTGTAATATTCAGAATAACCTAAAATGTGGAGTAAGTATACAATATTATTTCTCAGATGTTGTTTGTGTTTATTGCAAATATAATACTAGAAGAAAACAATTAATTCTTTCCTTACTCGATTTTGTAGGTTAACGACTCACTTCGCAGGATGGATGTTGTTTTATTTCCAAGAAGCAACACAACTCTCCTGTTTCTACCAATGCTGTAATAAGTTGAATCATTTGACAAAATAATTAATAAAATTATACGGATAATTGATTAATTAAAAATTTCATCATTTCCTGGATTTATTTGAGAAATCGCAAAATGCGTACTTCAGTAAATTTTACCGAAATTTTCGTAATAATTCGACAGTTGAAATTTCCGAGTCCCGGTAAAATATTACCGAGAATTTCGTTAAAGTTTGACAAGTTGTGAATTGTTGATTTTACAGAATCTCGGTATTCTGATGTATTACCGAGATTTTTACCAAGATCTCAGCTGTTGAAATCTCGGTCATTCATTTTACCGTCGGTGATATTATCTAAGTGTGTACATCATATTAACAGTGTATAAATTAGTTCGACTTTTGCTCACGCGCAGCGACAATCATGTCCGATGAATTCTGCAAGAGTCAGGTATCTTGTTCTAGTCATCTTTGCTTATTGTCACCACTTTGTCACCCGCTGATAGTATACAGGGTAAAAAAAGACAATGTTACCGAAAATTGATGGTGAATAAGATTTTACACATCGAGCGGGGGCCTAGCGTGGTTGGTAACGTCTCCGCCAACCACGCTCGACGCCTGGGTTCGAATCCCACCGCCGACATAGGTGTCGATGGTTGTGAGGTGGCGTGATCCACTCACAACCAACCCAACTGGTCTAGATTCAATCCTAGCCGACACCGGGAGATTTTCTGAGGCGAAAAATCTCTGGGATCACGCCTTCCATCGCATGAGGAAGTAAAGCCGTTGGCGCCGGTCCGTTAATAAACGGGTCGTGAGTTAGGGTCCTGGGTGTGGAGTCGCCTACCTGGGCGTTGGTGATTGGCCACAACAGTGGCGGAACTAGACCGACGGAAAATAAGCGAGAATAAAAAAAAAAAAAAGATTTCACACACTTAATTTATATCGGCAAACTTCCCAACAGCTGATCGAACTCAGCGATTATTTTGCAGATGACAGCAACATTTTTCGTCGCACATTCGGCATATAAATCGATCTACCGTAAATCAGTGAGCTTTGATATTTCATTTGCCCATGTTCCGAACAACCTGTAAAATTTACCGAAAGAAACTGTAAAAAGTAGTGTTCAAGAACAAGCAAAAAATACCGAACGCACCTGACTGAACCTTGGGTGGCATTGCGCATTTCGTTTCGAGTGGTTTTTGTTCGTTTCGACTATGGTCGATAAGTTGAAGACGTTCGTTAGTTGACTAAAACATAAATAATTTTACTAAAATCTGTGAAGCGGAAAAACATTAATTTGGTAGAATCCACTAGTGAGTAGATTCAAAGTAGGGGCAAATTTTAACGGAGCAGGAATTGTACTAGTGCAGTTTGGAGGGAAATATTGTATTCAAAATAGGTTCGAGTGCTTCCCGCCTTATCTTGAAATGTTGACGAAACCATGAAAAAAATATCTTTTGCATCAGAAAATAACTAACTTTGTTTCATTTTATGTAAGCCTAATACTCATATCTTATTGTTTACGTCTTTGTATATTCCTAGAACCATTTTCATCACTAGAAGAATCGTAAAAAAAAATTCAAAGATTTATATTTTGTTTTAAGGAAAAATCTTAATTATAGATCATTGCACACGAAAAATAACCTCACTTTTCTGACGGGTTTGTTTACAATGTGTTCCATTCACTTTTTATGTGATAGGAGTGAAAATAAGTACGAAGGAGTTGGAAAAATTCTCCGCCTATGCGAATTCGTTACTGTGATCTTTTGGTTTATTCTTGGAAACGCAATTTTTAACAAGACACTGCCGCTTTTTTATTCGGGCCGAAAATTTTACTATGCTAATAAACCCGCGACAACTGTCAAATCCCTTTCTTCTTCTTGTTTTGTGACGTCATCGTGCAATGATCTATAAACATAAAAAATACCAATTTCTAGGGGCAAGACACTGTTGATATATGGCGGAATATTTCCAATATTAGATATTACAAAGTATTTATCGTTGCATTATTAGGCGTCGCTGTGATGTCAATGTGTAGGATAAACGATAAATATCAAAATTTATCAACCGATATCGCATAATGTTACCGAAATTTTTTTCATGAAAATAAAGTTGTCCAGCCCCTAGACAAATCTGACGTTTATTTTCGAGTCAATGTTTGCAATGTTTGCTGTACTGCAGATATGCCAGATATTTTTGAAAAATGTCTACAGCTGCTCGAAAAACCAGAAAAATGTGCACGAAATCTGAAAAAATCTCTCCGCGATCCGAAAAATTTTTTTCTCGCGCAGGCAAAAGTCTGTTAAAATCTGCACAAGTTTTAAGAAAATCTGCGCAAATATAAGGAGACTCTAAAAAAAAATCTGCAGAAAACGTGGAAAAACTGCAAATATCTGCAAAATAATAAAAATCTGCACACGGACTCCGAATTCTGCGTTTTGCAGACAAATCTGCACATTTGGTATCCCTGCTGTACTGTGTGGGGTGTCGAAAATAATACGCAAAACCAACTCCACCTCGAAACGTGTTTGATTTCTCTCGATTCGAATTACTCGAAGCGAAATGAGCGATGTCACCCAGTTTTTACTCATTCCAAAGATTTTTTTCACCATTAATCTAACTATTTTTCCTTCAGCGTATAAGCAGTGGCCAGCGAATTTGGTGAGCTGTCAATAATCCTAAAATTTCGTGTCAGTCAGCTGCGTTTAGTGAATCGTACGATTTTCGCAAGTAAAATTTCAATGTATTACTGATTCCGGCAAGTATCCTCGATCGTACCCTTGTTTCTGCACTCAGTTCCCAACATGTTGCAATGGCCAAATTTAGTGGAGCCTTTGATGTGAAAGAGTCACCGCCTTGGCAAAATTGCTGCTACTGTAGCGCTTCCTCGCCGTCATCACTGTCTGCCGCCAGCTCCTCACTCTTATCGGGACTTCGTCAGCAACAACAGAACCAACAATCGCTTGCCTTCAAATCGCCAGCCGATTTTGTAAGGTGAGTTCAATTTACTGTTCGAACAGTTTTAATTGGTGTGAATTGCTTTCGTTAACAAGCTGTCTACAACGCCGATAAACGGTCTTGATGAGTTTTGATTAGGTATCTCAAAAAACTTTGAATCTGTGCTCACAAGCTCCACAAGGAATATATAAGAACAATTTTTGCAAATTGTTCAAAAACAATATTTGAGTTTTAAATCAACAAAAAACAAGTGAGACAAAATTGACAGGAAACACGGAATTCTATAATTTTTTGGAATTATATTTTTATATTTTAAACCTTTTTGATTTTGTCGTGTTGGCTATCAAGACTGTTAGTGTCCCAGATAATAATTGCTAAATTACTTTCTTTAAATACACTTGTAACTGATAGCTGATCGTTTCTCTCCTTTGTAGACATCTTCGACAACAGCATTGCACCGTGGAGGGAGGTTCATTCGTATGTCGTTATGGCTATAACGGGGTCTGTGCCTCGCTTCCACTGGACGGCGTTAGCGATCGGGATTACGAAATGCATGTGCAGCGGTGTCACGTCAACCAGCAGCAGAAAGAATCGCAAATCAAGTGGTCCGTCTTCTCGGCGGCCCAGAACCTACCGGCGGTGCTGAACGATCCTAGCCGTGGCAAGCAGACAACCTTTTTCACCAAAAAATGGGGAGATGCTTTTGTCGATCAGCCATCGGCTATTGGGACGGCACCACAGCTGCCGGACATTAAGTGGGACCATTTCGATTTCTACTTGAAACGTATCGGTAAACGGTACCGTGTGCATACGCGGATTTGTAAAACAGCACTACCCAGTGGGTCTAGTCAAAATCAGCAACAGCCAGCGGTTAGCGATCGGTTGCCCACTGGTGCGATAGCGAACTTGAAAGACATTCCGGAAGTGTTTTTGAAACACAACTTGGAACTGCACAGGCCGGCTTCCTTTGCTGCGGTTTTCCCCGGCATAAGTTACGACGGCGAGCAGGCAAAACAGTCGAGTAGAATGCTACAGGAAAAGTTAAGTAATTACTTGGATATCGTTGAGGTGCTGATAGCGAAACAGGTTTGTGTTCTGTTCGCATAGAGATGTTTTGGTATTTTATTATACGCGTACTGTTTGTGGTTTGCAGGTGGCGGAAAAATCATCCGCTTTTTTCCATGCTATGACCTCGCAAGACGCTATCATGGAGCAGATGCAGGAAGCGGTACAACACGTGGCGCGGTTGCGATCCCGCCTGAAGCAGATTGACGAAAGTATCGTTCGGGAGTCACTGCAGATTATTAGTCTAGAACGGACAAGGTCGAACAACACGTTGGTCCTGGAACGATTGCGGTTGATGGCAACTGTCCACCAAACGCAGCCAATGATTCAATTACTGCTCAGCACGCAGGACTATGTTGCGGCGCTGGATTTGATTGGAACGACGCAAGAAATATTGAGTCAAGAGCTAAACGGATTACACTGCTTTCGCCATCTACCGTCTCAGCTGAGTGAAATGGAGCGACTAATTGATAAGATGCTTACGACTGACTTTGAGCGCTACTCAACAGCGGACCTAAATCGTCCTTTAAGCAGTGAAGGGCAGTCTGAACGGGTTTTAGAGGAAGAAAAACTGGTATGTATTATTTCCGGATTGCTAAGAAAGCGAAGCTTGGATTTCGTGGACACATATAAAGAAGAGGCAATAACGACGATTCGTGCGATCGTCAAACAGATGGTGATTGAAGTGTTGGCATCTGGTGATGCGGAGGTTTGTCTGACTGGTGCCGGGGAAGAAGCGCAAAGTCTTACGCTTAGCGAGTGGATTGCTTTGCTGGAAACCGCAACAGTTGCTTTGCTTAAGGTGTTACAAAGAGTCAGAGCAGTGCACGATGTTATGCAGCAAACGGCAGATGCTAGCGCAGGAAAAATTACGGATGACGTTAACTTTATGGACACGGAAGCATTTCTCAGTTTGGAGGATTACCAAGTTGTGCAAGCAAAGCTGGCCAATTTGTTGCACTCGGTGTGTAACTACTGTCACGAACGATGTGCCAATCTGGTGTCCAATCAAAGTTTAGAAAGAAGTACCGTTAGTGCGGATCAGATCGCCTCACTGTCGGAAATAGTTGATCGTTTTAGTGCTGGTTGTGAACGTATTTGTGGAGCTCAAAGTGGCTCGTTAAAATTGGCACTTCGAGTGCAGGGATCTCGATTTGCGCAAAAGTTCCATATGGAGCGTAAGTCCAAACTAGCCTTGCTTTTGGACAGCGAACGATGGAAACAAGCCGAAGTACCAGCGGAGTTTCAACAAATGGTAGAGAATATTTCCAAAGGAAATTTTCAATGGACGAAAACTTTTGATTCAAGTGTTTCCTCACCTGCACCACAATCTGTTCTTTTAGCCGATGGCAAACCGTACACTTTAGTTGGAGCTGCTCTACTACTCGTACAAATTGTCAGCGAGTATTGCCGCTGTGCGTCACAATTGCCTATAATTGCACCCCAACTTGCGCGGAATGTGATTGACCTTTTGCGAACTTTCAATTCTCGCTCATGCCAGCTTGTTCTAGGGGCTGGAGCGTTGCATGTGGCAGGTCTGAAGATAATTACCAGTGGCAACCTGGCCCTAGTTTCACGTGCTCTTCAATTTGTGCTGTGGATTTTACCGCACGTTCGACGACACTTTCAAGCGCTAGAACCGAACGGTACTTCCTCCGGCTCCGGAACCGCTACATTCATCAGTGGGTATGATTCGGTCGAGCGGGATTTTGTGTCCCACATCAAAGAGCTGGAAAACAAGGTTCTGGCGATCGTTTGCGACGCAGTCAGCGGCCAGCTGGCTAATTGGGACGCTCGTCCTCCGGTACCGTCGCAACCATTCCGTAACATTAGCCGACAGTTTGTGAAACTGCACGAAGCGATAGCCCCGATCCTGCCGGACAAACAGATCGCGACCATCTATCGGGTGGTGCACAAAAACTTTAAGGACAAACTTCGGGAGCAGCTGCTTCGGAACAACATCACGAACAATGGTGGACCGCAGCACGGTACGGTCGTATCGGAGTTGACGTTCTACATGGAAACGTTACGGACGCTCAAGGTCCTGCCGGAGGAAGAGCTGGGCGAAGAAACGTTGGATGATATTTGGTTGAAGTGAGCCGTTACCCGAGAGGTAGGCTTCGCTGCGTTTCTGTGCGCTTTCTGTTGTTTAGTTTATTTAGTTGTTTTCCTGTGCAAGTACCTCGTAGGTGTAAAAAACATTAATCTATTCTGTGTTTTACTTTGTTATTAAGTGTATTTCACTGTTTTCTTTTAACGCGTGCGCATCGATTAGTTAACATTTGGTAGAGGCGCTTTGTACTGTATTCAGTAAGGTGTAGATTTCATAACCTGAAATGCGACGATACGTGTGATCATGATTGTTATTCACCATTATTATTGTGTATAGTTTTCGAGACTCCCAGATGTTCACAGATAAGCCGAACAGTAATTGAATAGAAAACATTTTTCAATACGTTAATTGTTTTGACGGAAGCAATAAAAACATACCATTCCCATTAAGTTCCCGCAGTTTCCGAGATAGCTGAAAAAACAGTCTTTGTTCATAATCATAATTTTTGAATCCATTTTGTCTTACGAAATTTGAGCTAACAACCAGCAATAATGCGGAATTTCAATTTTAGTCGAACACAAATTTTCAGAATGGGAGTGATATGTTTTTTGTAGAAAAGGTGTTGCATAGAAGCACTCTTTGCCCGAAACTAGAAATTTTAATTAGTCATTCCTCATACAGCTTAGCATATATGAAATTTCCAAACATAAGGTCTAGGAAGATCTTGCACGGTATACTATATTTCAATTTTAGTTGTTTAGAACATTGAAATTCATGCTGCAAAATCATGTAAACTTATTTGCCAAACATAGCTTGACTGCGAATGCGCTGGGTAGGACGCAAGTACGCTACAATCTTAATGGATGCAAAGTTGTTTGACATTGTTCCGTTGTGTTTCGGCGTAACGATAGTTGGTAAGGATTGTGTAGATATGTTATAAATTGGGTTAAGCTGCTGGCCGTTGCTAACTGTTACACCATGTGCGATATATAAACGAAAATACACCAACATAGCTTGAGAAGACAATAGTTTTATGTTGGAGCTGTAAAAAGGTTTTCGCACGGAGCAGCAAATATAAATTATTTTTCGGGTGGGTAGAGGATGTAGCAAACATGTTCGTAGAACGCGATAGGAACTTTAGAGCAAGTTGGCCGTGTTAATCACAGTACTGCGGAATTTATACACACTAGCATTTTAGTCGACTCAGTCAGTATCGACGAAGGTGAAATATTCGTTCTCTGTCGTCATTCTTATGGATAAGTCACATTTGATAAAAGAAAAAAAAAACGGACCAGATTTGGGTCGTATGAAATATGTAGGGAAAAGATCTAAACAAATATTGTAGAGAACATATGGTAACCTAACGGGCATTAGTTACACTTACATGATGATGGAACTATTGAATATTACGATTCAAATGTATTGATAATGCCTGAGCATCGCTTTGTATTTACATATCCGAATACCATTGGAGCCCTCTATAGGTTCAGTTTATTGTTTGGCTTTTCGTGTTACCTAAAAAAATATTTGCCAAAAGTACGTTTCCCATAGTAGACCATTAAACCATTGACGAAGAGAACCGACTTTTGGAATATTTTTGACGTAGGACTAGGTCTTTCTTTGTTACACAGGAAAACATGCTATGAAAAATGTTATGTGCATGTAATGTTGAGAGAAGAAGATTTGAAATGCTAATAGCTTTCATAAAACTTTACGGAATGTAATTTTCGCTTCATTTTACGGAATGTAATAATCGCCTTACTGCGTATTGCAACACCAGTTTGAATATTGCAACACCCGAAAAAGTTAAGCATCACCTGGAATAGGCAAATATGTCGAGTCTTCAATGGCCTACAAAGTTGCAATCTGCAGCAAACTTGTTCAAAAGGTCAAAGACTTTTGGATGGTGGACAGTTTAGTGCAGGTTTCCAATTGTATGTGGCGCTTTTTTTTGGTATTTTGAGCTCAACTTATCGCGAGCTTCCGCCATCCTAGAAAGATGCCGTCTTCAGTAAAGTTGTTCAAAAGTTCTAGAATTTCTGGATGGCGAACAGTTTAGTATAGGATTCCACCGCTATGTGGTACTAGTATGAACGCAAGTCGTCATACTTTCACATTACCTTATTTAACGATTCCAACTTCCTCGAAAGTTGAGACGCAGATTAACGTCCAAGCTGAATTCCCAAGTTGTATAAAAGCTAGCAATACCCTACCAGCGACGCCAGCCTCGTACGCCTGCAGAAAAAAAGGAGAAGCAATACGGTCACCATGCGGCGCTAATGTACAAGTGGTCTGTTACGTATTACTAGTACCTATTACGGGAGTCACTCCACAGTGAAATAAATTTCACTCACACGACTTTTTAAGACCTATTGAATCAATTAATAAAAATCTAACGATTTTTAAACCTTTAAACCTTCCCCATCGTCAGATATTCGATAAGTTTGAGGGAAATAACTTTTCCTACAAGTATCGTAGCGCCTTACCTTACCTTACCTTATTCCCAGGGAAATTTCCTACAAATATCATGTATCGATATATTTTTAGGAGCTAACCGGACATCTCAGAGAATAAATTTTGAAAAAGTGGATTTTCCCATATAAAATCGCATGGAAACTTTAAAAATCGGGCGCAAAAATATAGTTCCATAGATCGATCTGAAAAGTTACACAGTTGTTATAGAACCCATAAGGAACATGAAAAGTGCATGGGAGCTAACATTTCTTTTTTGTCCCACCCTGTTGTCCATGTCTCCCTGCTGAGCCGATTTTGATGGAAAAATAGTGTCTATTGTATGGAATTAATATTCTTCTGACAGTAAATCTGATAAAAGTCAAGCTAAAGCAGTACTAAACATCTCTGTTTCTGTTCGATGTTTCAAAATTTCTTAACATTGCTGAATTTTTCCTATTTTCGTCACTGAGTCATGTTGGAAGTAAAAATGGCGATTGATATCCGACAATAATTTGTTTTAATCACACTGGGGTCTTTTTTTACGCGGTTGGTTGTACCGCGTTGAAAAAATCCGGGTATAAAAAAACCGCGTAATTTTAAAAAATCGCGTAAAAAAACTCCATTCAATATTAAGATCCGATTAAAAATAATGGCACGTAAGTAAAGATAAACTTGAAAAATGATATAAAAATGGTAACGAAACACACAAAATGAGTTTATAGTTCTTCTAAAATGAAAATTCATTGAAGAACATGACAATAACTTTTTTATAATAATTTTGCCACATGTTTAAGCTTTCGTTCCTTAATCGGAAGCTAATCGCAACGACCCTGACTCGTATCGTTATACAATTATTAATGTAGTTTTGTTCTTTCTTCCCGAATCAACGGAAATTGCCTATTTTTCGATAATAACAGCAAATATATTTAAAATATGCATTATTTAGATTAATAAAACAGAATATCTTATCCCCTGAACCATACGATTGATTTTTACTTTATTGGATTTACTTATACTAAACTTATTTAATACCGTGTAAAAATATACTTCCAAATCGTGTAAAAATAATCCGCGTTAATTACAAAAAACCGTGTAAATTCCGGAATCCGCGTAAAAAAGCCGCTGGAAAACCCCGTGTAAAAATCCGCGTAAAAAGCGACCTTAGTATATTGTTGTCTCGAGCGCAGTTAAGTTTCATCAAAACGAAATATTCAGTATAATGATTCATCTCACCAACACAGTAAAGATTCGTATTTTGCAAAAAGGCAGACATTGGAGTGAAAAAAGGAGTTGTCTCATCACCTGCAAGTCTTCTTCGATCTAGCCGAGCCATCGTGCACGCTGCACCCCTCTATTTCTGGTGCCGGGAGGGTTGTTAAAGAGAAGTGATTCCACAGGGTTGTCGTCCGGCATCTTTACGACGTGATCGGCCCACCGCAACCTATTGACTTTCGCCAGGTGCGCAATCGGGTTTCTTTCCAAGCAGCGCGTGCAGCTCATGGTCCATGCACCGTCGCCATACGCCGTCGTCTCTCCGTACTTCACCGTAGATAGTCCGAGACACCTTCCGTTCGAAAACTCCAAGAGCGTTAAGGTCCTCCGCGTGAAGCGTTGTTGTCTCAATTCCACAGAGGACTATCGGTCTTATCAGGGATTTGTATAGCGTCAACTTCGTGCGTCGTCGCACTCGACTCGATCGAAGTGTCTTCTGAAGTGTAGACAGAGTAGACAGATTTTCAGCCTGGATGCGTCTCTTTTTGCTTGTGTTATTATCGGCGGTCACCACTGACCCCAAATACATGAACTCGTCGACCACCTCAAGCTTATCTCCGTCAACAGAGACTTAAGTCGGGAGGCTGATGTTGTTATCCTTGGAGCCTCTCGCTTGCATGTATTTCGTTTTCGAAACATTCATTCGCAGTCCGATTCGTCCGGCTTCGGTTTTCAGTCGGGTGTAAATTTCCTCCGCCATCGCAAAGTTTCGTTTTGTGATGATGACAAAATCAACCGCGAAGACCTTGCCCCTCGTGATCACACCCTCAAGCGCTGTTAAACAGCAAACAGGAAAGTCCATCGCGTTTTCTTAACCATTTGCGCGATTTAAAGAGCCCCTCGTGATCACACCCTCAAGCGCGATGTTAAACAGCAAACAGGAAAGTCCATCGCGTTTTCTTAACCATTTGCGCGATTTAAAGAGACTCGAGAGTGTCCCCAAAACACGCACGTAGCACATCACTTGTACCATGGTGGTCTTGATCAATCGAGGCGGTTTATCCGGAAATCCGCTGTCGGGAATGATCTGACATAGCAGTTCTCGATCGACTTTATCATAGACCGTCGTGAAGTCGTCGATGAAGATGTGATGTGTGGGCACTTTGTACTCATGACATTCTGTCGGAATGAAAAGATCTGATCCGTGGTAGCATGGGCTCCCATGAAGCCCACTTGTTACTGGCCAACGAACCTCCTGGTTGAAGGTGATAGACGATGGAACAGGATCTTTGAGAGTATTTTGTAGGCGGCATTGATAAGCGAGATACCGCGGTAGTTGCGGCATTCCAGCTTGTCGCCCTTTTTGTAGATGAGGCAGACGACTCCCTCCATCCTTTCGTTTGACAGTTTTTCCTTCTCCTATATTCTGGAAACGACCAATTGCAGCGCTCTAGCCAGCGCCTCTCTCCCATGTTTAAGAATGAATGGAGAGCAGGCACTTTGCTGTCCCTCAGCTTCCCCGATTCAACAAAGAACTTCTTGAACAACGGGGTTGCTACTCGGTCATCTGCTGCTGGTGCCCCTAGGTCAGTTCCTGCTCGGCTTCTGGTTACTGTATCGCCATTCAGGTGTCCATCGAAGTACTCCTTCCATCTGTCGACCACCTCGCTGGCACATGTCTCTGCGAGACTGGTTCACCTTCTCATAGAACTACCGCGTATCACTGGCACGGTATAGATGCTCCAGCTCCTCATCTTCACAATCCTCTTGCTGGTACTTCTTTAGTCTGAGAATGGGATCGTAGTCATGTTGTTCCATGCCCGTTTATAATTGGCCTTGTTCTCTCTCATTGACCTGCCCAGGTATATCGCCCAGGTCTAGTTCTTCTCATTCACCGCTGCTTTGCATTCCCCGTTATACCAGTAGTTTCTAACACTCGGTGTCTTCACTCCTAGTGCTGGTGTTGCGGTCTCCCCGATAGCTGTGCCTGTGCGGGCCGATCACCGGCTTGTATATGTCTTTCCTACCGATCTGAGCGTTCATGTTCATGAGTTTCGTGGGGGCCTTTTATTCTCAACAAACACAACCTGTCGCTGATCGACTCTGCATCCTGCCCAGCACTGTAAAGCCGCTACCCAGCTCATTAGATGTGCCGCCTTCCTGAAGTCTGGTAGGTACTTCTCTTGTTCTAGTGGCTTACTATTTACCGAAACAGTAGCGCGTTGACTATTTCTCTTCCTTTTCGGTTGAGGGTTGCTATCGCTACTGTTTGATACATCAAACTGTCATGATCGTTTAGCAGTCACCGGTTCAACGATAGTTGCTTGCGATACAGACACAGCCGATGAATTTCGCGCTAAAGTGCGTGCCTCTTCACTGTACCCTTGGTTCAACAATTTCTTAAGCCGTTCCCTGGCAAATCCTTTTAACCGTTTTCTGGTCTCTTACGTCTTTCGAAAAGGGACGTTGAGATCTGCTCTTTCCTAGTCGATGTCTCAACCAGTGTTAGTCCCAGGCCTTAGTCAAACGTCACTGTTTCGAACAATCTCTAGAGTTGTGAAACTTGTAGTATTACGATTTGAAACCAATCAATTTCAGCACTTTATTGAAATTATTACAATAACTGTAACTCCGTTAGCGAATGATGGATTTCCATAGTAACATGGCCGAACGAACTTGACAATTTAGAAAACCAGAGCTACAGGTCCAAAGCGCTGACTATGCTGTATCGTGCCAGCATTGAGGAGGCAGCCCCTCTAGTATGTTGTAGATAGCACAACCCCGGTTAGGTGGAATAACGAAACTCAAATCAACAACGAAAGGCAAAAGTAAAACAAACAGATTGATTTCACGGCAACAGACCCTGCAACGAAATAAGGACAATTATTGGAAAGTCGAATCTTGGAACGTGAGAATTTTGAACGAACCCGAACGTGTTGGGCTCTTGGCTCGTGAACTGCGGAAAGTTGGCGTAGGTGTGGCTGCAATTCAAGAAGTACGCTGGCCCAGAACAAAAGAACGTGAATTTCGAGTGGTGGATCCCATCGCCAACACTTTATTAAAGTACCACATTTACTACAGCGGCTGCGACAGAGCAGAACATGGAGTTGGTTTCATGGTGATCGAGAAGCAGATGAAGTGAGTTATTCGGTTGAAACCGAGAAGCGACTATAAACCTGTGTGTTGAGAATGAAAGGCAAGTTTTCCAACTACAGCTTGATTAGCATCTATGCGCCTACGAATGATAAAGCCGATGACATGAAGGATGAGTTCTGTCAGAGCCTTGATAAGGTCTACGGAGAGTGTTCGAAACAAGATGTTAAGATTGTCATCGGAGAATGCAAATACGCAGATCGGGAGACAAACCTTCTTCCGACCTGTTATTGAAACGGAAAGCCTTCATTCTGTTATCAATGACAATGGTCTGCGGCTTGTGACCTTCGCCGCTGCTAGGGGGATGGCAATCAGCAGCGCCAAACATCGACTCAAATCATTATCCTATAGTTGCAATAATTCGGGCGTGATTATTCAGTGTCACGAGTAAAAGAAACAACAGAACAATGCGTTTCAATATCCGACGCTTATCAGCTGAAGGGGTAGCTGCAGAGTACCGCCAGAAGTTTGATGAGAGGATGGGAGAAATCAACGTAACTGGCAACAGCAACAGTTTATGAGAGTCTATCCATGGAAGTGTGGCTACAACAGCGCAAGAGGTGATAGGTTCTGCTCAACGACACCAACGAAGTGGTTGGTTTGATGAGAGGTGCCAGCGAGTGAATGACAAGAAAAATTCTACTAGAAGTCGAAAGCTAGTGTTTGGTAACCAGAGAACGGTACAGGGTAGCAAGGGTGAATAAGAAACGAATCCACCGCAAGAAGAAAAGGCAGCACGAACAAAGTGTGATAGCTGAAGTGCAAGAAAGAATGGATCAGAATGAAATGCGGAGGTTTTATGCAACTGTCAACGGCGAGCAGCACAAGGATGCACCAGTGCCCACCATGTGCACTGACCGAGAGGGGAATTTGCTGACAAACAAAACAATGGTGGCAGCCAGGTGGAAGAAGCACTTCAAAGATTTGTTGAACGGTGATAATGAAGGCGTATCGAGAAGCAGGATAAACGTAGATGATGACGGTAAAGATGTGGAACCACCAACACTGAATGAGATTAAGAAGTCTCTAAGTGAGCTGAAGAATAGTGAAGGTACTGGGAAGGACAAGATTCTGGTCGAGCTTTTCAAGTACGGAAGTGAGCAGCTACATCACTTGATCCACCATGTTCTTCCTCTGTGGCAAGAGGAAGAGTTGCCTATCAGTTGGCTGGATGGCCTCATACGCCCAGTCTACAAGAAAGGGCACAGATTTGAGTGCGTCAACTACAGAGGGATCCTCCTTTTGAACTCGGTGTACAAAATACTGTCGCGTATCCTGTTCAACAGACTTAGACCGCCTGAGGCAGTGATGCCACATATACAGATTTATCTGCATTTATACAGATTTTTTGCGTATTTTTCATACAGAGATCTGCATATACAGATTGCAGATTTTCTGGAAATAATACAGATTTATGCAGATTTTTTTGGTTTTCATGGGGTAGTAAATTAAACTTCGTTATATAGTTGAAAAATATAAATTAACTCAAATGCGGTGGAGCGTGTCGGAGGTTTTATTATATTCATATGCTACGCATAAACGTGTGCATGAATGAATTCGCGGAAAAAATGTTAAACAAGCTATATTGCATTTTTTTCGAGAAGGATATGTCCAGTACATCTACTCTCCCTCTCCTCTCCAGTACATCCACTCGACTCTCCCAGCTGGTCTCGAGGTACGATGCTGGCCTAACAAGCCAGTCGTCGTAGGTTCGAGTCTCGGCTCGGGAGAGACTGTTAGTGCCAGTAGGATCGTAGCGCTAGCCCCGCAATTGTCATGTACACTTAACAGTTGGCTGCGAAGTCTGTGTATAATAAACAGAAGGTCGAGTTCCGATACGGAATGTAGCACCAAGGCTTTGCTTTTATGTCCAGTACATGTGCAGATTTTATTTTACAGATTTTTTCAAATTTCACCAAGGTGATAAGATTTTTTGAGCTCCAAAATACAGATGAAAATGTGGCATCACTGGCCTGAGGAGTCCTTCGTCAGCGAATATCAGGCTGATTTTCGTGAGGGCTGATGAACGACGGATCAAATGTTTTCCCTGCAGATGATCCTGGATGAATTCCGGGAGTATAACCTGCAGACTTACCACCTGTTCATTGGTTTCAAGGCAGCGTACGATTCGGTAAAAAGAAATAAGTTGTGGCAGATAATGCTCGAACATGGTTTTCCGGCGAAACTGATTAGGCTGATACGTTCAACACTGGATGGCTCGAAATCAAGCGTTCGGATTGCAGACGAAGTGTCAAGTTCGTTTGTGACCTTACATTGATTGAAGCAGGGTGATGCGCTGTCGAATTTACTGCTCAACATTGCACTCGAAGGCGCGATTGGGAGATATCACAGGAATCGATCGCAGGGCAGTGGTGGAGGCTTATGTGGCTCTGAAGAGGGAGACGGTGAGGAAAGGCTTGACCATAAGCTCTACCAAGACGAAGTACATGGTTGCGGCTAGAGACAGAAGTGGTATTGGTGCTGAGGTAGTGATTGATGGGGAAGTTTTTTTGTTGTTGAAGAACTTGTTTATCTTGGAACACCTGTGGCATGTGACAACGACGTTTCCTGTGAAGTGAAAAGACGGGTTGCAGCAGCGAATAGGGCCTTCTACGGACTGCGTAACCAGCTCAGGTCCCGCACCTTGCAAACGTCGAAGAAATTCGTTTTGTATAAAACGCTAATCCTTCCGGTGGCCCTGTACGGCCACGAATCGTGGACGTTGAAGGAGGTGGACTTAAAAGCTTTCGGATTTTTCGAGTGAAAAGTGCTGCGTACAATTCTCGGTGGGAAATTGGAAAATAGTGTTCACTAAGGAACCAGGCAGAGGTCGGCGGCTTCGTGGAAGGCCACGAACACGCTGGCTGTAGGCAGTGTAAGTGGATCTGGGAGCCCGTTCGGGGAACTGGATCGTCCAAGACCGACGAAAAGAGTGCTCTACGATACGCCCGGCATTGGCGTGGGGACACCCCGTAGCCATCAAGGTATCGAGGTTAGGTATTCACTAACTGTCTCGTACTTCATTTTCATCCTGAGACAATTTTCTTCGGTCGTATCAAAAAAATACTCCCGAAAAAAATCAAGAACAAGACTGTAGTGTATCTCAATCAAATTTCAATGGACAGATGGCACGAGCAGTAGCGACATTCGTTGTACTATATTGACATCTTTTGTTTCGTCTAGTATCTACTGAAATGCCCACATGATTTTGTGAATTGGTTCCTAGCAGTAAACTATTCGATTCGATCGGAAATAATCTCTGATGTGAAGTTAGGACAATTTTACTTACTTATTGTTCCGTGTCTGCCGGTCTGGCAGAACAAAGGGATGGAGTGAAAATTCTCCACTGCCGACGGTCATCTGCCATGGCTTTCACTTGGCGCCAGAAGAGGTTCTCATCAACAGTCTGAATGTCACTGGCCAGGCTGCGCCGCCATGAGCCTGGGTCTACCTCTTCTACGTTGACCTTGCGGGTAAAACATTTGGAAACAATTTCATTATTTCGGTTAAAAAACAATTGAACAGTTTTTGCAATCGCACCATCATGAAAAGCGGACATTTCGAGAGTGCGAAAAATGATTCTCCTAAGCTTATGAAGTAACGCATCGGAATATTTATATTTGCGAATAATGAAAATTAATAAGACATTTTTGATAATTTATATTTGATAGGTCGGAAACGGGCGATAACGACCAAGTAGCGACCTGTCCTATTTTCATTACAACAGCCTACACACAAGGGCACAAACAGCCTCAAGGATTATCCACATCCATGTCACGAACGTCATTCCCATACATTTTGCTTGAAGCCAATTTTCTCTGGCTCTCTGGCTCGATTTTACGTCAAAAGGCTGTCAGTGCTTTCGAAACAGCCGAATAAGCTTCGTTCATGCAAGATCAGCTGCTGCTGCAAGTGGTGTGTAGAAATCTAAAAAGCGAAGTATGTTTTTTTTGTTTCGTTCGTTCTCTAGATGTTGTGCAGGACATAAATAGATATGTCCAGACATGTTTCAACACGTTCTGGATCATAAATTTAATATTCATATTGATATGTATTCATTAGTGTAGAGTAGAAATGTTATGGGTACACGAATAAAACAAAAAAAAAAAAATGATTCAAGCAAATCGGTGTCATTCTTTGAGAAACGCAAAACGGCTGTCCACCAATAGGAATAAAGCACCATCATTTAGATTTTCCCCTCTCCAGGGGCTGTGTAGGGGAAACGATTTCATTCACATCGGCTTCTATAAAAGAACGCGCGTTACCTGTGCGAGTTGATTCGTAAATTGGATGCAGTACAGTACACATCGCGGAAGCAACATATAGCGGAGAATTTCCTGCAGCAGTCAACAGTTAGCAACTGGAAGCTAACACTCACCTGAGGACAAGCCCTTCGTAGGCAACTGGTCCTTCACAAGCAAGCATCAAGCCCACGAGAGCCTACTAGCCCTTCGTAGGCAACTGGTTTCTCACAGGCAAGCACCAAGCTCACGACAATCTACTAGCCCTTCGTAGGCAATCAAAGATTTCGTGGGCAAGCTTCAGCAGTATCATCATCGTCAAATAATAATTGCGTTGCAGGATGATGCCTGTTCACGACAATGGCGCAGTTGGTGGCAATCCAGAACCATTAGAAAAAAGGTTAGTATATAGAAAAACATGCACGTCAGTATGTATGCAATCATACATCATGAAATGGAATCGAGTTCCAATTGGAATAATGACATCGCCTTTGAACGAGTAAACCTGAAGTGGATTTATATTTCAATTGGGAAGATTGAATATATATTTAAATAAAAAGGATATCTCTGATAGAAATGGCAGAGAATCCCGATGTTTGAAAAAAAAAATTAGAAAGTTTAACTATGGTTGGAAAGACATAGTATTTTGATGAAGGATCAAAGTAAATTTAAGAACTGAGCTGAACTATGATTGAAAAGGCATAGTTGTTGGCGTATTTCACAACCTAGAAAATAAGTGTTATGCAATATTCGTTTTTCTTTTGCTTACAGGCAGGCCAAACGAATGAAAAGAAAGCAACTGAAATACGAGCTGCTGAGGGTGAAAGCAGAATTGGAGAAAACAATTATAGAAAAGGAGGAATTAAGTCGCTGTTTGGCTGAGATGTGCCAGGATGGAAATTTCGACGGGGCTACGTCCAGTACGATGCATGATGAACAGACCAGTGGAAATGACACCTTACTCGCGACAATGAACAATTTGTCGCTGAGCAGTCTCAATATTCCCGAATGCACACCAACAGCAGGAGACACAGAAATTAACAAACGTGTTTATGATCACTGGAAAAATGTTTTCAACGCGTCGTTGAATCTGATCCAAGCTGGCGATGAACAAACGAAATTTGATTTATTTCGCATTAAGGCAGGTCCATTGCTGCTTGAGTTGTTTGACGGTACTACCACACAACAAGGAATGCCGGATGAAGGATTGTTGGCATATTCAAATGCAATTGCTCGACTTGACGCTTATTTCGCTTCAAGAGCATACATTTTGTCTCAGCGTAGCAAACTGGCAAACATGGTCCAAAGAAACAGCGAGCCCAACATTGAGTATGTGAAACGTGTAGCAGCAGCCGCAAAGCTGTGTAACTACAAAACAGATGAGGAGTTTGAAGCAA
The DNA here is from genome assembly GCF_029784165.1 of Wyeomyia smithii. Classification (NCBI taxonomy): domain Eukaryota; kingdom Metazoa; phylum Arthropoda; class Insecta; order Diptera; family Culicidae; genus Wyeomyia; species Wyeomyia smithii. The sequence goes on from NC_073696.1 coordinate 91,760,469, forward strand.
TATCTCGGACTATCACCAGGGGATCAACGGACAGTCGCATCCGAACACTTGCTTTTCGTATACTCACTGACGGAGGAACTCTCAACGAATTGATTGATCAAGTACGAAATCGGCAAGTGGAATTAGAAAACGAGGACGATTATCGCAGGCTCCATCAGTCGAGAGCCGAAACTATCGCTGCAATTTCGCAGCAACCACGTCGTGGCCAGTATCAAACGGCTAGAGTGTATAACAGTAACCGCGGGCGAGGAAGCTTCAGTCGCGTGGCTAGAATGCCTAATACCCAATCATGCTGGAGATGCTTGAGTGCATACCACACCCCATCTGACTGTTTTCATGTTGATAAAATATGTCGTAAATGTAATCGCCGTGGCCATCTTGAACGCGCATGTCCATCCAAAGTTAAACTAGAACCTCAAAAACGACACTGCACAGAAGACGAAGCGGAGCCTCAAAGAAAGATTGCAGCTATTCAAATGGAAGAGGACGTTGATCACAAGAAGGTAAAGCAAGTTGACAAAGAATAAATGAAATGTAAAATATGATATAAAATAAAATCCTGTTGATATGACTTGAATAAAATCTAGATAGAAATAAAAGAACATATGAATGACATGATGCAACTTTTACAGGTTCACCATCTCCCATCAACTGTTAAAACCAGTTTCGAATATAATCAAGTCGGAACAGCAATCCCGATAAGTGGAACTGGATATGTGGTAGCATATGTTGCTGGAATAGAAGTGTTGTTTTTTATTGACTCTGGGGCACAGGTCAACACTATTACAACACAAATATTCGATAGTATCCTCCAAGATGAAAATGCAAAACAAAATTTACATGCTCTAAAGTATGAGTCGGATAAAGTTTTACGTGCCTATGCCTCTCCAGGAAATATTGAAGTGGTGGCCACCTTTTCGGCAGAGCTGTTCGTTTCAGATGAAAGGCCAACAACAATAGAACAGTTTTACGTAGTGCGTGAGTCCAGAGCTCTTCTAGGTTTCAATACAGCAACCCGGTACAGTTTACTGGCTGTAGGCTTAAATGTGCCAGTTGAAGGATCGATAGAACCAGATTGGCGATGTGAGTTCGTCACTATACATTCCATTCAAGGTACCAACAGTTCCGAATTTCCAAAATTCAACATACCTGCAGTTGTACTTAGTTATGATAGCACAATGCCACCCTCCAGAAATGTTTATACGCACATTCCAACAGCATTCAAAGAACTGACGAATCAAAAGCTGACTGAGTTACGCAGTGCCGGTATCATTGAAAAAGTGACAACGGATATGGACAGGAGATTTTGTTCTTCACTATTGGTAATCCCAAAAGGAAAATCGGATATTCGGCTTGTCGTTGATTTACGCGGACCAAATAAATGCATTCATAGAACGCCATTTAAAATGCCAACATTTGAGTCAATTCTAATGGAATTGCATGGTGCAACGTTTTTTTCCACAATTGATTTAACCAATGCGTTCTTCCACGTCGTGCTCGATGAAAATTCAAGACACCTCACAAATTTTTTCGCTGGAGATTCGCTTTACCGTTGTTGTCGTTTACCTTTTGGATTAACAAATGCTCCCGACATTTTCCAAGAGGCTATGCAAACTGTTATACTTGCAGGGTGCAAAGGTTGTGTGAACTACTTGGACGACATTTTAGTATATGGGCGCTCGAAAGAAGAGCATGATCACAATCTTCAAATTGTTATGGAAAAACTGCAAGAGCATAACGTGAAAATTAACCATGGAAAATGCAAATTTTCACAGCAACAAACAAAATTTCTTGGATTCACATTGTCGTCCAAGGGATGGCAAATTGATGAATCGGTGCAATCAAAAATTTTCGGAAACCCACGACACAAGCAGAAGCAAAAAGTTTCCTAGGTTTAATAACCTTCATTGAAAAATTCATTCCTCAACGCGCTGATAAAACACGCCAATTGCGTGAACTGGCCAACTCGAAGGAATTCTACTGGAACCAAGATCTCGAAGAGGAGTTTGAATTCTTGAAGAGCAGTGCATGGGATAGTATCAGAACGCTCGGGTATTTCAGTCGCACCGATAAAACGGAATTATTCGTTGATGCATCCCCGCATGGACTAGGAGCCGTCTTGATACAGTACGATACTGATTTTAAGCCACGTATAATTTCATGTGCATCGAAAGTGTTAACCTTGGCTGAGAAGAAATATCCGCAAACTCAAAAAGAGGCTCTAGCAATGGTATGGGGTGTAGAGCGTTTCTCGGTGTATCTCACGAGTATGAAGTTCACAATAAGAACTGACGCTGAATCAAACGAGTTCATTTTTGGGGGACAACATAGAATTGGTAAAAGGGCAATATCACGGGCGGAAGCATGGGCCCTAAGGCTTCAGCCATACGACTTCAACGTTGTCCGAGTTTCAGGGGAAATGAATGTTGCTGATGCGCTGTCTCGCTTAGTAATGCAATCACAGTATACTGAGGAATTTGATGACTCAACTGAAAAACATATGTTATACTTTATGGATAACGGCGTAATTGAACTGACATGGAATGATATCGAAGTTGAAACTGAACAAGATGCGGAGCTGATTGCAGTACGAGAAGCCATTAAGACTGGCCACTGGAACACTAATTTGAGACGATATGAATCAGAGGCAAAGAATTTAAGAACCTTGGGTGCATTGATTTTCATTGGAGACCGTGTGATTTTACCGCATACCTTGCAACAAAGGGCACTGTGTTCGGCGCATCAAGGACACATGGGAGCAGCATCGATGAAAAAAATTCTAAGGAATTACTTCTGGTGGCCGGGAATGGCGAAACAGGTGGAAACATTTATCAAAGGCTGCGAAACTTGTGTCCGGATGTCGAAGAAAAACCCACCCATCCCGTTAACAAGTCGTGAGATGCCGGAAGGGCCATGGGAAATTCTTCAAGAAGATTTCTTTTCATTTAGAGACTATGGCGAGTTTCTTGTAGTGGTAGATACCTACTCGCGATTTTTACATGTAATAGAAATGAAAAACATTGATGCGGACAGTACGAACCAGGCATTGAGCAGAATTTTTGAAGTGTGGGGATACCCACTTGCAATTCATAGCGATAACGGCCCACCTTTCCAAAGTGAAAAGTTTATCAATACTTGGGAGAACAAAGGAGTAAAAATTCACAAATCGATTCCATTAAGTGCGCAGTCGAATGGAGCTGTTGAGCGGCAGAACAAAGGGATAAAAGACGCATTGACCGCAGCGAAGCTAGACAATATTAACTGGAAAACAGCTCTTGAGAAATACGTACACATACATAACAAGGTTCGACCTCTCTCGCGCCTTGGTGTCACACCTTTCGAATTACTTGTCGGGTGGAAATTTAGAGGCACCTTCCCGTTTTTGTGGGAGGCACTTCCTTCCGAAACAGTTGATAGAACGGACATCCGCGAGAAAGATGCTTCATCTAAATTACAGAGTAAAAAGTATGCCGATGCAATCAGAGGAGCGAGAGAGTCAGATATCGAAATAGGTGACAAAGTTTTTTTGGCTCAAAGCACAAGGCAAAAAGGTGACCCAACATATTTAAAGGATCGCTTCACTGTTGTTGCCAGAGAAGGAGCAAAGGTCGTTGTCCAAAATTCTAGAGGTGTAAGATATTCTAGAAACGTTCAGGAAATAAAAAAAGTTCCAGTAATGCTCAATGGTGAAGACGAGCGTGATACTATTGAGCTTAAGGAGCCTTCTGAGGAAATTCAACGGCATGAAGAGGAAACTGCGCATTTGCCAAACGCGGGAAGCCTGCTGAGTAGGCCTAGACGATCAACAAAACGGCCTTCACGTTTTAATGAAATGGTTCTGTATCACATATATGATTAAAGAGTAGAGAAGTGAGGTATTGTAGAGTAGAAATGTTATGGGTACACGAATAAAACAAAAAAAAAAAAAAAATGATTCAAGCAAATCGGTGTCATTCTTTGAGAAACGCAAAACGGCTGTCCACCAATAGGAATAAAGCACCATCATTTAGATTTTCCCCTCTCCAGGGGCTGTGTAGGGGAAACGATTTCATTCACATCGGCTTCTATAAAAGAACGCGCGTTACCTGTGCGAGTTGATTCGTAAATTGGATGCAGTACAGTACACATCGCGGAAGCAACATATAGCGGAGAATTTCCTGCAGCAGTCAACAGTTAGCAACTGGAAGCTAACACTCACCTGAGGACAAGCCCTTCGTAGGCAACTGGTCCTTCACCAGCAAGCATCAAGCCCACGAGAGCCTACTAGCCCTTCGTAGGCAACTGGTTTCTCACAGGCAAGCACCAAGCTCACGACAATCTACTAGCCCTTCGTAGGCAATCAAAGATTTCGTGGGCAAGCTTCAGCAGTATCATCATCGTCAAATAATAATTGCGTTGCAGGATGATGCCTGTTCACGACAATTAGAACTTTTCACGCGAAAAAAATGTGCAACAGCCTATGCGGCACAATGAACGGAGCTTAGATCATATCATTAACAGTAGCGCCATCATCATCGGCGGCGGCTTCAGGCCACAGTCGCCGTGACATGGGTCTGGGATTATCATGCTCGCGTTGAGCAGCCTTTTTTTGGCACACCGCACCACCGCGCTCGTAACCCTGGTTACAAATCACACAAACAAATACACCGTTCGTTAAGGACGCGCTTAGTGCGGTTTGTTATGGCTTCTCTCGTGTCGGGGGGTTAATTATTGTGTAGAATTTATATATCTTTTAGAGATAAGCCTTTTATACACAAGCATCCAAAGATGAGTGAACTAAATTCAATGGAGGTCGATTTGAGTGAAACTATTCAGGACATTGCGATGAAATTGGTTGCCGAGCAGATGAAAAACGAAACCAGTTTGACTATTGGTCCTTCCGAGCGGACTATTTTTGTGTTGGGAAGCAAAGAAGCGGTAGGTGATTGCGGTTTCATTGTTCAAAAACGTACGTAATTTTATTCCTAATATTAGGGTAAATCAACACTCATAAACAAGTTTCTGGATAGGGACGATACAACTAGGCCAACGTTGGCGCTGGAATATTCTTTCGGTAGAAAAACGGCAGCCGGTCAGGGAGCGCAGAAAAATGTTTGCAATGTGTGGGAGTTGGGCAATTTGGTCAACTCAAATCAACTGATTGAGGTTCCTGTCCGGTCATGCGAGTTGAACACGTTTTCAGCAGTCATCGTTCTAGATCTGTCACATCCTGACCGCCTCTGGACTGATTTGGAATGCGCTCTGAATGGGGTGAAACAAGCCGTCAATAAGAACTGTTCTTCGAATGATATCGCTAAAATGCTAGACACCATGAAGCAGCGTATCGGTGTTGACCATGTCGATCTGAGCACCCTGGAAATTGTTCCTTTTCCAGTTTTCATTGTTGGTGCAAAGTATGACCTGTTTCAAAACCTAGACACGGAAATCAAAAAGCATGTCTGTCGATGTCTTCGGTCGATAACCCATGCGATCGGAGCTGCGTTAGTGTTTTACTCTACAAAAAACACTGCTCTGTCGAAGATAGTGCGCGACACAATGAACCACCTTGGCTTTGGGAGTCCTTCGAATCCATTCAAAACTACGGCCACAGATCATAACGGTCCGATTGTGGTCCCCTTCGGTGCGGATTCGTGGGAACGCATTGGAGTAACGCCATCCAATTCGGAACGGATCGGGTCGAATTACAGTGCCGAAATTCCACAGCTGAACATGGAGCGGACCGTGTTGCCAGATGATCCGGCAAAAGATGCCGGTTTTCGGGAGCGGGAAATCGATGCATTGCGTGCTCAGAGAGATGAAGAGCTGATGCGCTTTCTGAGGGGTACCGAAATTCGGATGAAGTTCGAAACGGTCCAGTGAATGTGTAGAATGTTTATTTTTTACTTTCTTTCAACTTTGAATAATTATTTTTAATAAACAGTCACTAATCAATTGATAATTTCTTTTTGATTTTATATATCATATATTTAAACAAAATTTTATTCAAAACACTATTCAGGTATAGCAGAAGAAAACATCGTCAAATAATGATTGAAAAAAAAGGTTAATCGTAGAATAAAAAGTTACCCCAGAAAAGCGAAGCAGACATCAAGTGAAATGAGTCGGGAAAAAATCACTGTTAAATGTAGCATGTTACAATGTAGACCACGCATTCTTTCACCTGCTGGGTTGGCACAGCGGATTTCGTCCAATAATGCACTGGAATGTTTAATCCTTCTTATCTGTAAATATGTCCCGTTTTGCACTTTAGCAATCTGAAATAATTACCATTATCTGTTGTTAAGTTGTATGCTTTCATGGCGTGCAAGTCTGACAGATAAGTAAACAGTGTCACTGAAATGCATTTACACCTACCTAGGTCATCACGGTTGGGAGACTGAAGATCAACAAACTGAATCGTTTTTTTAAATTTTGTAACATGGATAGGTCAGGATAGCCTCATTTAATGGAACTTAGCAACTAAGGGATGCTAGATAGTTTGTGAGCGGGAATCGAGATGTCGTTTTCTTGTTTGAAATGGATGTATGTTATTCTATTGCCGGTAGCAGTCGTATTCTTGAGCGTTTTATACCGTGTTCTGAAACTACAATACCACCAAATTAACGGTTTGAAGCTAGATTCACCATACCTTATCGTACAATAGAAGTTTGCACAGCTGGCAAATGCAAGCAAGAAATCTGTCTGCAAAAATCGGTTGGTACCGTATTATACAGTGTTTTTGATAATTGGAAGCAATCTTTATCATGATTTTGATATTGGAACTGCAATATATAACTTTCACGAGCTGATTCAGATTCAGCACAGCTGAGATTTTATATTCTCGAAAAACATAAAAAAACCTACAAAAAAAAAAAAAACAGAGCAAAAACTTTGCATTGATTTTTCTCTGTTATTTTTTTAAATTACGAATTATTTTTAGATGCTATGTAAAAATACTAGTAAAAAAGGCTTTGATGATTACAAATATTTTTCGAGCCAAAACAGTTTGTTTGATTGGTATGACGTCTTCGTTAAAGTTGTAGATAATAATTTTGTCTTTCCAAAACAAATATACATGCTATCATTGATAGGGGTAGAATTACGAAAACCTGTCTTATGTCAATATTTTTTCTTGCAATTGGTTTGGAAATACGATCGATTGGTAATTTTAAGTACAGGTAAAAACTCATCTTTACTGTTTCCAATGAAAATATAAGGTCATCCTTAAAAGGAAGGTTGATTTTAGTTTTTACAAAGCTGGAAATTAATCGAATTATACTATAAATTTAGCACCAAAGCGTATAACTTGCAAATTCTATGCCATTCCTTTTATAGCGATGTGATCAAGAACAAAACTTCTACTTGTATGATGGAAAATGTGATTATCTTATATAACTACAGAGAGAACTAATGCCACAACCAGACGGCGCCGCGTAAAAGATGGAATGAAAGAATGTGAAAAAGGGGTCGGACTACACTGCACACCATTTGTAGGTAGGTACAGGCGAACGTTATGCGCGAAGCACATTAGTTCTTTGTCAATTGTGTAACCGTGCACCGAAGACAAGCGGTAAAGCAGCCAAGTTCAGACTTCCGTGCGTTCCTTTTGCGCAAGCAAGCTAAAGCTAAACTAAGGCCGTTGCAAACTACACTAGCTCGAAATAAATTATTTCATTCCCCCTGCCAAGTAGCAATTAAAATCGGTCCTTCTTTGGGCTACATACACATTCTTGAAACACTGTTGAAGTAATGCAACGCAAAACTTGGAAACATTCTCTGATAATGAAGTTGAAAGCAATGCTGCCAGAAATAACACGAAAACGTGAATCATCCCGCGTTATATGGAAATGGTGGTTTGCAATGGCCAGTAAATCAACATTACCGGGTGCCACTATTGTGACAACCAGGCCCGGATTTAAGAGTAGGGGGAGGGGAAATACCCCGGGGCTTCCTACACAAGGCCCCCCCCCGAGTCCTGGCCCAGACGTGAAGATAGAGTGGTGACCTTTTTTTGCTCGTCACCTTCCAGCGAAGCGTTAAGTCATTACAAAATTAAACATTTTCTTACCTCTATTTTTTTTTTAAAGAATAGAGGGCCCCACGAAAATATCTGCCCCGGGCCCCCACTACCTAAATCCGGTCCTGGTGACAACACCAACGGCACTTCTTAGCACCCCGAAATCATTTATTTGAAGTTGGTAAACAACGTGGGTGGAACTCAATGCTATTATGAAACAAAATCACTAGTTATCACTATTAGTATTAGAAAAATGAAACTAGAAACTTGCCATTTGCCAATTGTGCTGGCTAATTCTAATTTTCTTATTATTTTTTCACACACTGTAAACAAGCAAAACACCAATTACGAGTGAACAACACACGCTATAAGCACACGAACAACTAACTAATAGCAATACCCAAATAGCTAAGAGCGAATCTACCGGACTCGACAAAATTATTATAATGTCAGGACATGTTCAGCAGTGCTGCAGACAGGGTTGTATGACGGTGCTTCCCACACAAACGGGAGATTCAAAAACTAGCGATCGTCAATCACCAGCGCACAGTGGTCCAAAAAGACCAAAAGTGGAACTTAATTTCATGATAAAGAAATTGTTGACATTTTCTAACAAAGTTATAGCATATTTTGGAGAAAAAATATTCTCGAAAACTTTAAAAACGTGCAAGGTTCTACTTTTTATCCTAGAAATTCTTAAATTATCGAAGAATGAGCTAACATTCATTGTAACTTTTTGAGGAAAAATCCTGGATAAATTTGATCTTCGATAAAAACGTGTGTTTTGTATTGAACTTTCATACATTCTAAATTCTACGGTCGAAAGGACTAAGCTCCCGTACGAAGTGTTACCTGTACAAAATGCTCATAGGACCGGTTGTTCGTGGCATAAAACGTGGACAATGCTCGAGGAGGACCTGCGAGTGCTAAACTTTGAGCAACTTCTATATAATATACTTTAAAACTTTGTAACCAATTAAGATAGGAATTTCGTTTGTCTAGCAAAGTTTCATATTTTTGTATCTTCTACAACTTTGCCAAATAAATCATTTATTGTGAATTTTTCACAACTTTTCTCAATTTGAGATTATGCGGGTTATTAATACATACAATTGATCCAGAACACCTTTAAACTAGGATGAAGCTGAAAGGCGCTACAGAATTAAGCTCTATTTTTTGCCTGTTTTGGACCATTGTGCAGTGCGGCTCGCCGATTTCCTTTGTTAGTGAGGTGCAGCAAAAATTATACAAGCCTATAATATTTAAAATCGCCACCTGCTGTACAGCGACTTGCTACAGCTCTGCTTGCTGCTGATCGATCTAGTTTCCAGTAGGTTAATCATCCTCTTGCAACAGTGATCAGATAGACAATGAAGCATGCTAGCTTTTACACGTGCCTATTGAGAGTTAAAACATCGATGGGCGCGGCGTTATGCGCCCGAGCGACCGAAACAACAACAACAGTAAATCTTCTAGGAAGTCAAATAGTTTGTATACTTTAGTCTAGGAAGTCAAATAGTATGTATACTTTTACTGGGGATGAAAGGATGTTAGTTTGGATTAGACTAGGTTTAGTAAAAAGACTGCGATGTGACACTATACTGTTAAATGTCTTCTCTTTTTACTCTACCTGCCTCATGAATAAGCTATTCATGAAAGTTCACATACAGCTAAAGCTCACACCGCACAGTGGTTCGCCCATAGGTCAAAAATAGAAAAAAAGTTTTTTTGTTTTCTGCTTATTATCGATTCAAAGGATCGTTTATGTACCTGAGAATGCAGAAAAACTGTTTTTGTTGGCCTATTTTATGAACAGTTAACTTTTGAGCACGAGATAAGGGAAGGTGTTTGACACTTGCAAAATCAGCTTAAACAGTACGTGTTTTATACATTGTGTATATATCCGCTTAGGAACAAATTCAGTCGCTTCATCTGTTCATTTTTATTATGAACCTTCAGAAAACAAATATGTTTTGCTATTGCGATATTGTTTGGATAGATATGTGCTAAACTGTTATCAAAATTAGTCGTGAGAGGGAACGTAGTAATAAAGTCAAAGAGCACCACTCATATTAAAACTCATGTAAACTTTTAAATGTGTTCCGCGCGAGATACTATCACCAAATTACCACCAAACGAAAGGCTCAGGACTCAGGAAAGATTTGGTAAAGGTTCCATTTGCATATATTTGCAGGCAAGTCGATGACAAGCGGCTAAAGATGCTTACTTTTTCGCTCGATTTTTATGTTTTCTGCATAGTTTCTTAGAAGGGTTGTGGTACATTCAGCTCAAATCTACTAATTCGTTCTCAAACATTTGTCTATATTCGAATTTTGATATTTGGTGTCGAAATACGGGAGGTTTCTGAGACATTATCAAATTTGTTTGAGGCTTTTCCAATGATAGAAAAGTCAAATTTTTATCGCTTTGAGGGTTCACTTAACACAACCCGATTGAGCTTAAATTTTGCATAGGGACTTTTTTCGAGAAGGCAAAATTTTTGAAAACTGCCACATTTTAAAATTCAATTGTCAAATTTTTCCCTATATTCTATTGGCACCCTATCATGTATGCATGATAATGGAAATACCAGAAAATTGAAACAAGTTGGATGATGACTGTCCCAAAAAAGGTTGTTATAGTCAAAACACACCTGATTCTGTCGATTTCAGAAGTTTTCAAGAGCAATATTGCACAAAAATGATTTATGACCGCCCTTGCCATACAATTCGAACCACTGTGCACCGGCAACGAAGCCTAAGCTCACACCGGCACGACAGCTCATTCTTGCGCATGTATTTTGTTCGTTCAGACATGACAGCCTTGTTTTGTTCATTTTGAGGATGTCCTTTTTGTATTGCCCTGTGGCTGCGGCTGTCATCGATGATATTGACTCGCGCTCCCTCTTTTCTCCTCTTTCTTAGGCCGATGCCATGACGAACACGAAGCAAATTGTTTCATATATTTTACCATTGTTGATATTAATCTCCACGAGAAAAAACGGGTTTCGCACTGCCTCGCTTGCATTATAGCATCGGCCTTACTCTCGTGAACCATAATCACATGACAGCCTGCACGGATTTGGGCCGAAAAATTTCGCGCTTTAGAGGCTGTCATTAGCGACAGCTTAGAAGAACCAAGATAAAAAATAACAGCCCGTTTGGAGTTGCATGTGTGTGCTGTCGTCAGTTGCTGTCGGACTGTTAACCGAATGTGTGGGGAGCAGAGAGAGCAGTGCAGTACAATGAGAGCCGGATTAGTTAAAAAATTTTTGTCACTGTTTGAAGTTTCGCCTGATATTTGTCATTGTTTTCCGCTCTGTCTGGTCATATTTCATGCGTTTAACAAGGCTCTACATTTTCCAATTCTACAGTGTAAGAATATCACAATTTTCTGCATATTCCAATCGATTGCTGTTGAAACGAAGGAAATTCAGTGGAAGCTGACTGAGTTTTAAACATTTGAAAGTGGATAATTTTCGTGACGCTCTCGATGTTCTCAGTTTTTCATAGGGGTACAACTATGTTGCCGTAAGACGTAATTCTAAAAACAGGTAAAAGCATAAAATTGGAGTTACTGACATACAGAAATCATATTTCAATATTTTTTTTTTTAGAAAGCCATGGCTGTCACTGCATATAACCATAATGGGAGAAATTATCTCCTAAAAGACAACTATTCGAAATTGAGGGTTATAGCTTTCTAACCGTTCCAAAGTTCTTAGGAATGGGTAATTTGATATAATCTCTCATTTTTTCCGCTAGAATTGCGCTGGAGCTCAAACTTGAAAAAGAAAAAAGGTTATAGCTTTCTAAGCGTGAGTTAAGTCTTCAGAGATTTTTGATAAAAATAAAATAATTTAAATAGAATTGTGACTATCAGAACAATTCACAAAAAGCAACAGAATAAATTGAAACAGTTCCGCAAGCAGTTGATTATTATTATACCTAACTTTATTCTACTTTAACAATTTTCCACACAAAGCCAGCCCATGCAACGGTACCTCTCGCGCCCGAATTCTATTGCGGTCCAAGCACTGTCTCCCCGCTGAATGCGCTTTCTTTCTCTTATTGTTAAAACAAATCCAATCTTGTTCAACCTTCAAACTTTGGGCAAACTTTTTGCCACGGTGGCAATGCTCTTTCTCTTGCCACTAATCACGGTGCAGCAGCCGGTGCTGGCGTGGGATGCAATTGTGCGCTGCGAAAGAGGTATCCGACTTTGGGCCAGCGGAAAATGATCGAGTTAGTCTTTTGGGAGAACTCAGCGCCGGCAGTCGATGGCCGGGCAAGTCGGGATTCGAAAGTTGGTGACCACAATGGTGTATATCTGTTTCTAAGCGAGAAGCGGGCTGCAACCCGCAGAATGACACACCAAGTTTCGCAGACAATTAATTGTGTCGTATAGTGTGTTGTGCGGCGAAGAAACAGTTCAGTTAGCGAAGCGAAAGAAGGTCTGAGATAGCACTTGGCATTGCAAGAAGCTGCAATCAACCCAAATATCATTGGCCGGTAACTAAACGGTTACTTCCTCCATGGCCGCAAGCCATACTGTTGCTTTTCGAGAGTGTGAATAGTGGCAAGTAGGACAGTGAGTCTTTGTTCGAGAGTTTAAGTATCAGTTGCAATATTTGATACGGAGAGCTTCCCGCTTTATTGGAAAAGTTTCTCTATGAAACCTCAGATGATCTAATTTTGATTGCTGTAAAATTGATGGTCTTTGACTGTTGAAGCGTTGCTCCAGAAAAAATACACTCGTAAATACCTATGTGAATTATGCTCTTCTGTTTTGTACAATAATTTGTTGAATTTATGCTTAGAAAAGTTATTGGAATGTTTGATGCGATTTCGAATAATGTCTTGAAACTATAGCACAATAAAGATACTTTTTTCTGTGAAACTTATAAACTGACACACAACGCAAACTTGAAATATATTTTTCTCGGCTCGCTCAAGATTTGTTATTTTATATCTTGAACAGTTTTTTTTCAGTGAGATTTGTTACAACTCAATCCCAATCTTGTAATCTTTCGGTATTGTGGATGCCAAAAGGTATGAATTTATTTTTGTTCACACAACATTCATTTGACACGGGACAATACGTATAAATTCATTAGATTCACGCTTAGCATCATTTGAGGTCATTTAGTTCGGAACTTCATACCGGTTTGATTCAAAATTCGAACAGTCTCAAGCTTCGTACCCTTTAGGATTTAATTATTATAGCTAGTATAATGGAAAGGTATGATTCTTGTATACCATTTTGATGGAATATTTTTCCATCCAAAATAATAATAATAATAATATCAAGGCATTTTGACTTTAGTGGTTAGCGTTAGAGTTTGCTGTTTCATTATTTATGTAACTCATTACAATGTTGTGTCGTTAGTTTCTATACTTTAATTTTTGATCATCAATTACACTGGTGAACACAGATTTTGTCCTAGAGCACAAACTATAAATATTAAATATTAATGATCATGGCTTTATAATTATTCCTGTGAGTTTTGGTGCCCCTAGTCAGTTGGAAAGTGTGTAAAAAGGTGGCAGAGTAATTGCTTGCCGGGTTCGTCGCTTCTACGTCTGCCTGCAGGAAAACTTCATTGAACTCTCTAAAGATTTCACCCACTTTCGAGCAGGTTAAGCACATCAAAATTATCTGCAGTTTAATGGGTGACAACTAAAAATTTGGAATTTTTTTCTACTGCTGTTGAATTAATTTTTGTTCAAAAGATTCGTTCTAGTATATATCCTGATAGATAGCGGCTATCCGCTGCGCTTGAACCATGATTTAAACGAGTAGGAAAAACCGTTTTCTTGTCCACTAATCTGGCCGGTCGTTATAGCGAACCGTACAATGCGCTTGCAGAATGCTCCATGTTTCGACCCCCTTTTTGAACAAAATTGGACATGCAGGAACACAAAATATTGGCAAAAAGAGGAGAGAGAGAGAGAGAGCTTACGTATACATGATCTCAACTCCGCCTGTTACGGTTCTCTTGGTTCAGTTTAGCCTTTACGAATAGACTTGAATTATTGAGAACTGTAGCAGAGGGTCCAAAGCCCCTGTAAAGGAGGATGGTTGCAACAGCTCTTAACCATGGCTGTTGCGTAAAATCCAATGGTTAAAACCCCTAAGCTAAGGTGTTATGCGACCCGTGCCGATGGATGACGTGGTGGGGGGGGGGGGGGTTTAAGAAAAACCCAGCCTCTAACGGAGCCTGTGGAGTACCAGGGCACCCTTCACAGTAATTAGCCCTTACTGCATCACGCGGGTCACTGATGCAGCGGACTCTTCTTTACCCAGCGACTCGTGGGAATTTTATGAACGACAAAACTTCACAAAATTCGGCCACCGGCAGCCTTTATTTGCCGGAACCCATGGACTCATCGGAGCGTAGTCCAATAAAAACAAACGCACCGGGCAGAACGGAGGAGATGGAGCATGAGGATGATTTCAACCTCGACAGCGAATCGCTGGACGGAGGACCCTCTGCTTCATCCTTAATCCTACTTTCTCCACAAGGGAATGACGAAAGTCAAATGGACTTAGTTCCTGGTCCACAGACAAGGCCCGATGACGAAGGGAAACCCGAATCATCGGCACCACTTGTCAAGCGACTTTCAAATGCGCAAAGGCGGCGACTGAGCAAAAATCTCCACTCCGGTCTCTCGTACGAAGAAGCCAGGAAGCTGGCCCTCCTTTCAATAGAGCAGCCTGCTCAGTCGAACCAAGTCGCCGTCAAGCGACAGCGGTCGGACGACTTGGTGTCCCCAAATACCAGTGCTAAGTGTCCACAGCCTAAAAAACTGCGGAACGGCACTGGTTTGGGGTCATCGGGTTCGAAGCCGCTCTCGAAGGCCACATATAGGGACATGGTGCGAGCTATAAGCCTTGCGGTTACTTCTGCTACCCACCCCACCTCCCTACCCACAACGGACCAGCTTCAGGCTGTCCGGACCTCCATCCTCGATCACACTAAGCCCAAGTTTAACGGTTGCCATCTAAAAAATGGCTTCCTGCAACTTGCCTGTGCCGACAACGACACAGTGCAGTGGTTGGAAAGGGAGGTACCTTCTCTCGTACCATGGGAGGGAGCACAACTTCGTGTATACCACATGGAGGATCTGCCGAAGGCCAGACGGTATGTCGGTTACTTCGCGGACAGTGCGAACTCTCCGGACGAGAAGATTCTTCGTTCACTCCAGAATCAGAACGACCATCTCTCTACCAAAATGTGGCGAGTCTGTAACCGCAAATTGGTAAAGACCTTGGTCGAATTAGTTCTGGATATTGACGAAGAATCGGCCAAACTCGTTGAGAGTAGAAATAATGAACTGCACTACGGTTTCGGCAAAGCACGCATCCGAAAGGTAAGCAGAAGGCCGAGCGTCACAGGCAGGAAAGACTCCGTCGCAACGTCAGGGAAGGTACGTGCGGGTAACTCCTCAGGGAGTACTCTGCCACCACCCAGGCAAAGCGATCCTGCGAATGGGCTAAAGGTTCGCGTGGGAAACTCCTCCGGGAGTGCCCCACAACCACCCAAACGCAACCCTGCGGTTGGGAAGTTACGCGCAGGATGCTCCCCCGTGAGTGCCCTGTCACCACCCAAACAACGCAACCCCGCGGCTGCTCGGACGGTTCCGCCGAAGACTCGCAAGAGTGTGAAGCATCAACCACCGAACAGTCGCACCCCCCGGAGTCAAAAACCGCCACAGTGTGCGCGACGACCTTCTGTTGCCAATCGACTGCTGCAACCGAAGCCGAACAGTGAGGAAGAGCAACTTCCATCAACCAGCCAAACCGCTGTTGACAGCCGTCAGCCAATACCAGGATCATCTTCCGATCCGGACAAAGACGGCAACTTCACTGCAAAGTGAGCAGCCTTCGCTGCGTGCAAGCGAATCTCCATCACGCAAAAGGCGCCTCGGGTGTTCTTTGCAGGAGATTCGCCAAAGAGTAGCTAGCGGCTGCATTCATCCGGGAGCCGTGGATCAACGAATCCAAAGTTCTCGGACTTAATGCTCCTAACGGTAGGTTAATCTACTGTGACACGCAGTCCAAACCAAGGACTGCAATTCTGCTAAATAGAGAACTAAAATTTTTACCTATTACAGAATTTATCCAACGTGACGTCGTTGCCGTCACGGTTGAAGTACCGACAACCAGAGGAAAGCAGGAAATGGTTGTCGCGTCGGCCTACTTCCCGGGCGACCAAGGTGATATACCGCCACCCGAAGCTGCTGCGCTCGTGTGGTACTGCAAGGCCATCAACAAGCCGTTTCTGATCGGCTGCGATGCCAACGCTCACCACACGATCTGGGGCAGCTCGGACACCAACACCAGGGGTGAGTACCTACTTGAATACCTTACTTCTAAGGATGTCAATGTATGTAATGTAGGGAATAACCCCACTTTTATCAACGCTATCAGACAGGAGGTCCTTGATCTCACTCTGTGTAGCGCCTCTATTTCTGAAAGGATTAAAAATTGGCATGTCTCCGATGAAACTAGTTTGTCGGACCACAGACACATCGTTTTTAATATAGAGGCTAACCCTCTGAAAAGAGAGCTGTTCAGAAATCCTAAGAATACAGATTGGGAATCCTTTAAGGAACACCTGGTCGATTCACGAACTTTCAGTTACAGCAACATTCGAAATTTAGTTGACCTGAATTCGGCAGCAAATGATCTACAAAACAGAATCATGGATGCTTTCGACGCTAACTGTCCACTAACACAGCGGTCAGTATGCCATGACGTACCCTGGTGGAATGATCAACTTAGTGACCTTCGTCGGGCAACTAGGCGGTTGTTCAACAGGGCAAAAGTCACGTCTAACTGGGACGACTACAGGGCGTCCCTCACTAAGTACAACGCCGAGCTACGCAAGGCTAAACGGAAATCCAGAGTTAGTTTCTGTGAAAGAATCCAAACTCTGCCGGAAGCTACGCGGCTCCAAAAGGCGATGTCCAAAGACCATACTAACGGTTTAGGACAAGTGAGGAAAGAGGATGGATGCCTCACTGTCACTACCAAGGAAACGCTGGAGGTTCTTATGAACACCCACTTTCCTGGATCGACAGAGACCGAAGAACTGAATAGTGATGGGTCGCGACAGGACAATTCGAGACATATGGCGTCTCGGGAGTCCATCCAGTTGGCCCGTCGACTGTTCACGGAAGCTTCAATAGGCTGGGCTCTAAGCTCATTCGACCCTATGAAGTCTCCAGGTCCAGACGGCATACTACCCAACTTTCTACAAAAATCGGCCGCAGTTATCATGTCCGAACTCATCAACCTCTTCAGAGCCAGCTTTATCCTGGGCCATATTCCGGATAACTGGCTGAAGGTGAAGGTAGTGTTTATCCCCAAAGTTGGAAGAAAAGAAAAAACCCTACCTAAAACTTTCAGGCCCATAAGTCTGACTTCATCACTTCTCAAGCTGATGGAGAAAATAATGGATAAATATATCCGTGATGAGTTTCTTAAAGACTCCCCGCTGAACAGGAACCAATATGCCTATCAATGCGGCAAGTCAACAGAAACTGCTCTTCACAGCTTAGTGACGTTGATTGAAAAGTCCCTGAGTTATCAGGAGACGGCGCTATGTGCCTTTCTTGATATTGAAGGAGCCTTCGATAACACGTCCTTTGCATCAATTGATACGGCTCTTTCTCATAAGGGAATCGACCACACTTCAAGGAGCTGGATACACGCAATGCTCTCTAGCAGAGTGATCACAGCAACCTTAGGAGATTCGTCAGTAACAATGTAAGTGATCAAGGGATGCCCGCAAGGAGGAGTTCTCTCGCCCTTGTTATGGTCACTAGTTGTCGACGCACTTCTCAACAAGCTTTCACAGCTTGGTTACGAGGTCATTGGATACGCCGATGACATCGTCCTCATCGTCAGAGGTAAAGATGACGCAACTCTGTCGAGCCGAATGCAAACGGCTCTGAATACCACCATGTCATGGTGTTCAAAGGAGGGTCTAAACATAAACCCCTTAAAAACAGTCCTAATTCCATTCGGCAGACGAAGGACGATCTCCATCACTCCTCCAATACTGAATGGAGTTAGACTGGGCTTCAGCAATGAAGTCAAATATCTCGGAATTATTCTGGACAAGAGACTGAACTGGTCTGCACAACTGGATCATGCCGCTAAGAAAGCGATCTCAGCGATCTGGGCCTGCAGAACTCTGTTCGGTAAGACCTGGGGACTGAAACCAGACTTGGCACTCTGGTCTTACAAGACCATTGCCCGACCAAGAATCACCTATGCTGCCCTAGTGTGGTGGCCTAAGGTGAACGAAGTGACTGCGCAAGCCAAACTCAAAAAAGTTCAAAGACTTGCATGTCTTTCGGTTACCAGCGCTATGCGAACAACTCCAACTGCAGCCATGGAAGCTATGCTTTGCCTACTACCTCTACATCTTCATGTGAAAAAGGAAGCAGAGCTTGGCGCTCTAAGGTTGCAAAGGAGGAAAACTATACTTGAAGGGGACCAAATCGGCCACCTTCGCATATTTAGGGAGTTCAAACTAACTCCGCTATTAACCACAGTCTCCGACTGGATGGACGTTAGGACCAACATGGATATTCCATATAGAGTGATTGAAACAAACCGCTCTATGTGGAACAATGGAGGGCCTAATCTTCCACCTGGCATCGTCAGTTTTTATACGGACGGCTCGAAAATGGGATCCCTTACGGGATCTGGTATATACGGACCCGGTATCAGGGAAACGTTTTCCCTGGGAAAATGGCCCACCGTTTTTCAAGCAGAAGTATATGCCATATATATCTGCACAAAAATATGTCTGCAACGCAACTACAGACATGCGAAAATCGGTATATTCTCGGACAGTCAAGCAGCACTACTAGCACTTAAGCCCGTCAAATGCGCTTCCAAACTTGTTTGGGAATGCATTGAAACTCTACGAGAACTTTCCCGACAGAATTCAGTTTTTCTGTTTTGGGTGCCCGGACACTGCGGAGTCGAGGGTAATGAACACGCTGACTACCTAGCAAGACAGGGATCAGCTCAGCGGTTTATTGGCCCCGAGCCGTTTCTGGGTACGTCCATTTCCGCTATCAAAAGCGGACTACTAACTTGGGAAGGGCTAGAAATAGTATCCCAATGGCAACAGGCACAGGGCTGTAGACAAGCTAAACAGTTTATCTATCCGAACCCTGGAACCGCCAGAAAGCTACTTTGTCTAAATCGTAGTGACCTACGGATAATCACGGGACTCCTCACCGGACACTGTCCCGCTTTTTATCATTTAAAGAAAATCGGCGTAGTGTTGAACGACACCTGCCGATTCTGCAAATCTGAACCAGAGAGTTCAGAGCATTTGCTTTGCTCTTGCGAAGCTCTTGCTTCCTCTAGGTACAACTTCTTAGGAAGTTACCTTTTAACTCCATACCAAGTATGGAGCTCCAATCCCTAGCAGGTCATTAGTATCATCAACTATGTTGTACCTAATTGGGGTACAGGTTTACAACAAAACAGTTCTACTCTATCAATGAGTACGAGCAATCCGTAACCTGTGCACAGCAATCGGGGCCCGCCACAAAAGACAATCAGCAAGAATGTCGCAGTGGCATTTCAGTACCCAGTGCCCTTCTGGCATACAGAGATGATACATGATCTCACTTCTCTCTGAGCGTGTTTGTTGTGAGAGCCTCGCAAAAATACCAAATTTTTAAGTTGTCACCCGTTAAAAGCTATAATCTTTCATATTTTTTCTTTTGAGCTTTGGGGCAAAATTTGTGACAGTTGGTCAACAAAAGCGAATAAAAGATTATAGCTTTTATACCTATCCTGCAGATTTTAGTGCTTCGGTCAAGTCGAAAAAGCGTCTTCAGAGGCTCAAATGAAGTTTTCACGTAAGAAAATGTAGAAGCAACGAACCCGGTGGGCTCTGTGGTTTTTTGATGCACTACCGAGCTGACTAGGCGCACTAAAATCCACAGGAACTGTAAAAAATCTATAATCTTTAATTCATTTTTCTAGGGCTATTTTTTTCACTTTTGTCGACCAGAATAATCTAAGTATTTCTCAAAACAAAATTTGAATTGAATTTAATTACTGTTTTGGAAATTTATGGTACATTAGGCACGGTGCTCCCACAGACCGTTATTATAAAAAAAATGCACCAAAGAATCTGAGTACACCATTCGATTCGTTTTGACGACCAGAATGTCTGGTCAAAATTTCAAAATCCTCGTACGGTACATTTTTGAGTAATACCCTTTTGAAGGTCGTAAAGTACAAAAAAGTGATATAAAAACGACGAAATACTTATTGTAAAGCACGTTTTTCAACCACCATTTTGTGAAATAACTTCCAAAATAGTTTCTACACATTCCAAGGATTATATTTCAAGACATTATCAATTGGTGAAAAGATTTATTTGAAAATTCCACAGTTCACAGTGGTCTAAACTCGAAATATCGTGATCGTCCTAGATTTGACTGTGAAAAATTGATTTTATGTACTCAATGTCTTCAGCAAAATTGTTCCATAGAATAAGGCCCTACTTTTGGCGTTTTTAGTTTTTCGATCAATCCACCTAACAGTTAGATAAAAAAAAATATTTTTTCTAATTTTCAATATACCAGATTGTTTCCTTCAGCAAAGTTGTGGAAAATTTTAAAAGAAAAAAAATTGCTGAATACTGCGTTGTCCTATCTGTACGTTGGACACGACGAAATAGAGTTTTTTGTGGAACACCCCTCTTTAAAATCAGTTTTTTGTTTTTTGTATTTCGTCGTTTTTATATCACTTTTTTGTACTTTACGACCTTCAAAAGGGCATTACCCAAAAATGTACCGTACGAGGATTTTGAAATTTTGACCAGACATTCTGGACGTCATAACGAATCGAATGGTGTACTCAGATAATTTTTTTTTAATTTAAATATGGTTTATTTGACACGACACGATACAATTTTAAGTTTAACTGAGCCAAGTACACTTTTTATTAATTCTAGATTAGCGGGAAAAGGAGGGAGGCACTTTTTTTCATTTCTCGCGGCCGACTACGAGCTAGTGTGGATTAAAGGTGAGAGGAGGGAAGATGCAATTCTTGCTTAAAACTAATTGAGATATACGATCTATTTGTGTTTCGACTGGTGTTCTTTTTGTTTTTCAAACATAGATTTAGGCTCTTCGTGTTCGTGTCTCCAGCGTCGTATACGGGTATTCTGACAAATAGACAAACGAATATTAAATTTTAATGTTAGTCTTTTTCAAATAACTGTACAGTTGTGTCATGTACTGAAGATCACCGCTTCCCAGAATGTCTCTAACGGGAACGTTCGGTTGTTTTTCTCGGGCCCGGAGGGAATCTATAAGCTCGGACCTAACATCACAGAATTCGGCACACGACCAAACAACATGCTCGATGTCATGGTAGCCATCGCCACAAACGCAGTGATTACTGTCTACAAGCCCTATACGAAAGAGATGCGTGTTTAACGTGTAGTGATTGGACATAAGTCTGGACATCACGCGAATGAAGTCCCGACCTACATCCAACCCCTTGAACCATGCTTTCGTCGATACCTTAGGAAAAATGGAATGTAGCCACCGTCCCAGTTCATCTGAGTTCCATGATGATTGCCAACTGTTGAGTGTTCTCTGACGCAAAATGCTATAAAATTCATCATAAGCAATTGGTCTTACATAAATATCGCCATCAATAGCACCCACCTTAGCTAAAGCGTCAGCCTTTCCATTGCCCGGGATGGAACAATGAGAAGGAACCCACGCTAAGGTAACCCGGTAATGTTTATCTGTTTAAGCACTTAAAAACCGCCGTATTTTCCCCAGGAAATACGGGGTGTGCTTCACAGTCTTCATCGATCGCAGAGCCTCAATGGCACTCAGACTGTCTGTGAAGATGAAGTAGTGGTCTATGGGCAGGGTTTCGATGATCCCAAGAGAGTACTGAATAGCAGCAAGTTCTGCGACGTACACGGAAGCAGGAGCATCGAGTTTGTAGGAGGCGGTTAAATTTTCGTGGAAAACACCGAAGCCAGTGGACTCATCTAGATTAGATCCGTCAGTGTAAAACCTTTTACCATAACTAACATGTTTAAACTTATTGGAAAAAATCTTAGGGATCTCTTGGGGTCGCAATTGATCCGGGATACCAGAAATGTCTTGTTTCATGGTGGTGTCGAAGAATATAGCATTGTTAGAAGTATCTAAAGGTGCGACATTGAAGGGAACGTATGAAGAAGGGTTAATATCTTGAGCCATGTAGTCAAAATATAAAGTCATAAATCTGGTTTGGGATTGAAGGTCGACCAACCTCTCGAAATTTTCAATTACTAATGTGTTCATGACCGTACATCGAAATAGTAACCGGTAAGAGAGATTCCAAAAACGATGTTTCAACGGAAGAATACCCGCTAGCACTTCAAGACTCATCGCATGGGTCGACTGCATGCAACCCAAGGCAATACGCAAACAACGATATTGTATTCTTTCTAGTTTCAAAATATGCTTGTTCGCAGCGGAGCGGAAGCAGAAACAACCGTATTCAAGAGCTGACAGTATTGTTGTTTGGTATAACCTTAGAAGATCTCCTGGGTGAGCACCCCACCAGGTTTCGGTAATCGTACGAAGAAAATTAATCCTCTGTTGGCATTTTCGTGTCAGATACCTAATATGACAATCCCAGGTGCATTTAGAGTCGAACCAGACCCCGAGATATTTAGCGACTAAAACCTGAGTGATCGTTTTATCCGTTAGTAGGAGCTGCAGCTGAGCTTGGTTATACTTCCTAGAAAAAACGACCAACTCAGTTTTCTCCGGAGAGAATTCGATACCCAGCTTAAGAGCTCATTCAGACAAATTGTCTAAGGTATCTTGCAATGGTCCTTGAAGATCGCTAGCCTCGCTACCAGTTATTGATACAACGCTATCGTCTGCAAGTTGCCTTAGCGTGCATGAATTTGCAAGACATTCATCGATGTCATTGACGTAAAAAATATATAAGAGAGGACTTAAACATGAGCCCTGGGGAAGGCCCATGTAACTAATTCGGGAAGTTGTCGAATCGCCATGTGAGAAATACATATGCTTTTCTGACAACAAATTGAGCAAAAAGTTATTCAAATTTGGTGAAAGTCCCTGCGAATGAAGTTTCGCGCTTAAAACTTCTACAGAGACACAGTCAAAAGCCCCCTTAATATCCAAGAACGCAGAAGCCATTTGCTCTTTTCGAGCAAATGCGAGTTGAATTTCAGTTGAAAGCAACGCTAGGCAATCGTTCGTCCCTTTGCCCCGGCGAAAGCCAAATTGAGTATCTGAAAGTAAACCGTTTGTTTCGACCCATTTGTCTAACCGTAAGAGGATCATTTTCTCCATTAATTTCCGGAGGCAAGAGAGCATCGCAATCGGCCTATATGAATTGTGATCAGAGGCAGGTTTCCCGGGTTTCCGAATAGCAATGACTTTTACCTCCCTCCAGTCATGCGGAACAATATTTAGCTCAAGAAACTTGTTGAACAAATTCAACAAGCGTCTTTTTGCAGAGTCGGGTAGATTCTTCAACAGGTTGAATTTTATTCTATTAACCCTGGAGCCTTATTGTTGCACGACAGGAGAGCCATTGAAAATTCCAACATCGAAAATGGATGCTCTTCCGTAGTTACTAAAAACGCGTCGCGAAAGGTTTTCTGTTCCGGTACAGAGTCCGGACAGACCTTTTTGGCAAAATCGAGTATCCAGCGATCTGAATACTCCTCACTCTCATTCGAAACGTCACGGTTCCGCATGCGCCTGGCGGTATCCCAAAGAGTGCTCATCGCTGTTTCCCTCGACAACGCGTTTACGAACCGCCGCCAGTACCCGCGTTTTTTCGCCTTTACTAAGCTCTTCATCTGCCTGCTCAGTGCCTCGTACTTTCGAAGTAGGTTGACAGTGCCGTACTCCCGGTAGTCCTTATACGCCGCGGACCTTCGCGCGTACAGTTCAGAGCACTCTTTGTCCCACCATTCGTTGGGAGGGCGCTGTCTAATCGTTACCCCGGGTATCGGTTTCGTCTGAGCTTGAGTCGCGGCGTCGATTATCAAGCCAGCTGAGAACGCGTATTCTTCCTCCGAAGGAGGAATCGATAGATTCCGCAATATTAGACTCATAACGCTTCCAATCAATATTACGTGTAAGGTCGTAGGAAATATTGATTGGGTTCGGGGGAGTTGAACCATTAGCAATTGATATAACGATTGGAAGATGATCACTACCGCGGGGATCGTTGATTACCTTCCACTGGCAATCTAACGCTAGTGATGTCGAGCAGAGGGATAGGTCAAGCACGCTTTCACGTGCTGGAGGATTAGGTACACGTGTCGTTTCCCCAGTATTCAAAAGTGTCATATTGGAGTCGTCGATCAAGTTATAGATTAAAGAAGATCGGTTGTCGTCGTACAGCGACCCCCATAGCGAACAGTGAGAGTTAAAATCTCCCAAAATCAAAAAAGGTGCGGGAAGCAATTCTGCTATATCAAGAAGTTGCTTCTGTTCAATCCGCGCGGATGGGGGAATATATTCATATTCGTTTGAATTGCAACAACTTCAATATTCGAGATCGAGGGGAGGTCGATTCTGAAAAAAGAATAGTACTTTTTGATCCCTAAAAGTACCCCTCCACTGTGTGAGTCTCGATCTCGACGAATGATGTTGAAATCGTGGAAATTAAGTTGGTCATTTGAATTGAGAAAAGTTTCACAGAGGCGAACGCATCACAATTGTATGTATTTATCAAATATGAAAATAAATCGAATTTGGGGATGATACTTCTGCAGTTCCACTGTAACACAGTGACAAAATTCCTAACCTCTTTTGACGTATTAGTCATCGAAAGATACGATAGCTGAAATGAGGGGCCAAGTTGCTGTGAGTTGCTTCAAAAAGGTTTTCACTGTAGGGAGAAGGGCAAGAAGAATGTTTTGAAGGGGATCTGGTATGTTGAATGTTTTAAATATCCAGTCCACAATATCAGAGAATTTTATGAACCCTGTTTCTTTTATGTCTTCTGATCGAGAAATGGGTGCACGAGGGGTTTTTGGTGCCCCAGGAAGCGGTGGGTACTCCTGGTTTGATTTTTAATTAAAACCGGGGGGTACTTGCTTCGGTTTTTCTTCACCGCTTCCTTTTTGTGTTGTCTTATTGGTCATTCCGCTAGGGGTTATCTTACGACCTTTGCGAGAAAGATTAGGAGAGTTGAGCATTCTCCTCTTCCTAGATCCCTCTGGCAAGGCATAAGAACACCCTTTGACGGGATCGTCAGATGTACCCTCATCGGTTGGCAAAAAGGAAAAGATGTTTCCTGTCGAGGGTGGCTCAGCCCTCTTAAGTATTTCTGCAAAAGAGCGCTTTGAGCGTTCCTTAAGGGAACGCTTAATTTTTTCCTCGCGCTGTTTGAACCCGGGACACGCCGAAAGGTCATGCCGAGTTCCCTCGCAGCAAAGACACTTTTCAGTATTCTCACTGCAAGCGGTCTCAGCATGATTGCCTCCGCACTTGCTGCAGCGTGCCTTGTTGCAGCAGTAGGTGGCTGTATGACCTAACTGCTTGCAGTTTTGGCAATGCATGACCCGCGGTACAAACAGGCGTACAGGCAGACGAACCCTGTCCAAAGCTATGTAGCTCGGCAGTGCGGATCCGGCGAATGTCACCCGGAAGGAATCCGAAGGGAGGAATTTCTTCTTCCTTTCTTCGATGGATACTGAATGCAATTGCTTGACATCCAGTATCTTTACATTTTGAATCAGGGGGTTCTTGAAACAGCCAACCCCGTGACGAAAAATGTCATCGACCGTGAGGCTTCCTTCGGTAACCACACCGTCGATCTCCACGTCCTTGGCAGGGATGTACACGCGGTACTCCCTTGTAAAGAGCTCGGAGCGTACGGCCGAAAACTGTTTTGCCAGGTCCTTGCCGATTTGAATAATATTTAGAGGCTTCTTTATGGGCCTGAAGTAAACTACGAACGGATTTTTCGCGGCATCTGGGTAAGTTTTTACCCTTACTTCCGGTACCCTTGGTACAGGGCTAGGTAGCGGGGATGGTACAGGGGAAGGTAAGGGAGAACTGCTGGGGGAAATTTCAATTTCTTCCCCAGTTGTTTCCACATCCAGGAAAAGTTGCACCTGCATGTCGTCCATTTTGCGGGAGCGTTACGCTCTACCGCACACAAACGATAAATATTCGAATGTGTGGGGGGGATCAAATCGTTGATATTGAATTTTAAAAACAATATGTCAAAGTACAATGGATCAAATAAAAAAAAAGACAGTAATACTAATGATAATAACAATAGTATTAATACCAATGCTAATAATAATAATAATAATAATAATAACAACAATAATAGTAATAATAATATTAATAATAATAATATTGATAGTAATAATATTAAAAATGATAATAATTCTAAAGTTAATACTTCACCGAACGTCTAAGTCACGACCTCTCGGCTGCTAGTAGGATCAATCTGGAAGTGTGTCTCCGCAGAACAAACAATGACGATCCAGCTTCGTGTTGTAACACAGTGGCCGTGGTCTTGTAGATGCCACTTGTTGTTGATTTCCACTCGCTCGATCGTATGGTGGTCCGTGCTGCTAGCGGGGTAACAGCGGTGCGGGGGAATTATTCTTGCTGATATATCAGCTGCGTATCGGATCACTGGCGGGGTAGCCTGCCCCTACCAGTGTGCAGAAGATGTTTCTGCCGATATACTGCAGGGTATTGTTATCGCACAACACAAGAACTAACCGACAAAAAAAAACACCCGTACGATAACTCGTGTATTGTTATTTTGCGTATTAAGCAGAGCTGAACAATTTGCGTCTAATCGAGACGAAAGCAAAACAACGAATGTACTCAGATTTTTTGGTGCATTATTTTTTATAATAACGGTCTGTGAGAGCACCGTGTTATGGTGTTCGGAATTCGAATGTCAAATTAGAACAACATTATATTTTGAATTAATATTTTATATTTGTGATTGCGAAAATGAACTGTCTGGATAATAATTTGTCAAATCAGTCAATTTGTAAAATTGCAGCATCAAAACATGTTACCTTGTGAAGTAACAATTTTCTAGTAAAATAAACAAAAAGTGAGCCTAAAAACTTTTTTGTAAGGCAATGGTTTGCTTTGCCTCGATAAAATGAATATGTTCGAAGTTTTAAACAGTAATTTAACTCCCAAAATCACGACTTACGATCTGTTCAGAATAATTACGTCCATAACGAATTTGAAACTTTGCAAACAACAATTATAAACATGTTAAACCTTTGATTTTACTGAGATAGATTTTTCGATGATTGAAGTTTTCAAGGTTATATTAATTTAATTTGATTTGCATTTGATCAAAATTTATTTTTTTCTGAATATTTAATCATTTTATAAGATGCGCAACTAAGTTCTTGCCGTTTTTTTGTAACAATGCAACTTTGTTTTAAAGTATAGATATCTATAAATCATTCAAAGTTTAGCCAAAAAAAAAAACTAATTATTGATTAAATACCTTCAAAACCTCATTTTTCGATTTTTTTTACATTGCTTATGTGCAATCGAACGAAACAAGTAGTTATGTAGAATCACTTTTTCGTGCCTATGCTCGGAGGTAGCTTTTCCACAGTGGTTGGCTTAATCGCATCAATCGATTACGACACCGTTTATCAAAAATGATTTCGTTCGGTTTTAATAGCTCATAATGAACAACACTGACCTTTTTTTTTTTTTTTTTTAAAGGGGGGATTTGTTAGTAGCTTAAGTATTTATGATAAATATTAGTAAATAATGAGTATGTGTGTCCAATCACAAATGGTGACTTCTCAACACTGTTAGAAATTTGTAATTTTAATTGTTAGGATTTGTTTGCTTTCGCAATTAGGACTTATCATTCGTATGGATTTAAACCTACTTGTCAGAAAAGGGGAAGTAAACTTACAACTAACTTAATTGCTAACTTATTGGCTATAAAGAAAGCTTATCGTAGCAATTGAGGATTGCAACGATTTTTGTCGAAAATTGTTAATAATTTTATTTGACATAGCTTCTAATGGTTCAACACCAGTAAGTCTATGTAATTCGAGTGTACCAAACCAAGGAGGACGCTTCAAAATCATTTTCAGAATTTTATTCTGAATCCTTTGAAGCGTTTTCTTCCTTGTTGAACAGCAACTTGACCAGATCGGTAGAGCATAAAGCATTGCTGGTCTAAAAATTTGTTTGTAAATCAAAAGTTTGTTCTTTAAACAAAGTTTAGAATTCCTGTTAATGAGAGGATATAAACATCTCGTATATTTGATGCACTTGGCTTGTATACTCTCAATGTGCTCTTTGAAAATAAGTTTTTTATCATAAATTAGTCCCAAGTACTTAACCTTGTCGGACCAACTTAAAATAACCCCATTCATCTTGACAACGTGATTATTGTTTGGCTTGAGGAAAGAAGCCCTAGGCTTATGCGGAAAAATTATCATTTGAGTTTTAGAAGCATTGGGAGAGATTTTCCACTTTTGCAAGTAGGAAGAAAAAATATCTAAACTTTTCTGCAATCGACTGCATATGACACGAAGACTTTTTCCTTTTACGGAAATGCTTGTGTCATCGCAGAACAATGACTTTGTGCATCCTGGAGGCAAAACAGGAAGATCTGAAGTGAATATGTTGTACAGGACTGGACCCAAGACTGAACCTTGAGGTACACCTGCTCTGACAGGAAATCTATCAGATTTTGAATTCTGATAGACAACCTGCAGAGTTCGATCAGTAAGATAATTTTTTAAAATTTTGATTAGGAAAATTGGAAAATTAAAAGTTTGCAATTTCGCAATCAAACCTTTATGCCAAACACTGTCGAATGCTTTTTCTATGTCTAAAAGAGCAGCTCCAGTGGAATAACCTTCAGATTTGTTAGCTCGTATCATATTAGTAACTCTGAGCAATTGATGAGTTGTGGAATGCCCATGGCGAAATCCAAACTGTTCATTTGCAAAAATTGAATTTTCGTTGATGTGTGACATCATTTTGTTAAGAATAATTCTCTCAAACAGTTTACTTATTGAAGAAAGCAAACTGATTGGTCGATAACTTGAAACTTCAGTTGGGTTCTTATCCGGTTTTAAAATTGGAGTAATTTTTGCATTTTTCCATAATTTGGGAAAATATGCAATTTTGAAGCAGCAATTGAAAATTTTCACTAAAAATTCCATTGTGCTCTCAGGGAGATGTTTGATTAGTATATTAAAGATTCCATCGTCACCAGGTGCTTTCATATTTTTGAAATTTTTAATAATTGATTTAATCTCATTCAAGTTAGTTTCAATTATTTCTGCAGGTAAAAAATTCTGGGAAGAAATTAAATCAAATTGACGTGTGACTTCATTTTCAATTGGACTCACAAAATTCAAATTTGAGTTATGAACACTCTCAAACTGCTGAGCAAGTCTTTGAGCCTTTTGTTCATTGGATACAAGAAAACGTTCACCATCTTTTAAAACTGGAATAGGCTTTAAAGGTTTCTTAAGAATCTTCGACAGCTTCCAAAATGGTTTTGAATATGGTTTCAATTTTTCAACTTTAGTCTCAAAATTTTGATTTCTCAGAAGAGTAAATCTATGTTTAATCTCTTTCTGTAAATCTTTATAAATAGTTTTAAAAACAGGGTCACGAGAACGTTGATATTGACGTCTGCGGACATTTTTCAAACGAATTAGAAGTTGAAGATTTTCGTCAATTATTGGTGAATCAAATTTCACTTGAGCCTTTGGAACAGAATAATTCCTGGCATCAACAATTGCACATTTTAATGCGTCCAAAGCGGAATCAATATTCACTTCGTTTTGCAAATCAAGCTCATTATTGAAATTTCTCTCAATATGAGTTTTGTATCTTTCCCAATTAGCCTTGTTATAATTAAAAACAGAGCTCATAGGGTTTAAAACTGATTCATGTGATAAAGAAAAAGTTATTGGAAGATGATCAGAATCAAAGTCAGCATGTGTGATCAAATCACTACATACATGACTTTGATCTGTAAGCACCAAATCAATTGTTGAAGGGTTTCTTACAGAAGAAAAGCATGTAGGACTATCCGGAGACAAAATAGAATAGTATCCTGAAGAACAATCGTTGAATAAAATTTTGCCATTGGAATTACTTTGAGAATTATTCCATGAACGATGTTTAGCGTTAAAATCGCCGATTATGAAAAATTTCGAACGATTTCTGGTGAGTTTTTGTAAATCACCTTTAAAATAATTTTTGAGCTCGCGTGTGCATTGAAATGGTAAATATGCTGCGGCAATAAATAAAATCCCAAGTTCAGTTTGAACTTCAATTCCCAAAGTTTCAATAACTTTCGTCTCAAGATGGGGAAGAGCACGATGTTTGATTCGGCGATGAAGAACAATTGCAACTCCACCGCCGGAACCCTGAATCCTATCATATCTATGAACCACGTAATTGGGATCATATTTTAATTTTATGTTAGGTTTCAAAAATGTTTCAGTAATAATTGCAATATGCACATTATTTACTGTTAAAAAGTTAAAAGCTCATTCTCATTGGCCTTCAATGAGCGAGCATTCCAATTTAATATTTTAATTGTTTTATTTAAAATCATTGCTAAATTTTAAATTAGAAACAATTTTAATAGTAAAATTTGTGCCTATTTGAATGGCTTCAAACATTGATTTTGCCTGCAACATGGCGTTCATAAGATCGAACATTGCCTGTTGCAAAAAAGAAAGTTTACCTGCCGTAATAGGCCCCAGGCAGTTGACATTAGAAAAAATATTTTCGGTAGCAATAGTAGCTGGAGTGATAGGTGTACAATTATTTTCTAGCCTGTTTTGCTTACCCATATTAACGG
The DNA here is from genome assembly GCF_029784165.1 of Wyeomyia smithii. Taxonomy (NCBI): domain Eukaryota; kingdom Metazoa; phylum Arthropoda; class Insecta; order Diptera; family Culicidae; genus Wyeomyia; species Wyeomyia smithii. Next base: position 91,791,376 of record NC_073696.1, read on the forward strand.
TCATTTTCGAACTACCAACACTAGGCGGTATAATGTTCGAACTACCTGTAACCTGTGCATAAGTTAAACGGGTATGCAAAGGAGTAGGTAAACTATGCGTCACTGGTACGCTTGGAGAATTTTGTTTTGAAGTTGGTTTTAATTGAGAAATTGAATTTTGTTTACCTTGCCTTGCCTTAACAATTGCTAAACGGACTGGGCATTGATAAAAATTTGACATATGGTTGCCGTTACAATTCGCACAGCGAAAATTTTTACTCTCTTTCACAGGACATGTGTCCTTTTTGTGAGAAGAGTCTCCACAATTAAGACATTTTTGGTCCATGTTACAGAATTTGGAACCATGGCCATAACGTTGGCAAGTACGGCATTGGGTGATATGCTTTTCACCTCCGCCATACTTCCTATAAATTTCCCACTTTACACGCACATTATACAAAGCATGTGCTTTTTCAAAAAATTTTAAGTTGTTAACCTCATTGCGGTTAAAATGAATTAAATAATTAACAAGGGAAATTCCAGTTCTCTGACTGTTTTCGCCTCGTGATTTTTGTTTCATTAGAATTACTTGGGTAGGGGCTATGCCAAGTAATTCTGTTAAAGTAAGTTTGATCTCATCAACGGTTTGATCGTTGGTGAGACCTTTCAAGACAACCTTGAACGGCTTGGTGTTCTTGGTGTCATATGTGAAAAATTTGTACATCTTGTCAGTTAAATACTGAACAAGACGATCACGACCCTTTACTGAGTCGGCTAATAAGCGGCATACACCTCTACGGCCAATTTGATAGGTAACTTTAACGTCAGAAACAAACGTTGAAAGTTCCTTTTTGAAAATATTGAATTCAGAAGAAATAGTTACCACAATAGGTGGAACTTTCTCCTTTTTTAAAGATTTTATATTTTGTATAGTTTCATTATTAATAACTTCCATTTCACCAGCTTCTTGCTCAGGCAAAATATCAAAAGGATTGTCACTACAGACACTCGATGTGTCAGAAAGAGATGCCTCTCTTTTCCTCCCCGCAGCGATGCGAGGTTTCTTTTTCCGTCCAGCCATTTCAGGTGATACGAAAAAAGTTAAAACAAATGTTAAATTCAAAAGTAGGTAGTCTTGAGAAAGACTGATGGGAAATAACTTTCAGGTAATCTTTAAAAGACACACTGACAAAACACAAACTTTGAAGCTATAGGCAGTCAAAGACCAGTCCACAAGCAACCGAAAAAACGTCTGATCTGTAGGACAGTTCAAGACGCACTGTGAACAACACTGACCTGATTCCACCAAGTACACGACGGCGCAGCAGCATGACCAGCGGTCCCGAAGACTTTCTTTTCTTTGGGTTGTTGTAATGAATTTTCCATCACGAGGCGATGAAGACAACTCTTGTTCAACAACACAGTTCTTCATAGGCGAAAAACGACACTTAACGTCCCTTGACTTCAAATAATAAGGAACCCATGTTTCTTGCTCTTGAATCATTCACAAAGCATGTAATCGCTTGGCGGGTAACTTCTGACACCGAAGTATGGTTTTCCTGCGTTTAGCATGGATCCTCATCGAGCAATTTCTCCAATTCGGGATCTTTGAAGGTTTCTGGTCTTCCTTCACGCAGTATTTAAGCAATGGTCTTTAACCAATGGATCACGGCGCATTATATTTATTAGAGCAGCATTTAAACATACAACAACATCATGAGAGACGTTATGTTACACTATACCGAATGGAATGGAAGCAAATAATGGATTGGTCATCACAATCCCTGGATCTCAACCCGATTGAGAACCTTTGGGAGATCGTAATCTAAAGAATCAATCGCGCAGAGGTACTAAATAAAGACCAGTCATTTGAACAAATCTGAAAGGCTTGGGAATCAATTCCAAAAGGCATTATTGACAATCTGATCGAGTCTGTGCCTCAAAGATGCAAAGTTTTCACTCGTCATGTCACTCGGTGCTGGGCTGCTTCCTTCCAATCTCCCCTAACACCTATATCGCGGGCTTTCTCGTCGACAGCACACATCCAACGAGTGCGGGGCCTACCTCGAAGTCGACGGCTGTATTGGGATTTCTGCTAAATATAGTCTCCGCTAGTCGTTCTTCCAGCATTCTTGCTACATGCCCAGCCCACTGCAACCTGCTGTGTTTTATCCGCTTGATTCTATCCGCCTCTACGCCTCTATCCGTACACCTGGTACACTGGTACACATCCTACGCTCAAAAACACCAAGAGCTCGCCGATCGGCCTCTTTCAACGTCCAGGCTTTATGGGCGTAGAGGGCCACGGGAAGGATTAGTGTTTTGTAGAGTGCAAGTTTAGTACGGGTTTGCCGACTGCGGGACCTCAGCTTGTTACGTAATCCATAGAAGGCCCTGTTTGTAGCTGCTATCCGCCTTTTTTTTCTCACGGCTAAACTCGTTGTCACATGTCACTAATGTACAGGTAAATAAAATCGTCGATTTCTTCAAAAGTTTCCCCATCTAACACCACCTCAGCACCAACATCCGTCAGACTACCACGCTCTCTATCAGCCACCATGTACTTCGTATTGGCAGAGTTAATGATGAGCCCTAATTTCGCAGCTTCTCTCCTGAGAGGTCCGAAGGCCTCTTCCACTGCTCTACGGTTGATAACAATGATGTCGATATCGTTCGCAAAGCCTAGAAGCACGTGAGACTTCGTAATGATGGTACCGCTTCTTTGCACGCCAGCCCTTCGTATTACACCCTCCAATGCGATGTTGAACAGTAAGTTTGACAGCCCGTCTCCCTGCTGCAAACCATCTAACATCACGAAGGAGTGACGTATCAGCCCAATTAGTTATGTTGGGAAACCATGTTCGAGCATAGTTCGCCATGACTTATTTCTCTTAACTGTATCGTACGCTGCCCTAAAGTCAATGAACAGATGGTGAGTCTGCAAGTAGAATTTTCAAAATTTATCGAGGATTTGTCGCAGGGTAAACATTTGTTCCGTTGTGGGGCGTCCCCCTCGAAAACCACATTGGTAATCGCCAACAAAGGTCTCCGACAACGGCCTCAATCTACGAAACAGAATTCTGGAGAGAATTTTGTAAACGGTGCTGAGAAGGGTTATGCCTCGATAATTATTACAGCCCAGGCGCTTGCCTTTCTTGTAGATCGGACATGTGGGACCCTCCAACAAGTCCGAGGGTAATTCTTCGTAGCACCACACTCTCAGCATCATTTGGTGTAAAGCACGATACAGTTGTTCGCTCCCGACTTTGAAGAGTTCGGCTGGAATGCGGTCCTTACTAGCTGCCTTGCAGTTCTTCAGCTCTTTCATTGCTTTCTTCACCTCGTCCATCGATGGTTGCCATCATCCTCAATCACCATCCCGCTCCTATCAACTGTGCTGTTTCCTTAGCCATTCAACAGCACGCTAAAGTGTTCTTTCCAACACCTAGCCGACTCCGTTCTATCGCTAATAAGTTTCCCCTTCCTATAGTTGCACGTGAAAGGGACTGACACGTTTCGGTTCCTGATTCCATTAATCTCCCTGTAGAAGCTTCTCTCATCGTGCATGGAGAAGCAACCTTCCGCCTCCGCAAGAATACGCTCCCAGTAGCTTTCCGGTATCTTCCTACGCTCAGACGAGTCACAGCCGTCGCTAACATGTGAACTTTGGCGCGGTTCTTTTCATCCGTCGCCCGCTGGTACTCAGCGTTAAATCACTCATTGAACGTGGCTGACGCAGATGTACCACAAGAATAACGATCCGTAGATCCGTAGAATACCACAAGATAACGATCCGAGTCAACGTTTGGTCCTCTAATTGACCTCACGTCTGTAACGTCTGAAAGGTGCCGACCATCAATCAGAACATGGTCGATCTGAGAGCAGGCCTCTCCATTCGGGTGCCTCCAGGTGTGCTTACAGATAGCCATACCTCTGGCTGCAGCGAAATTGACAAACCTCAGGCCGTTGTCGTTTGTAGTAAAGTGGAGGCTTTCTCTACCAATCACGGGGCGGAAGAAGTTCTGCCGTTTTAGATATAGCTGGCGAGGCACCGCGTTTCGTGATTCAGTCGTCCGCTCCGAGTCAGACGCTGTTGTACGCCGCCCCTTACATGGGGATACAGCCGCGGACTATCCCCCTTCCCAGTCAGCATACGATCGGTGTTGGTCACCCGATCTCCGCTAAGGTTACGTATCCCGGTAACGTGGAGGTTGGGATGGGAGTTGCTGGGCAGAGGTGAATGACCACAATAGGATCTCCAGTGACACGTGCCCAATCATCTATCAACCTAAAGAGTTTGCTGCGAAATAATTATAGCTAACATTACCTCATTAAACGTTAAACGTATACTGTATATTGTCTTAAGTTGGTTGACTTTTCATGTGATAAGGTAAATGTAGTAAATTTGGTTCTTTAGTGCTGCAACTGAAGATATGTTAATGATTTCAATTCAAATGCCTAAGGTTTGCTAATTTCTTCAACGGGTGACAAATGAAATTTTGGATTTTTTTTGCAGTTCTCTTGCTTCACAATAAACATTTAAGTAATGGAATAATTTTTTTTTAAATAGGCCCTGATGAAGATCCCAACCAACCGGATCGAAACGTTGGCGATGACCCCATAGAGATCAGCGCTGTTTTTATTGAGACTGTTAAGCCGAAACAAAATCAAATTTAGTGTCACAGTCGAATCCCCGTATAAAATTTCAACATGGCACATACTGCACGCACCACTTTCTACACACAGGTCGAACAACAATACGATTATTCGACCGTTCAACTGTTAAAATCATATGCTAACAACATTTCGACGCTTGGTAACATGCAAAGCCGGAAAGAATTCCTTCTGCAATGTCGGCGCTCTGGTGTTGTACCAACGCACATCGTACAATCTCTACACTGTGTGCACGAATTGCTAGCATCACGCAGCCCATACAGCCGTAAGTTGTCTAGGCAAATCGGACGTTTCCAGAAGTCGCTACTTAATATCGAGATCCAAGACTCGTTCCATCGTATAGATACCCTACGGAAAGAGCTGTTACACACCAAACAACAGATTGTGAGATTGGCAGAGCCGGACACTTATGCTTATTACTTTTTCACACAAGAATCTTCTTACCACAAAAATTTGGAAAAAAAAGAAGACGGCAAACTACCCGAAAATACAACCAATTGCTGAACAAAACGGTAGAATTACACCAGAATCAACTACCAACGGAGAACCAAAATGCTATTCTCAATGCCACCAGCAAAACCATTCCCCCAGAAACGATGATACTGCTGAGCCTTGGTCCAAAATTTGCTTTGCTCAAATGTCCACCATACCGTTTTCCACCTGATCGTTGATATCGAGAACGCATAGCGGCGCAGACAGATAGACAGTCGAGAGAGCAGACGAGATGCCGGATTATCAACACAACTCAAAATTTCATAAACAGAACAGCCTCACTAATAAACAATCCGGTGGAAAGATTCTGTGCGAACGCCGCCACCACTACCAAGAAGTTCATTAGGTCCAACCCCGACATTCTCATCACTGCAGCCGATAAGGGGAATCGCACGGTCATCATGAATATTGCAGACTACGACAATAAGATGGCACAGCTGATCGCCGACACATCAGTCTACAAACTGGTGAATACTGTCCCGACGGACAAGTATGAGAGGATGAACAACAACATCGTACGAAGATTACACGCCCTACAACTGATTGATACCCGGATGAAATACAAACTCACGAGCTACAACGCAGTATGCCCCCGTATATACGGACAACCTAAAGCACACAAGCCTAATCTACCGCTCAGGCCGGTGGTGCCTAACACTACTGTACCGACGTATGATCTGTGTAAGTATATAGCCGATATACTACAACGATCTCTCATTAGCCAATATAATGCGAGAGATTCTAAGTCGTTTTGTGAGTACCTAAACAATCTCAACATCCCAGCTGACCACATACTCGTCTCGTTTGATGTGGTATCGTTCTTCACCAACTTCACTAAGGACGTAGTGACACACGATATCATAATGATGTGGAGTGATATCAAGGAGCATACTGGTATAAACTTAGATTTTTTCCTTGAAATCATCGAGTTTTGTATAGGAGCAAGTTTCTTCTGTTTCCGAGGAAAATTTTACCGTCAGATCAAGGGGTCAGCCATGGGAAGCCCCCTCTCCTATTCTGGCTGATATCGTTATGGAAAACTTGTTAACCAAAGCGATAACACAAGCCCATGTTCCAGTGCAGTTCATACGAAAGTATGTAGACGACCTTTTTCTCGTCCTGCACAAAGATCAGGTAGACCATACTCTTGCCATATTCAATGAACAAAACCCCAACATTAAGTTCACGTGTGAAACGGAGGATCGAGGAAGGTTACCGTAAATTTTTGTAAAATAGTAAATTTTTGCAAAAAAATTTTTTTTTAGATGACACCAATTCTCGACGTTTCATGCTTTTTTAAGTCATTTGGCATCAAAAAAAAAAATTTCGAAAACCGAAATTTCACGTACCCCCCCCTTGGGTGATTTTTCGGTTTTCAAAAAAGCCAAACTTCAATCGCTTTGCGCCACCCCATTTTAAGTCCGATTGAGCTGAAATTTTGCACAGGGTGTTTTTTCGAGCAGGTGAACATTTTGTATAGGGTCTTATTTTTAAATTTTCTGGTCACTTTTTTCCATACGATGATTGGCGCCCTAGTATATGTAGGCTCTCTCTCTCTCTCTTGTCATCCCAGTTCTGTTACATATGAAGTCCAAACAAGACGCATTGCACAAGCACACTGAACAGGTCTAACTGAACTGTGTGAAAATCTCGGCAAAAGCTCACGGTAAACCATTTCAAAAGCGAAAATCTTTCGGTTTCGACTGTGTATAATTTTCTGCAAACCACCATTCGTCAGAAAGGCAGTGAAAGATCGGCCAGAGTATGTAATAGGCAAAAAAGGGTTTCTTGTCTAAATAAAAAGGGTTTTTTGTCTAAAATTTTGATTTCATTTTTTTTCAAGAACATCATGCCGATTTGGTCAGAGTTTCTGAGCAACCACTCGACCTCATTTGTACTCAAACTGTCGTAATATCGAAGATTTTTTTGGGATTACAAGTTCCTTGGTGTACAAAAATAACTGGAGAACTTCAAACAGTTGACTGGTAGAATCAGGAGATGCATTCCAAAAGCTGACGTGAAGGCCGATCACTCTCTTTTTCCGGCATCACGAAAAAGCTTTTGTCGAACAGCCGATTATGGACTTTTCTCAAATGTTCAATAATTTTTTTCATTAATAATGAATGAGAAATAGAACAGTCTACAGGGTGACAAAAATGTCCGGTCACAGAGGAAAATCTCAATATTTCAAAGAATAAGAAGAAAATCTGAATCTGGCTTTCATAGCTTTATTCAGTAACTCATAAAGATACTTCACAGACGATATCTCGGAATTACACCACCTTTCTCTGATCGAACCAGCTTCAGACGTCTCGGAAAGTCGTCGCAAGCGGCGCGCACGTGCCCCATCGGCATTTGGTCCCAGATTTTCGTGATAACTCGCTTGAATTGCTCCAAATTTGTTATTTTATAGTCGTTCAGCTTCGACATCATGTATCCCCACACGAAATAATCCAGTGGATTCAGATCCGGAGACGACGGAGGCCATTCATTCTTCGAAATGAAATCGGTCAAGTTTTCCTCACACCACGCCTGAACAACCTTTGCGGTGTGGGATGGGGCTGGAAGCAGTAGTAATCGTCTTCCAACAATAGTTCAGCTTGAGGCAGAACATTTTTATTCAAAACCGTGTCCAGGTAGTACGCTGCGTTGATTTTGACCCCTTTATCGATAAAAATAAGAGGCAGTTTACCTCTCTTGCGAATGGCTCCCCAAACCATCACTGACGTCTTATTTTGGAACTGGGAAACGTTCAGCTTGTCCGCAGGAGCTTGCTGGAGGCTCACACTCCAAACTCGATCATTTTGGCGATTGACTGTTTGCTCCAAAACGAACAGCTTCTCGTCCGAAAAAATAATCTCGTCATCTGCGCGCCAACCGAGCAACTCCCGCGACTGTTGGTATCTCTTGCTTTTTGTAGCTTTGGTAACCCCATGAACCACCTGTTTTTTGTACGGTGTAAGTTTTAAATCCTTGCGCAGAAGCAGGCGGATTGATTCTCGGTTCATTTTAAGGTTCCTGGCCAGCTTCCGTGCAGATTGGGCGGGATTCCGGCGAATCCGGTCTCGTATTATCTTTTTCAGCCTTGGAGTTCTCACAGACCTTGGTCGTCCAGATCGTGCCTTGTCCTCGGTGCCTCCGGTCTCCTGGTACCGATTTATGGTCCGGTGCACGAATTTCCGGTTGATTCCGAGCGGTTTTAGGTGTTTGAATATGTGTCCGGGTTTGTACCCTTTCACATATTCAGCGATAACGGCTGCTCTTAACTCTGCCATGGCTCACAACTCAATGTAAACAAACTGCACAGAAACGAAACTCTGCCACTTTGGGTAGCAAAGTTACCCCTTTCAATTGACATATAGATGGCACCAGAGAGATGCAACGTGTAGGCTACAGGCGACCCCAAAAAAAAGTGACCGGACTTTTTTGTCACCGTGTAGAGTAAAGCAAACTAAAGTGGACCACTCGTCAGATTACCTTATTTCCAAGTTTTAAAGTTTTTAGAAAATCCTCGAGTTTTCGCATAAATTGAGTCAATTTGGCAAGTGATACATTATGGGAAAGAGGTCCACTTAAGGTTGATTTACTCTACTTTTTTTTAACAGCAGTCGCAAATAACCCAAAATTTCAGTTGTCACCCTTTAATAACTTGGTATTGTTATACTTCGAATTCTAGTTTTTTTTGTAAAATAAACGTTCAAAGTTATCACACATTACCAATCAAGACGACCGTCATGATGTTTTGAGACTTTTTTATCGACTATGAAGGGATACAACTTTCTTAAAAAATCAGCACCCAGTAGAAAAACCTAGGTTTTATTTGTTGTAATCATTTGATTTTTTTTTTCTTCATCTATAATTTATTTGACACGGCACAAATACAATTTAATGTTTAACGGCGCCAATTATATCTGGTAGCTTACTTTCTAAAGTATCTTAATAACTAAAAGCAAATTTTTTATCCTCGCTGCCGACTACGAGCTGAAACTAAATCTAACTTAAAGCTAGAATGTTTTGCATTAAAAGCACTGATTTGTTGTTTGATGGTTTTCCATCGCCATAGGTAAGCAGCATATTGAATATGTTCCGCTGCTGGGCCAAGATATTACGGACTGGCATATTGGGTTGTCTCCCTCGGGACCTGAGAGTATCGTGCGGGTCTAGTTGCTGTTTCCGGATCCGGGGTCTTAACGTGTTCTTGTCGTTTGGTTGGATGTAGGCGGAAGGGAATAGGATTAAACTGGGGCGTGGATGGATTTCAGGAAAACGTATATAAGGGACATGTAGGATAGGTCACGGCTCGCCAAGACATCACGAACAGGAACAGCCGGCTGCCTACTTTCGGCCTGCAGGGAAGCTATTAATTTAGACCTGGCGTCACGGTGTACAGGGCATGACCAAACCACATGCTCTATGTCGTGATAACCCTCACCACAGGCACAGATACCACTTTCCCCGAGCCCAACACGACGGAGATGCGCGTCAAATCTATAGTGATTGGACATAAGCCGGGACATCACGCAAATGAAATCCCGACCTACATCCAACCCCTTGAACCACGGGTTCGTCGATACTTTGGGGATTATGGAATGTAACCACCTTCCCAATTCCCCTCTGGTCCAAGCATTTGCCAACTGATGATCGTATTCTGACGTACAAGTGCGAAAAATTCATTAAAAGCAATTGGTCTTTCATAAATATCACCGTTTGTTGCGCCCACCTTAGCCAAAGAGTCCGCTTTCTCATTGCCCGGTATCGAGCAGTGAGAAGGGACCCACGCTAAGGTAATCTGAAACGATTCTTCGGATAAAGCACTCAGATGTTCCCGTGTTTTCCCCAGGAAATACGGAGAGTGCTTAACATCTTTCATCGATCGGAGAGCCTCAATGGAACTGAGACTGTCCGTAAAGATGAAATAATGGTCCGTGGGCATTTTTTCGATAATCCCTAGGGTGTACTTAATTGCAGCCAATTCTGCGACGTAAACAGAAGCAGGATTATCGAGCTTATGGGAGACGGTTAAATTGTTATTGAAAATACCGAAGCCAGTGGACCCATCAAGAAGTGATCCGTCAGTGTAGAACATATTGTTGCAGTTGATGTTTCGATATTTATTGGAAAAAATTTTGGGGATCTGCTGCACGCGTAAATGATCCGGGATTCCACGAGTTTCTTCTATCATGGATGTATCGAAAAACACAGTAGAATCAGAAGTATTTGATAAGTCGACACGATTTGGAATATTCGAAGAAGGGTTAATATTTTGGGACATGTGATGGAAATACAATGTCATAAAACGGGTTTGAGAATTAAGTTCGATTAACCTTTCAAAATTTTCAATCACGGGACGGTTCAAGACCTCACATTTGATAAGAATACGAGAAGACAGGCTCCAGAAGCGGTTTTTTAATGGTAGTACTCCAGCTAAGACCTCCAAACTCATCGTATGGGTCGACTGCATGCAACCCAAGGCGATACGCAAACAACGATATTGTATTCGCTCCAGTTTGATCAGATGTGTGTTTGCTGCGGAGCGGAAGCAGAAACACCCGTATTCAATAACAGATAATATCGTTGTTTGGTAAAGCCTTATAAGGTCTCCTGGATGGGCTCCCCACCATTGTCCGGTTATTGTACGAAGAAAATTCACTCTTTGTTGACATTTTTTCATCAGATACCTCACGTGACAACCCCAGGTGCCTTTAGAGTCGAACCAGACACCAAGATATTTGTGTACCAAAACCTGAGAAATCGTTTTACCCATTAATTGTGTTTGAAGCTGAGCAGGTTCATGCTTCCTAGAAAAAACTACTATCTCAGTCTTCTCCGGAGAGAATTCGATACCTAGCTGTAAAGCCCAAGCAGACAAATTGTCCAAGGTATCTTGCAATGGTCCTTGCAAATCGGCAGCTTTGGCTCCTGTAACAGAGATTACACTGTCGTCTGCAAGTTGTCTTATCGTGCATGAATTTGCCAGACATTCGTCGATGTCATTTACATAAAAGTTGTAAAGAAGGGGGCTTAAACATAAGCCCTGGGGAAGACCCATGTAGCTAATGCGAAAAGTTGCCAAATCGCCGTGCGTAAAATGCATGTACTTTTCGGACAACAAATTGTGCAAAAAATTGTTTAAAATTGGAGAAAATCCTTGTCGGTGAAGTTTGCCCGAAAGAATGTCAATAGAAACGGAAGCAAAAGCCCCCTTAATGTCCAAGAACGCAGACGCCATTTGTTCTTTGCGAGCATACGCCAGCTGAATATCTGCTGAAAGCAGCGCAAGATAATCATTCGTCCCTTTGGCACGGCGGAAGCCAGATTGAGTATCCGATAGTAGGCCATTTGATTCGACCCAATGGTCTAAACGACGGAGTATCATTTTTTCCATCAATTTCCGGATACAGGATAGCATTGCAATCGGCCTATAAGAGTTGTGATTAGAAGCTGGTTTCCCTGGTTTTTGGATGGCGATCACCTTCACTTGCCTCCAATCCTGCGGTACAATGTTTTGCTCCAGGAACTTATTGAACAAGTTCAACAAGCGCCTCTTGGCATTGCCGGGTAGATTCTTCAACAAGTTGAATTTGATTCTATCTAACCCAGGCGCGTTATTGTTACAGGACAGGAGGGCAACTGAAAATTCTGCCATCGTAAAAGGTGATTCTATCGCGTTGTGGCCCGGAGACGCATCGCGAACAATATTTTGCTCAGGAACAGAGTCCGGACATACTTTCCTGGCAAAATCAAATATCCACCTACTTGAAGACTCCTCGCTTTCGTTGACCGTTACGCGATTCCGCATTCTTCAGGCTGTGTTCCAAAGAGTGCTCATCGATGTCTCCCTCGACGTCTCGTTCACGAGCCGACGCCAATATCCGCGTTTCTTTGCTTTAGCCAAGCTTTTAAGCTTGGTATCAAGTTCCGAATACCGTAAATAGTCGCCAGGTATACATCCCTTCTGGTAGGCCAAAAAACGCGTCGGATCTTTGCGTGTAGACATCGGAGCACTCTTGGTCCCACCACGGAGTGGGAGGCCGTTCTTTAATCGTTACGCCGGGATATTTCTTCGTTTGGGCTTGCAACGCGGCGTCGAGAATCAAGCCCGCAAGAGATTGTATTCTTCAAGTGGTGGATGATGTTGAATCGAATCGACCGCTTTTGAAATCATTTCCTCGTATAACTTCCAATCGACATTCCGTGTGAGGTCATACGGAATGTCAACTGGTCGCATGCGAGTTGACCCGTTATTAATTGAAATAAGAATAGGCAAATGGTCGCTACCGTGAGGATCGAGGATTACCTTCCATGTGCAATCCAACCGTAGCGACGTCGAACATAAGGATAAATCCAAAGCGCTTGGGCGCGCTGGAGGTTTCGGGATACGTGTCATTTCGCCGTTGTTTAAAATAGTCATGTCGAAGTCATCGCAAAGGTTATAGATTAAAGAGGAGCGGTTATCATTGTAAGGGGAACCCCAAGCCACGCCATGAGAGTTGAAGTCTCCCAAAATCAAACGTGGCGAGGGAAGAAGTTCTATTAAATCAAAGAGCAGCCGTTGCCCAACCTGTGCTCTGGGAGGAATATATATTGAGGCAATACAAAGCTCTTTACCTTGTATTGTCATTTGACATGCGACAACTTCGATGCCTGGAATCGAGGGGAGGTTAATACGATAGAAAGAATAGCACTTTTTAATCCCTAAAAGTACTCCTCCATATGGGGTGTCTCGATCAAGGCGAATAATATTAAAATCATGGAAGTTGAGATCAATATTTGAAGTAAGCCAAGTTTCACAAAGGGAAAATGCATCGCATTTGTTTCTATTTATCAAAACTTTAAACGAATCAATTTTTGGTAAAATACTTCTACAATTCCACTGTAAGACAGAGATAGAATCCTTCATATACGCAGTTGAATTAGGCATCGAAGGATACAATCGCGGCAAGGAGGGGCCATTGGGCAGTCAACTGCTTCAAAAACGATCTAACTGTTGGGAGAAATGCTGTAAGAAAAATTTTAATTGGATCGGGTACATTGAAAGTTTCAAAAATCCAGTCCACAATGTCAGAAAATTTCACTAATCCAGAGTTTGTTTCATCAACTGGATGTGCAAAAGGAACAACTGGGGTTTTAGATGTTCCTGGCAGTGCTGGGAACTCCTTCTGGGACTTTAAATTTGCAAGCCCAGGAGTAGTTTGCTTCGGTTTTTCCGCAGCACTGTTTGGTTTGCTTGTAACTTTCATTTCACTTTGAGAAATCTTAGGACCTTTTCTGGGAAGTTTAGGAGAGGAAATATTTTTCCTCTTTCTAGACTCCCCAGGATTGGCGTAAGATGTTCCCGCTGGTGAATCGTCAGAATCGGTTTCATCAGAGGACAACAGATCATAAGGGTTTGATGTAATGGGAGAAGTGGTAACGGTCTTCTTCAGCATCTCAGCGTAAGAACGCTTCGAATGCTCTTTGAAAGACCTCTTTATTTTATCCCTGCGCTGCATGTACACCGCACATGTCGAGAGCTCATGCTGACTCTCCCCACAGTGAATGCATTTTTCAGCATTTTTACTGCAGGAATCATCCGCATGATTCTCCCCACACTTGCCACAACGTGCCTTATTGCAGCAGTAGGCGGCGGTGTGGCCTAACTGCTTACAATTGAGGCAGTTCATGACGCGAGGCACATATAATCGCACAGGGAGACGAACCCGGTGGATCGAGACGTGGCTTGGTAGCGCTGACCCGGCGAACGTAACTCGAAACGAGTCTGACGGGGTGTATACTGTTTTGCCACCGATGATCGATGCTGACCGCAATTGCTTGCAGTCGAGCACCTTTATATCTGGACAGGTTTTGTTTTTAAAGCACCCTTTGGCACTTGCCAGTATACACTCGACGGACAGACTCGAGTCGGTTATGACACCGTCGATCTCCACGTCTCGTGCGGGTTTGTAAACGCGATACTCGCGTGTGAAGAGCTCAGAGCAAGCTATATCGTTGGCCTCTTTCAGGTTACTGACCACGACACGGAGCTTGTTAGGCCGGACCTTGGAAATTTCGGTCACGCCCTTGTACTCCTTCGACAGGTCTTTAGAAATCTGCAAGAGGTTCAACTGTTTCGATTTCGGTCCCGCCTTTGGCCGAAGATAGACAGTATAGTTGCCCTGGGCTCCGTCTGGGTAAAGCCTGGGGCGAGGGGGGACTGAAGAATGAACAGGGGAGGGGGTAACAGAAGGGTCAGGGTCAGAGGGGTTCGGGGATGGTGGCGCGGGAGGCGAGGGATCTACATCCATCGCGCTAAGTCTAGCGCACTAGCGCCGACAAGAGCACGTACCTTTTTACTTCTCCCTTCCAGTAAGGTTGGTTGTCCGATCGTTCGAAGTTGCAGCCGTTACAGCCAGCAGCACCAATACAGCAGCACCAAACAGCCACCAGCAGCGAGCCAGGTGTGAGATCACTCCACACAGCGATACAACTCACTGTCAACTGATGGCTTCTTCTTTTTCCTCTTTTGTGTCTCGTCCACTGCTGTAGCACAATTCAGCCAGCAGCCAAATCGGCTTACGCACCAGCTGGTAGTCACGATGCGAAACAGTTGCACAAAGGCGCGACCTTGAACCCGGATTTATTTCACTCGACCAGGCAAACAATGCCAACACTTGTTCACACGTCTTTTGTTTTATATTCTATCGGAGCGATCACCGATCACACGTCCGATACTGATGCGTGTTCGGCACAGAATGGTAATCATTTGATTTCTCAAGTAATTATAAAGCTCCAGCACTCTCCGCAAAGAATAAACGTCACTTTTGCGTGCAAAACTCACCGAAACAAAACGCCGAAAGTCGAGTTATGGATAAGTTTGGTGGCGACTTTTCCCCACACCCACTCTGCACTACCCACACACTAGGTAGGTAGTGCCCAATCGATGCTTGCATGCCTGCTGTTCCCGTTTCCTAACAGCAGTGTGGAAAACAGCCTTCCAAGCTTCCGAAACGCACAGCAAGCAAAAAAGAGCCCAGAGAGATCACGAGAGAGAGCGTGCGCGCGGAAAACTCCCGAGAGCCAGTCCGAATTGCATGTGTGTCGTACCGTCGTTCGGTGGGTCGGTGAGTCGGAACTCGAGTCTCGACTCTCGAATGGTGCTAGCTGACGGTGGCGATTGCGGTGTCGGTGACTGACTGACTGTGGTGCGTTATTGCCGCGGCACAGAGAGGGAGAGAGAGAATGAGTGCACTGCCAAAGGAGAGCGTGAAACATCTAAACTGTTGTGCACGCTTTATTGACTCTGAAAATCGCAAGTGGTGAAGATGTTCGGAAAATTACGTCTGTGAAAATGCAGTCTTTTATTCCAGTGTTCTCTAGCTTCCTGTCTAATGTTACGGAGTTTTATTGTGTGTGCCTGTTTAACTGTTGAAATCATCTTCCATCGAAATCTCGTGTAATTTGTCATAAAGAGTCAGGTGCGTGTGCTTTCGGTTTTTCCTGCGGACTTCTATGATTTTCTCATCAGGCAATTTTCCAGTTTTCTGCCTCATAAATCGGAAACAGCAATTCTACAACACTGATATGCAGTGAAGCGATTTCCATATAGCTTTGTGGTGGCAGTGAGTCGATTGACTGTAGTTCAACAAAGTTCAAAAGAATCCGCTTTGCACATGGGCAGCGATTTGTAATAAATTCCGAGTAGTGGCTCATAGAGTTGACGGAGCTTTTTCTTGTTTTCAGTTTTCTTCACCACTGCCGTCCAGTTCGCAGTAGTAGCCTACAACAGTGAGAGGTTAAAACTAGGCGATGGCATTATAGCAGAAATACATATTCAACTGCCGAATTCGCATTAGTCAAGTCTATTGTTGGTTTTTATTTTTCTCGTCTCCAGCCAGTACAGTGAAGTGAGTTGCAAAAATTTTCGATAGTGAAACAAAAGAAGAAACTGCTGGCCAGTCTAGTATAACGAAGAAAAAAGAAAAAATAAGTTCATGTTGAGCGTTTCTTCCAAGCCGGAGATGTTACATAAATCAACCCACTGTCGTTACTAGTGGAGTGTAAAGTGTTCTGTTTTCGCGGTGGTAGTGTCCCCCCACCCCTGATTGCGAAAAGTTTTTCTACCAGGCAGGAATAAACGCAGGCAACGCACTGGTTCGAGGATTATCACCGCTGGTGGCGGCCGGTACGCGATTCGGCTGATAACAGAAATCAATAGCAGATACCGTAAGTATAGGCAGAGAGATATAATTTTTGATTACACTGGAACGGACAGTCGTAGAAAAAGATTCTTCGAATATTTTGGGTGTTTGTTTAACCCTTCATTTTTAGGTTTCTATTTTATAACTTGGTAACTGAGGGTACAGAGTATTGATATCAATAGTCATTTAGGAATGAGTTTGACCATTTTTTTAAACTGATTTACTGAAAACCAGTTTTTTTTCTCGTGACCTTCAATAGTATAAACGAACAAAAGCACTGACGTAACATTTTAATAACACCTGACCTTCGGCACCAAAGCGAGGTGAAAGGATGGTGCTCAAAACTCATCGTGATACATACCGGAAACACGACCGGGCCGCCTGTAGAGGACACAAGCGAAACTTTTTCACAGTCGCAAGTTGAATTTAGGCTCTGTCTCAAAACACACTATTAAACCATATGGTTTTGGAGAGTGATAAAAGCTTTTTCTGACCTTTTTCGTGTAATAAAATGCCCTTTCTTCAAGCTTAGAAACGGTGAAACGAGTGGTATTTTCAAGCGGTGAATTTTGATTAGTGACCTGACACCCACAAACTAGTTGACCTTTTGACTGCAAAAGGAACTAAACCCATTCTGTCGAAAGATGATTTTCTACAGAATGGTAGATCTCTTATACATCAGTTTGATTTTTCTTGCCACTTTATGCTGTTTTACATTCTCGATTTATGACCATATGACGACGACACATTTTCCTTATCAATGTTAAAATGTAAAAAAAGCGCAAATATAAATCAACACAAAACATAACACGCAATAAATTGTATCTGTAAATCATGGTATACGAATATTTCCTCTCAAAAATGAAAACTCCTCAATTCAACTTTTTAATTTGGTTGTGACTGAATTACTTTCAGGAAAAGTCGTATGTATGTTTTCTCACTTCTATTACCTTGTAACGTTAACAGAATTTTCATCTTTCTTAAGATTGTTTTTAAGACAACATTTCAAAGATTACCCGAAAAAAGTACAATGCATACAAACTTTAAACTGTGGTTGTTGTATAACGCATGGAATCTAGAATTGGTTGCCTTCCTGTCACCAACCGACGACCGAATTGAAACTCAAATAGCAATCGATCCACCTCAACGCCTCCAATGTGCAATTAGTTTTAGATTTCCTGTTTACAGCATTGCAACCGAAAAGCATAACCTAACAAACTTCCTTATTGCTGTGCAGCCACGCACTTGGAGAAACCATTCTACAACACCCACTACGGAGGAAATTGCCCCACGTCTTAGCTAACTCTATGCACATGAAACTCCAAGAAGCGTGAAGGTTAAAGATGCTCCTACTACCACAGCGCCCAGTTCAACCTACAACACTGTATACACTTGTTATTTAGCCTGAAATACATGCCTACACCTTTTGTGTATGCATGCGAGCAATCACGACCGACCGAAGGTGGGCTTGTGCCAATTTTCAAAGACACACGATAATTGCTCCATCGTCGGCATCATCATCAGTGCGAAGCTGGGGCGCGTGAGGAGTTTAGTTTTCATGGTAACGTGAATAACTGAAGCATGGAAGGGTTGGCTTTCGGTTCTGCATTGCAGCGGAGCTGCTGCACATCGCATTGTAACGATCGTTACAATGCGATGTGCAGCCCGAGATGTAGAATCTCGCAGGCCAACGCGAAACGTGATGTGCACGAAGCGCGATAGACGCACGGATCAGATGGTGGCTGAATAAGTCATTACAAGATGATATCGTTTGAGGAAGTCAGAAGGTTTACGTTTTCTGACTTTTGATATAAAAGCATGTTGAGAGAAGGGCTGCGAAAATGTTCCCGTTTCATTGGCATATATAGCCTATAGATTTTGAACTCAAATATCCTGATTGAAAGGCTACTGTTTTTCAAATTTGAGACAATAATTATTGGCATATTTTCTATGTTCAAAAATTGACATGTTTTTCGAACTAGCATGCAACAAATTATTATTGCATTCATTTGCAACAGCCAAGCAGTGCAAATGACATAACAGGGCATTCGTTTTTGGTAAATTTTGGCAGTCGACGTCTTCTTACTGGCCCGTACGACTGAGCACTGTTTCCATAGCAAGTTTTAAACAGAAATTTCAAACTATATACAGGTTTGTACTAATATAACTGAAACATGTTGAGTTATTTAAGTTTAAATCTAATTTTTTGGACTTTTTCACGCAATTTTTCAACCAAACTTGAAATTTGCTACCTGCTTTTGTGAGAAAGATACTACAAATACACTAATGTTTTGGAAGTATATTCAATGGCGAATCAAACAAAAGTGGGTTTGTGTAAATCGGTGAATATTTAGCTGAGTTATATATTTTTATGAAAACCAGAACACACAATTATTTCACGGTGCTACAAATGGAGAAAAAATGCAAGAACTTCTTAAGTAACCTGGTATAGGTTGTAGGTGTTGTTGGGTGTAACATTCGTTCATATTAGAAATTTTCCAAACACCTCTAAAATTTGAAGTTATGGTCAAAATACGGTTTTTGGACTTAAGCGCATACAATTTTTTTAACTCAGTCATTTTTTGACCGATTTTCAATATTTTAGCAATTTTGGAAAAGGGGATAAACAGAGTTTTTTTAATATATATATAGATTCGTACCAACATGTTGAGTCATTTGAGTTTAAATCTAAACGTCTAGACTTTTTCACGCAATGACTGAATTAAAAAAAGTCGTATGCACTGCAGTCCAAAAAATCGCATTTTGACCATAACTTCAGATTTTAGGGGTGTTTGGAAAATTTATAGTATGTGCGAATATTACACTCAACAAGACCTACAACCATTCTGTGCCGAACACGCATCAGTACTGGACGTGTTTGGTGATCGGTCCGATAGAGTATAAAACAAAAGACGTGTGAACAAGTGTTGGCATTGTTTGCCTGGTCGAGTGATATAAATCCGGGTTCAAGGTCGTGCCTTTGTGCAACTGTTTCGCATCGTGACTGCCAGCTGGTGCGTAAGCCGATTTGGCTGCTGGCTGGATTGTGCTACAGCAGTGGACGAGACACAAACGAGGAAAAAGAAGAAGCCATCAGTGTCAGCGAGTTGTATCGCTGTGTGGAGTGATCTCACACCTGGCTCGCTGCTGGTGGCTGTTTGGTGCTGCTGTATTGGTGCTGCTGGCTGTAACGGCTGCTACTTCCAACGATCGGACAACCAACCTTACTGGAAGGGAGAAATAAAAAGGTACGTGTTCTTGTCAGCGCTAGTGCGCTAGACTTAGCGCGATGGATGTAGATCCCTCGCCTCCCGCGCCACCATCCCCGAACCCCTCTGACCCTGACCCTTCTGTTACCCCCTCCCCTGTTCATTCTTCAGTCCCCCCTCGCCCCAGGCTTTACCCAGACGGAGCCCAGGGCAGCTATACTGTTTATTTTCGGCCAAAGGCAGGACCGAAATCGAAAAAGTTGAACCTCTTGCAGATTTCTAAAGACCTGACGAAGGAGTACAAGAGCGTGACCGAAATTTCCAAGGTCCGGCCTAACAAGCTCCGTGTCGTGGTCGGTAACCTGAAAGAGGCCAACGATATAGCTTGCTCTGAGCTCTTCACACGCGAGTATCGCGTTTACATACCCGCACGAGACGTGGAGATCGACGGTGTCATAACCGATTCGAGTCTGTCCGTCGAGTGTATACTGCAAAGTGCCAAAGGGTGCTTTAAGAACAAAACGTGTCCCGAAGTAAAGGTGCTCGACTGCAAGCAATTGCGGTCAGCATCGATCATCGGTGGCAAAACAGTATACACTCCGTCAGACTCGTTTCGAGTTACGTTCGCCGGGTCTGCACTACCAAGCCACGTCTCGATCCACCGGGTTCGTCTCCCTGTGAGGCTCTACGTGCCCCGCGTCATGAACTGCCTGAATTGCAAGCAGTTAGGCCATACAGCCGCCTACTGCTGCAATAAGGCACGTTGTGGCAAGTGTGGGGAGTCTCATGCGGAAGATTCTTGCAGTGTTAACGCTGAAAAGTGTATTCACTGCGGAGAAAATCTGCATGAGCTCTCGACATGTGCGGTGTACATGCAGCGCAGGGATAAAATAAAACGGTCTCTCAAAGAGCGTTCAAAGCGTTCCTACGCTGACATGCTGAAGAAGACCGTTACCACTTCTCCCGTTACTTCGAACCCCTTCGATCTGTTGCCCTCTGAGGAAACCGATTCTGACGATTCACCAGCGGGAACATCTTTTGCCAATCCTGGGGAGTCTAGAAAGAGGAAAAATATTTCCTCTCCTAAACTTCCCAGAAAAGGTCCTAAGATTTCCCAAAGTGAAATGAATGGTACAAACAAACCTAAAAGTGCAGCGGAAAAACCGAAGCAAACCCCTCCTGGGCTTGCAAATTTAAAGTCCCAGAAGGAGTTCCCAGCACTGCCAGGAACAACTAAAACCCCAGTTGCTCCTTTTACACTCCCAGTTGATGAAACAAACTCTGGATTAGTGAAATTTTCTGACATTGTGGACTGGATTTTTGAAACTTTCAATGTACCCGATCCAATTAAAATTTTTCTTACAGCATTCCTCCCAACAGTTAGATCATTTTTGAAGCAGTTGACTGCCCAATGGCCTCTCCTTGCAGCGATTGTATCCTTCGATGCCTAATTCAACTGCGTATATGAAGGATTCTATCTCTGTCTTACAGTGGAATTGTAGAAGTATTTTGCCAAAAATTGATTCGTTTAAAGTTTTGATAAATAAAAACAAATGCGATGCATTTTCCCTTTGTGAAACTTGGCTTACTTCAAATATTGATCTCAACTTCCATGATTTTAATATTATTCGCCTTGATCGAGACACCCCATATGGAGGAGTACTTTTAGGGATTAAAAAGTGCTATTCTTTCTATCGTATTAACCTCCCCTCGATTCCAGGCATCGAAGTTGTCGCATGTCAAATGACAATACAAGGTAAAGAGCTTTGTATTGCCTCAATATATATTCCCCCCAGAGCACAGGTTGGGCAACGGCTGCTCTTTGATTTAATAGAACTTCTTCCCTCGCCACGTTTGATTTTGGGAGACTTCAACTCTCATGGCGTGGCTTGGGGTTCCCCATACAATGATAACCGCTCCTCTTTAATCTATAACCTTTGCGATGACTTCGACATGACTATTTTAAACAACGGTGAAATGACACGTATCCCGAAACCTCCAGCGCGCCCAAGCGCTTTGGATCTATCCTTATGTTCGACGTCGCTACGGTTGGATTGCACATGGAAGGTAATCCTCGATCCTCACGGTAGCGACCATCTGCCTATTCTTATTTCAATTACTAACGGGTCAACTCGCATGCGACCAATTGACATTCCGTATGACCTCACACGAAATGTCGATTGGAAGTTATACGAGGAAATGATTTCAAAAGCGGTCGAGTCGATTCAACATCATTCACCACTTGAAGAATACAACCTCCTCGCGGGCTTGATTCTCGACGCCGCGTTGCAAGCCCAAACGAAGAAATATCCCGGCGTAACGATCAAAGAACGGCCTCCCACTCCGTGGTGGGACCAAGAGTGCTCCGATGTCTACACGCAAAGATCCGACGCGTTTAAGGCCTACCAGACGGGAGGTATACCTGGCGACTATTTACGGTATTCGGAGCTTGATACCAAGCTTAAAAGCTTGGCTAAAGCAAAGAAACGTGGTTATTGGCGTCGGTTCGTGAACGAGACGTCGAGGGAGACATCGATGAGCACTCTTTGGAACACAGCCCGAAGAATGCGGAATCGCGTAACGGTCAACGAAAGTGAGGAGTCTTCAAGTAGGTGGATATTTGATTTTGCCAGGAAAGTATGTCCGGACTCTGTTCCTGAGCAAAATATTGTTCGCGATGCGTCTCCGGGCCACGACGCGATAGAATCACCTTTTACGATGGCAGAATTTTCAGTTGCCCTCCTGTCCTGTAACAATAACGCGCCTGGATTAGATAGAATCAAATTCAACTTGTTGAAGAATCTACCCGGCAATGCCAAGAGGCGCTTGTTGAACTTGTTCAATAAGTTCCTGGAGCAAAACATTGTACCGCAGGATTGGAGGCAAGTGAAGGTGATCGCCATCCAAAAACCAGGGAAACCAGCTTCTAATCACAACTCTTATAGGCCGATTGCAATGCTATCCTGTATCCGGAAATTGATGGAAAAAATGATACTCCGTCGTTTAGACCTCTGGGTCGAATCAAATGGTCTACTATCAGAAACTCAATTTGGCTTCCGCCGTGCCAAAGGGACGAATGATTGTCTTGCGTTGCTTTCAACAGATATTCAGCTGGCGTATGCTCGTAAAGAACAAATGGCGTCTGCGTTCTTGGACATTAAGGGGGCTTTTGATTCCGTTTCTATTGACATTCTTTCGGGTAAACTTCACCGACAAGGATTTTCTCCAATTTTGAACAATTTTTTGCACAATTTGTTGTCCGAAAAGCACATGCATTTTACGCATGGCGATTTGGCAACTTTTCGCATTAGCTACATGGGTCTTCCCCAGGACTCATGTTTAAGCCCCCTTCTTTACAACTTTTATGTAAATGACATCGACGAATGTCTGGCAAATTCATGCACGATAAGACAACTTGCAGACGACAGTGTAATCTCTGTTACAGGAGCCAAAGCTGCCGATTTGCAAGGACCATTGCAAGATACCTTGGACAATTTGTCTGCTTGGGCTTTACAGCTAGGTATCGAATTCTCTCCGGAGAAGACTGAGATAGTAGTTTTTTCTAGGAAGCATGAACCTGCTCAGCTCCAAACACAATTAATGGGTAAAACGATTTCTCAGGTTTTGGTACACAAATATCTTGGTGTCTGGTTCGACTCTAAAGGCACCTGGGGTTGTCACGTGAGGTATCTGATGAAAAAATGTCAACAAAGAGTGAATTTTCTTCGTACAATAACCGGACAATGGTGGGGAGCCCATCCAGGAGACCTTATAAGGCTTTACCAAACAACGATATTGTCTGTTATTGAATACGGGTGTTTCTGCTTCCGCTCCGCAGCAAACACACATTTGATCAAACTGGAGCGAATACAATATCGTTGTTTGCGTATCGCCTTAGGTTGCATGCAGTCGACCCATACGATGAGTTTGGAGGTTTTAGCTGGAGTACTACCATTGAAAAACCGCTTCTGGAGCCTGTCTTCTCGTATTCTAATCAAATGTGAGGTCTTGAACCGTCCCGTGATTGAAAATTTTGAAAGGTTAATCGAACTTAATTCTCAAACCCGTTTTATGACATTGTATTTCCATCACATGTCCCAAAATATTAACCCTTCTTCGAATATTCCAAATCGTGTCGACTTATCAAATACTTCTGATTCTACTGTGTTTTTCGATACATCCATGATAGAAGAAACTCGTGGAATCCCGGATCATTTACGCGTGCAGCAGATCCCTAAAATTTTTTCCAATAAATATCGAAACATCAACTGCGACAATATGTACTACACTGACGGATCACTTCTTGATGGGTCCACTGGCTTCGGTATCTTCAATAACAATTTAACCGTCTCCCATAAGCTCGATAATCCTGCTTCTGTTTACGTCGCAGAATTAGCTGCAATTCAGTACACCCTAGGGATTATCGAAAAAATGCCGGACCATTATTTCATCTTTACGGACAGTCTCAGTTCCATTGAGGCTCTCCGATCGATGAAAGATGTTAAGCACTCTCCGTATTTCCTGGGGAAAATACGGGAACATCTGAGTGCTTTATCCGAAAAATCTACTCAGATTACCTTAGCGTGGGTCCCTTCTCACTGCTCGATACCGGGTAATGAGAAAGCGGACTCTTTGGCTAAGGTGGGCGCAACAAACGGTGATATTTATGAAAGACCAATTGCCTTTAATGAATTTTTCGCACTTGTACGTCAGAATACGATCATCAGTTGGCAAAATGCTTGGACCAGAGGGGAATTGGGAAGGTGGTTACATTCCATAATCCCCAAAGTATCGACGAACCCGTGGTTCAAGGGGTTGGATGTAGGTCGGGATTTCATTTGCGTGATGTCCCGGCTTATGTCCAATCACTATAGATTTGACGCGCATCTCCGTCGTGTTGGGCTCGGGGAAAGTGGTATCTGTGCCTGTGGTGAAGGTTATCACGACATAGAGCATGTGGTTTGGTCATGCCCTGTACACCGTGACGCCAGGTCTAAATTAATAGCTTCCCTGCAGGCCGAGGGTAGACAGCCGGCTGTTCCTGTTCGTGATGTCTTGGCGAGCCGTGACCTATCCTACATGTCCCTTATATACGTTTTCCTGAAATCCATCCACGCCCCAGTCTAGTCCCGTTCCCCTCCGTCTACACCCAACAAAACGACAAGAACACGTTTGAACCTTAAGCACAAAACCAGCAACCAGACCCCGCACAATAGAACCAGGACCCAAGGACTACGAGCCTCTGTCCCAACTCACGACATCGTGGCTCAGCAGAACGAATCCATACATGCCATTCGACGATTATCAGACGACCATTGAACAACAAAACACTGATTGGAAATCCCATGCTAGTTTTAAGTTAGACTTAATTTCAGCTCGTAGTCGGCAGCGAGGATAAAAAATTTGCTTTAGTTTTTAAGTCATCAGATATAATCGGCGCCGTTAAACATTAAATTGTATTTGTGCCGTGTCAAATAAATGTTATGTGAAGAAAAAAAAAAAAAGACCTACAACCTACACTAGGTCACTTCTGAAGTTCTTGCATTTTTCTTTCATTTGTAGCACAGTGTATTGTATTCTTTTTTATTGTCATTATCAAAAACTAATTCAAAAATTGAAAAACTTATCATAGAAAAAATCATAATTTGATGTCTACTAGTCCGATTAAAATAATGTCAAAGATCATGTTTCTTTAACACAAGAATGAATAGGTCAATATTTGTTATCTTTACCATTTGCTTGTCAAAGCTGTTGTATATAACGTTTGCGGTCAAAAAATGGACAAAAATTGCCGATTTTTCATGGGTTTACCTTTAATCGCACTGACGAAGCTACTCATGCATCATCAATCATAGTAACCCATGAGTTAGCCAAAAAAAAAATTTGACAGCTCTATCAGTCAAACTCTAACTGTGATGGCGAAAAAAGTGAAGCTGCTCCGTTCAGAAGTGTGCGCGTCAAAGAACGGTACCCCGCCGCGTCAAAAATGGACATCGTGTGGTACTTTGTGGACGCCGGGTATGCCCGTTCCGGCATCTACAACATCTTGACACTATTGGACAACGATCAGAGCATCGAAAGAAAGCCCAGTTCCGGACGGCCAACGACCCTGAGCGACAAGAAGCTTCAAAGGATGCTGAAGAGGAAGACCGAGGGAAAAGTGGCTAAATCGCTGCGGGCACTTGGCCGGGAGGTTGGTGAATGCGGTAAAATAGTGAAAAAGTATCTGGAGAACATGGACATACATGTCAGGAAGCGGTAGTCCCGTCCACTAGTCTCGGAGCTGTGGGCAATGACGCAGTGACAGCGGTTGAATAAGATGGTCTAGTCGATTTTCCCGGCGATTCGCAACGTGGCAGTGGTAAAGGACGACGAGACCTATCTCACCCTGGATGGCAACGACTGGCAGGGCACTTCGTATTTCACTTCTGCCACGAAGGAAGTGAGCTCCGAGGTGATATTTATTTCACACACCAAGTTCCTCAAGAATGTGCTGCTGTGGTTGACAATCAGCGAAAGGGGATGTCAAAACCGCTCTTCTTTCGCTTCGGTCTGGCCGTGAACGGGGAAATTTATTGTACGAAGTGCCTGCCAGAAGTTGCGTCGTTCATCAAGAAATACCATAAGGGCGAAGACACGGTGTTCTGGCCTGTTTGGCATCGGCCCACTACTAGAAGCGATCGTTGGAGGAGATGGAGCGGCTGAATATCGAGGTGGTACTGAAGTTGGCGAATCCGTCCAACGTCTGCCAGATGCGTCCCATCGAGAATAAAAAAACGAGACTTTGCAAACTATGCGGAACAAATCTCCAGATAATCACACAAATTTAAATTTGCAATACATTGAGTTTGAAAAATATCACGGTTTCAACTCCTACTCTGCGAATGCCGAGTATTAATACAACGTTGATTGCAAATCTTCCATAAGGGACACGTTGAACCGGCCGATATTTGGAGAAAAAGTCCCCGGGGAGGTAATAAACTTCATATGGAGTGCGTTGCCCAACTGGGATAAATGTGCAATGTAGCAAGGACATCAACTTGCCAGATAGTGATGAACCTGCTCGTATGCACCTAGAGTAAGTTACCACAACTACAGTAGATCATATAATGGTCGTAGTGGTTCAGTCTCCTACAAGGGTCTCAACTGTTACATGGCAAGCTCTACTGTCTAGCTTGTCTATCCGCTAGCAGATTACGCAGCTTGGTCACCTATAGCTAGTTGGTCGTCCTTTTCAATGTTCGATGCGTGCTGCTTCAAAACAGACAAAACTTCGAAAGAACTCAGAACGATCTGCCGACTGAATTGTACGCCAACGCACTCAGTCAATGGCAGCTTGTCTCCAGTTTCTTGAGCATCCTACATTTCCGAATTTATTGCCTAGCTCGTGGTGCGCTTCTGCGTCTTGTGGAGGATTGTTGTCCGGCATTCTTACAGCATTTCCCGCCCAGTTTTAGTGACTTTCTGGATAGTGAGCTCACCGTAGGGTTGCGCCAGCACGTGGTTCATTCTCCGTCTCCATACGCCATCCTCACAACGGCTAGTGCTTGCAAGTCCTGCTTCACCTACAATCCAACCTTTTCTGCTCCACGTTTCAGCTTGGTTTACTGTTCAGCAGCCGAATGAAACGCCCTTCCGACAACATCCGCCTTGTTAGCGTTAGCAAATGAACTGACTGGATTCATTGAAGATGGTGCCCGCATGTTAAAGGCTGCACGTTCCATAACACCTGCAAGCGCAATGTTGAACAGGAGCCAGGAAAGACCGTCGCCTTGTCGTAGTCCCTTGCGTGTTCCAAACGAGCTTGATACTGCATCCGAAATTTTCACACAGAACTGTACACCATCCATTGTGGCTTGTAAGTCTAGCAGAGGTTTCGCCCATAACTTTCCGTTGCCTACACGATCGATAGTGCCGTAAGCGACCTTAAAATCGATGAATAGGTTGTGCGTGGGGACTTGGTATTTG
The DNA here is from genome assembly GCF_029784165.1 of Wyeomyia smithii. NCBI lineage: Eukaryota > Metazoa > Arthropoda > Insecta > Diptera > Culicidae > Wyeomyia > Wyeomyia smithii. The sequence goes on from NC_073696.1 coordinate 91,818,875, forward strand.
CGCCCCTCTCGGAGGATCTGCCGCAGCGCAAAGAATTTGGTCCGTTGTCGATCGACTATCCACAAGACTGGCCAAATGACTTCCCACAAACCTTCGTGCTAGCGGCGAAAGACGACGAAAGATGATCTAGGAGAGCACTTTGCTGGCTGCGTTGAGAACCGTGATCGTTCGATAGTTCTGCATCCCAGATTCTGAGTATCAGCTGATGCTGACATGAAATAAACCTATCCGGACCCACCTTCTTGAGCTGGTTGATTACTTCATTTAGCGTGGGGGCAGTAGTGCAGCTATATAACGTAGCACTAGATAATATATTTCGTCTGACCAACATGGTTTTTTGACTGACCGCTCCGTCACTACGAATCTCCTAGACTTCACCTTTATTACGAAATGGAACGCAAAGCGCAGAAGGATGTGATATACACTGATATGAAGGCTGCTTTCGTCGTATAAATCACCGGATACTTCTAGACAAGATTTTACGAATGGGTGCTTCGCAACAATTGTAAAATGGCTATGCTCATATTTGTGTGGTAGACTAGTGCGAGAGAATTTGGGATAACAACTATCGCCTCCATTAACCAATAAATCTGGGGTACCTCAAGGCAGTAATTTGGGGTCACTACTGTTCATACTTTTTCCCAACGACGCTGCTGCTGCACTAGGAATTGGATGTAGACTTTTCTATGCTGATGACCTTAAGATATTTTTGTCGATTCGTTGCAACGAGGATTGTCATCGTCATCAGGAAATGTTAAATTCGTTAGTGTATTGATGTACATTGAATTGTCTGACTTATCATCGTATAAAATCGCCCATTAAATTCAACTACCAAATGGATGGTCAAACATTGGATAGAGTTGAGTACGTGAATGATGTTGGCTTGACCCTCGATTAAAAACTGACGTCATCATCGCGCTGTGAATATTTCAAAAGCCAATCGCCAGTTGGGCTTCATATCAAAATTAGACGTGATTTCAAAGACCCGTTGTCTTGTCCGTCTTATCCTCGAACCCACCAACCTTGTTTTAATGCCACACCAGCTTCATTGGAGTATACGATTAGAACGTGTGCAGCGTAGGTTTATACGTACGAGCCTTCGCAAAAATTGAAGAAAAAGCTAGATAGGATAAGTTTTTAATATTATAGACATATACATATACATTAGTTCATTAGGACTTCGAGTTAGATGAAAATTATACCGAAATGTTTCCCTCATCCGCTGTGCTGACGCTGTCGTTCCTCCTACCGTCTTAGTCCACTGCCTCTGCGCCATCCAGGTGTTCATTATAGTGCTGCTTCCTCTTGTCGATCACATCACGTTCATCCGTGACGATTCATCCATCTTAATCCCGACACATTTCAGCTCGCGCGCAGAGAACCTGCGCGGGATGCGTTCAACTTCTTGTAGAATCTACGTGTTTCTTGAGAACGATACAACTGCTCCATTTCCTCACATTCCAGCTCTTCCAGGCGAGGCCTTTTGTCCCAGAGAAAAGGGGTCTGCTGTCTTCGTTTCTATTTGTATCGACTTACGTTATGACGGGTCCTTTGCTGCAGCATCAATGCCCGCGCTGCATTCTTCTCGTCTAGAATCGTTTGACACTCCTCGTCGAACAAGCCGTTACGTCGATTCCTCCTGCGTTCTTAATGGTAGCTTTCACAGTACCCTAGCAGTCTTCCAGAGAGGCTTGGGTAAGCACTCCTTCGTCCGGCAACGTTGCCTCAAGGCTCTACGCATACACAGTAGCGAGTTCGAGGAGTTTAGGTCTCTCTGGATCATACCGTGGCGGATGTTGTTGACAACCGAAAGTAATTGGCGCATTTTGACCATCAGGAACCGGCAGTTGCAATCATTGATTTCCAAATTACGTTTAGGGATTACATCCTGGCATCATTCTTGAAGTAATCATATTAGATGATATTTAGCCTTGAACTTCAAAATAGCTTCTGAAGTTGATTTCTAATTTTCAGTTCTGGATATATCCATATTGGGTGGTTTCCGAGCACTTTTTACTGTTTTCTACAAACCAAAAGTCATCATCTTATATTTATAAATGGTGTTTCGAGTTGATTTCTGGCCTTAGAGCATCATTTCGAGTGTGAAAATACCAGCATTGGGTGGTATTAGGCGTTTGGGGTCAATATTTGGCCTTGTTCTCACTGATTGGACTATACCTGCATTCAAAACAAGAACAACAGTTAGCTTCAAAAAATCACATTTTTCCGCATTGTGGGGTACGCTTAGCTTATTTTTCAATCGATTGATGGAAGGATGAAGGAAATCCGTTGAAAACTGAATGAGTTATTAGCATTCAACAGTGGACAATTTTCGTGATGCTCTCGATCCCAGAATGTTACCGTAAGACGTAATTCTACGTCAAAATCACCGAGAGGAACTACATTGAAGAAAGAGAGGGTAGTATGAAGAGACTGACGAACAGGTCAGCTCATAAATATCTCTTATTTAGCCTCCTCAACGGAAAAAACACAGAAGTTGTGTCTGAGACACGACCGCATGATGTTACGTTGAGCCAGTTTTCCTATCGGAATCTTGAAATTTGATGTTTATCTTTCTCCTGATAAGTTGAACGCCCTTCCACACTTAAATTTAATTGCCGATATCTCAACAGTTGATAAATTAAACGAAATATTTTACAAGTTTACGGCAAAATTTTCAAGAACTTCGGCAAACGAAATATCCATACTCACGGGTTTACGGTCGGTCAATATGTTCGCAGCATGTTCGTCGAAATGTTTTGGTGACATTTGCAAAAAATTCGCCGAGCTCGACCAGCTGTTTGGAAGTTTGCCGAGATAAATTAAGTGTGTACAAGTACAGTTTGATCAATTTTTTGTTTTAGAACTAGTGTATCTGGAATAAGATAGAAGTTTTTCTCTGGTCATGCGGTATCAACATTTCTTGTGGTTTAATAATTTCCAGAGCTTTCTGGCCTAAACTACACAGTGATCTAGAATTTTGGATCTGGATCTCGATAACAATATTCTAGAGGAAAACTTTCTTTTACAAAGTTGTTACATACCATGAAGCGCTTATTTTCATGTTGTAAAAAATTTGGGTGATCAATATTTTCGATGCAATCAGTAGTCTATCTATCTTATCTTCTTAGATAAAAGATGGTTCTACAATGTTGTAGACCCGTTAATTCTAAGCAATTTTTTGGAAAGAAATTTTTTTTTGAACGTTTGCTTTTACTTTTATATTTCAATTTGGACATCAAAAGTGTCTTAAGATGACTTTAAGAGCTTTTTAGCATTGTAAACATTTTGCAATGCTGAGAATGTAAACATCTTAATCCTATTCAAAGTTATCGATGGTTTTTTTTTTAAATACGCCCTTCTAATTTGTTTGACAGCTTTTGGGCAAACATAAATAAAATATCTCTTGATATTATTTCAAAGGGCGCATTTGACTCTACATAAGGAGACAAATTTAAAAATGTTTAATTTTTTATATTTTAGAAAATTTTATTTGAGAACTTTTTTTTCGTTCAAAACTACACATAATGGATTTCTCGGTATTTTTTTATTAGCACTAGAGGTACCGTAAAACGGGGCGAATAGAAACAGTCTCCGATATACTTTGCAGTGTTCAAAACATACCCTGATGACTAGAACGAATATAAAAGCTTAAAAACATGGGTCTAAGCTTCCTCTATCAATGGTGTAACTACCATTTCGATAAATATATAAAGATTATAATCCATTCTTTTATTGAAATAATTGTTGCATGTTTCTATTCGCCCCACTATGGCCCTAGTATTCACCCTGACCACACTGACTGGTTTGAAAGCTGTGAATTTTTCAAAATAAAATATATCGATTAAAATTTTTTTGTAATGGTCACTCTATTTCGGAGCTGGCCTTTGTAACGCCCTGATAGAATAATGTGGGTTTGATTATTTTCGTTGGAAATCAATCGCTACAATTTTGAGCACAATTGAAGTTCTTTGGATGACCAGTTTCGAAATAGGGTGGCCAGTAAAATCATCTTTTCTCGCGATACTTTGTTTTCAAAAGTTCATCTTTTGAATCAGTTAATCGATTTTTTTCATATCTTTGTATCAAAATGAAGAAAATTATTTTTGGTTCAAAGAAAAAATACAGAGGAATAAAAAATGTGTACTTTTGAGTGCAAAAAGTTATTCGACTTTTGATATTTTGTATTTAAATAAAAAGTATTTATTTCTGGTTTTCAAAGAAAAAAAAAAACGAGGAGTCGAATATGTTTACTTTTGAATGCAAACGTACGACAAGACAGTGGAAAAGGTGTATTTTTTAAGGAGAAACGTTAATAATTTTGAAGGGATTGAGATATTAGCGTATTCAGCATTGCAAAATATTTACTTTGAAAAGCCTAAAAGTCGTCCTAAGATAGTTTTGATTTGAACATCAAAATATTAACAGTTGTTTTTCAAGCTAAATCGGATATTTTCAAAGATAGAAAAAATCTATACAAAGTCGCTGGAAATTCAAGCGACTACAACAATATAGGGTAATTTTTATCTCTATCTATGAAAACAAGAAAAATAGACTTCTGATTTCATCGAAAATGATTTTCAGTAGTTTTCGACTATCGCCTCGTAAGGCTATCATAAATGATTGCTTCGATAGTAAACAATATTTGCTACAGAGGCTGTGTACAACTATTCGTGTCGGTCAGGGTTGCCGATAATATTTTGAAAAATCTCGAAGAATTATGAAAAAGAAGTTTAGAGTACTGAATTACAAGTGAAACATAGCTCACATTCGTCTCAGTTTCGTGGTAGCGGAAGATAGAGATGGGTAAATATATGGTATACTGTAACCCCCATTAAAGAATTCCTGGAAAAGAATTTTAAAAATTTACTCTTTCAATGTTTTCAAAAAAGATAAAAACAAAGGAAACTTGCGCTGATGAAAAATCTGGAAAAACTGGCAAATATAGTTTTAGACAGTTTTAGGTAGACGCCAACTGTCAAAATTTGCACAGTAAGAAGGTGTTTTATCGGCCGTATACGGGCTGCAAGAGATGCTTTTCGCTAGCAGGAAACATTTCATGAAGGCGAGAACAGTAATAAAATGTTTATGGGTCATACCATACGAAGTGTACATGCCACTTGGACACGACCATCACTGATTTTGTTTAAAGTTGGAAGAATTATTCATCTACTGTCTCTTTGGAAACAGCATCTTGAGATATAATTACGAAATTCAGAACTATTTTCGTGAAAATGCTATATCTCGAGATTGGCTCATATTACCTCTGGGTGATAAGTGTTCCTTCCGTAAAATTTTCCAAGAAATACGATGAAACCATCAAATTTGAAATAAAATTAGCTGCATTTGCCGAAAAATGCAAATTTAGTTTTAAAATACAAAAAAAAAAAACTATCTGGCAACACTCCCGGTCAAAAATAATATTTTTTCTGAATTCCTTGGTTTATTTTTTTCAAAATTCACCTATCACCATTTGTCGGGTGTTTTACGTCTATAAATTGTAATAAAAATTAATTACGAAGTTTACAACTTTTTTCGTAAAAATGTTATATCTCGAGATTGGCTCATATTACCTCGAGATGATAGTTGTTTCTTATGTGAAATTTTCAAAGGAACACGATAAAATTATCAAATTGAAAATAAAAATGGCTGCATTTGCCGAAAAATGTAAATTTAGTTTTCGAATACAAAAATAATTTATCTGGCAACACTTCCGGTCGAAACTTATATTTTTTCTGGATTCCTTGGTTTATTTTCTTCAAAAATCACCTATCAGTATTTTTCGGACATCTTACGTCTATGGATTGTAAGAAAAAGAAAAATGAGATTTTGAACAAAAAATTGCGTGACTTTGCATTAAACAGGGGGTCGTGTCCAAGTTTGTGCTTTTTCGTGGTCACTTCATATGGAATGACCCATATAACAGTGCTGCCGAGAAGTGATTTTCAAACCTAACATTCATGTTAATTACTGAAAGAAAGAGAAAGGCTTTGTTTCGCAGAAAATCTCTATTGCGAAAAATTTTTGAGTTCTAAAGCTTTCTTGTCTGAGGAAAATAACACAAAAAGTCATTCTCTGTAAGGTTTCGCTCTATATAGAGCACTATATAGAGAAGTACGAAAACAGAATTTAGATCTACCAGCCAAGCTACAGCCAGGCCATGAACAATAAAATCGCATTTGAAATTTGTGTATCCGTTAATAACCAACTGCATCCATAGAAGTCTAAAGTACTTGCTTTGATGACAATGGCAAGGCAGCATTTTTTGTCATCTCAAAGAGAGCGAAAAGTAACGACAATTTTGCTACGGGAATCTTTTTCGTATCCAGGGAAACATTTTTATTTTTACCTGCTGTTATTGTACAAAACTTGAACTTGCCTTGAAATTGAACTTTTGAACAAAACTTTTTTTGAACAAAACTTGAACTTTTTTGCCTTGAAATTGGCTCGAAACGGTGTTATGTCTTGATGAGCATATTAGATGCTATCGATGCGTAAATGAGAACCAGAACATCATTGACTAAAACTTTTCGAAAACTTCTGCATATGATCTGGCACTGCTGCAAAGGCTTATTATCACTTGATTACATACACGGCTTTTTCCACACGGCACAAGTGAAGCTCGTATTTCCTTTTTCCGTGGTTAAACTTTCGTTTTACCTACTTATTCATGCTTCAAAAGATTATAGTTCCCATTTCTAGAACTTAGTCCGCATGTCCGTCTTTAGTGCAAAACACCGTTTACTCGTAGACTTTCAACTGAAAGTTCAGATGCAAATTGTCTTCCAGTGAAAGGTCAGCGTTTCGGTCGCTGCTAGTGCCAAAGGCGGATCCTGTTTCAGAAACAGGCACCAACAAATTGTTATACCTAACGCCTGGACGTTGCAATACAAACGAAGAACGAATGAATCGATTCTGTTTCTTGCGATTCCCGTGCGAAACTACCTCCAACCGACCGTCAAACGGCCTCATTATCCCCTCATCGTAAGGTTGCGAGTTTCTCGAGCAGGACAATTGGCTTTCACACAGTGACAAGTGGGGTGAAGTGATTTCGCGCAGGCCCTCCCTTTCCGGGTGAAACGTGTGGCAGGCATGGCAGTCGAGTGAAAAGGGACTCCGTTTCACCAGGAAATACGGATAGCCGTCTGCATGGCGCACGTGGCACAGTGAACTGTGCCAGTCGGAACTGTCAGCTTTCACTGGTCGTATAAAATGTACTGTCCTGTCGAACCACGGAGGGATAAATCAATTGCAAAGCAATTAATATTCAACGCGTCGCGCTCGTGGTCTCTATTGCATAACGGCGCTGATTAGCGAAATACGTGATCGGGTACCGGGCTTAGGACTTTTTCTTGGTGGGTTGGTACCGGCGAGTGACCTATCTTACAATCTAGTTTCAGTGCTACGCCGATCTGGGTGGTTCGCTGTTCCTTTGTGGTTCTATCTCTTCAAAGCCAGGATTTTTGAACGTTAACAGAAAACTCATCTGATTAAACTAAACAATTCTAGCAATCCCTTTTGGAAGATGAAAATTCCAGTGATTGGTAACTGGTAATTTTCCCCCAATAATTGCATCGGGTATTTCCCACAACGCACAAGCACGTGCACATTTCAAACGAGCGCCCAACGATACAACATTTTCACGCGGAAAAGCGCACCAACTGCAGAAGCGCTCGCTCTGACATTTGCTGAGTGTAATCACATCCACGGAAAGACAACTATAATTCCATTCCATGACTAACGGTCAAATGGTGATCCGTAATCAAATCGGAAGCGAAGCGGAAGAGCACTCGAAACGATTGAGTTTTTTCTCTCGTTATTTTCCCACACTCAATCTATGACGATGTTTTTCCTGTCAGAAAAGAATAATAAACATTGATTTCGATGAGTGTTTAGGTAGAATTTTTGGAGTGATAAGTTTTCGATTAGAACGGTAAAAAACGGCTTGATATGAATCCACGCCGGGTGAGGGATGGACAAGTTTTTAATTAAGTTTTCGATGGAAACTTTTTATTTGTAAACAAATATGGATGGATGCCCAAGAAAACTTTTATTTATCACGCATAGGTGTTGATGTATTTGCAAAAGTGATAATATATGAAGATGAAAACAATTGGTATCAAGGTTCTTACAAAAAAGATTTATGACAGTTAAATTCAAACTTTATTCTTAATTCACAAAGCTGCTTGACAATTTCAACTATTGGATAAACAAAACTGCTTTAACTGTACCTACATGTACCTCTTGCATATGGTCAACCCAATCTAGCACGAACCGTATCAAGTTGCACTGCCGTTCCTATTTTGGTGCCCTTCTAAGGCGAATCAGACTCAGATTTCCAAAGTTCGATTGGCAACAGTACTCGTGCACACCGGCTGTGTCCTTGGTTGGCAGTAGCACACCGACTTGTCGGCCTCACGATACTTAACCCATGCCACCGGCCGTAAACTTGTGCAACTCTCTGTTAGGTTTTGGATTCGGATGTCAAAACAAAGTGGGTTGCGGTTTAGCCCCTGTATGCCCTTGTTGTTCATGAAGCTGCACGTTAAATGAAGTTGCACGCAGATATTTATCAGCAAATAATTAATTATGTTATGGTTAGCATCTACTCAAACTCTGATACAAATCTAATTTATGACAAAGCAAACAATGACTTGCTTAAAACTTGCTAAGATAAAACAACCTTATAAATAATTGAAACATCGCCTGACAACTACAATTGGCTTAAAACTGGGAGGAATAAATAATTTAGTCATGAAAGAGTTAAAGGCGTCGAGAACTGAACTTAAACTGATTTAAATTTAATTCAACGCCAAAACACTGTACTGCTTTCATTTCAAAAACTGATCTTGTGATTTAGAAATCGTTTGATTTGTTTAATTCTAGCACCAACAAGAAACTTGTTTTTTCAAAATCTTCACAAAATCCGTTGTTCACTTGCTTACTACCACACGAAAGTGCATTATCCTTTGTTGACGATGTTTCATCAAGATCAACTTTTCCAAAGGGTGTATTCCGAAATTCGCCATTTAAAAGGAAAAAAACTGAGTGAAAGTTCATGAAAACCCTTCGAGTAAAATAATTTATGGAACTATTTTTGAAACACCTTCGAGTAAACACTATTTTAACAAATAAAAAAAATTTTGATAATAAAACTTTTTTTTCCTTAGAAGTGACCATTTTGATTTGTTCAGAAGAATTTTAGGTAAATAAATTGTGCATCTGAAAAATTCATTTGCAAAAAAAATCTGAGGTGGCCGCATTTTTTCCAAATCACTTTTTCAAATATTTTTTTTCCAGTGTAGGATTTAGGGATTTATTTTTTTTAATATTTTTGAATGGAAATTAGGATGATTTCCTAAAAACTGTCCCTTGTCAACTTATCTCTAACTCTTGCCAATACCGAAAGATCATGAGGCAAAACTGGAACATGAAACTACGTAAAAAAATAAAGTTCTTGTTAGAAAAACTGTTTTCCCTTAAAAGTGTCCACTTTTGTTTGTTTAAGAAACATTTAGACATCTAAATTTTTTGTCTGAAAACTTGTTTTGATGAAAATCGGTTATAACCGATTTTTTAAAAACGTTTTTGTTTTTGAAATGATTGTTTTCAGTGTAGAATCACAAATTCAATTTTTTAAATATATTTTTATGAAAGTATAAACAGTTTTCTAAAGGTCATCGCTTGAAAACTTTACTATAATTTTTGTCATTGTTTAGATATATCGGTTTAAAAAACCAACTTCAGTGAGAGTTTAAAGAGTAATGTTGAGAGTAAGATGAGCAATGGTGAGAGTCTAAAAAATAAATATTAAGTAATATTATGTAAAGAGTAACAGGAGAAATGCATAGACTGAAAGAAGCAATGTGAAGAGAAAAAAAAGAAATGCTAGAAGTAAAGCACGTAACGTAACGAATAAAAAAAGTCACATAAAAAGTGAAAAGAGTAATGTAAAGAGTAAACACCAGTATTGAAAAGATTAAAAAAAGTTATTGTTAACCGTAAAAAGTAAGGTAAAACGTTAAAAGGTAATGTAAAATGGGAAAATGTAATGTAAAACTCGAAAAGAAATGCATTGATTAGCATATAAAAGTATTGTTGAGCATAAAAAAGTTATGTAAAACGAAAAAAATTAAGTAAAACATAAAAAAGTATTGTGAAAAATAAAAAAAATGTAATACGTTGAAAAGTAATGTAAAACATAGAAAAGTAATGCAAAACGTAAAAAAGTACAAAGAGTTAAGAGAGCGAAGAGAGTAAAGAGAGAAAAAACAAATAAAAAAAGTGGAGAGAGTAAAGAGAGTGAAGAGAGTAAAAAGAGAACAAAGAGAGTAAAGAGAGTAAAGAAAATAAAGAGAGTGAAGAGAGTGGAGAGAATAAAGGGAGCAAAGAGCGTAAGGAGTGTAAAGAGAGTAAAAAGAGTAAAAAGAGTAAGGAGAGTAAAGGGAGTAAAGAGAGTAAAGAGAGTAGACAGTAAGGAGAGTGAAAAGAGTAAAGAGATTAAAGAGAGTAAAGAGAGTGAAGAGAGTAAAAAAGTAGAGAGAAAAAGGAGTAAAGAGAGTAAAGAAAGTGAAGAGAGCAATAGAGTAGAGAGAAAAGGGAGTAGAGAGAGTAAATGAAGCTATGAAAGTCAAACAATTCAAGCGTGTAAGGAGAGTAAAGAGAGTAACAAGAGTAAAAAGAGTTAAGAGAGTATAGAAAATAAAAATAATAAGTGTGTAAAAGGAAGTGAAAAAAAGAGAGTAAAAAGAGTAAAGAGAGTAAAGAGAGTAAAGAGAGTAAGGAGTGTAAAGAGAGTAAGGAGTGTAAAGAGAGTAAAAAGGGTAACAAGAGTATGAAGAGTAAAGGGAGTGAAGAGAGTAAAGAGAGTAGACAGTAAAGAGAGTAAAAAGAGTGAAGAGATTAAAGAGAGTAAAGAGAGTGAAGAGAGTAAAAAAGTAGAGAGAAAAAGGAGTAAAGAGAGTAAAGAAAGTGGAGAGAGCAATTAAGTAGAGAGAAAAAGGAGTAAAAAGAGTAAATGAAGCGATGAAAGTCAAGAGATTCAAGAGTGTAAGGAGAGTAAAGAGAGTAACAAGAGTAAAAAGAGTAAAGAGAGCAAAGAGAGTATAGAGAATAAAAATAATAAGAGTGTGAAAGGATGTGAAAAAAAGGGAGTAAAGAGAGTAAAAAGAGTAAAGAGAGTAAAGAGAGTAAAGAGAGTAAAAAGAGTAAAGAGAGTAAAGAGAGTAAAGAGAGTAAAGAGAGTAAAGAGAGTTAAGAGAGTAAAGAGAGTAAAGAGGGTAAAGAGAGTACATAGAGTAAGAAGAATAGAGGGAACATTCATGAATGACGTAGCATTTGAGGGGGAGGGGGAATTAGCAGTTTTGTGACGAAATGTGACGATGGGGAGGGTGGGGGTGGCAAGTCAAGCTACGTAGCAGATACGAAACTGATAAAAAAGTTTGTATTTGTTCTAAATGTTCAATTCTAATACTGTTTTATCTATTTGGGGTCATTTTTGATACCTCCTTGTCTTTTCTTGTTTATAAATGATTCTTGATATTAAAATTTGCAAAAAAATGGCTTGGAGGGGGGGGGGGGGGAAAGTTGTTAAAAAACTACGTCATTATTTAGAGGGGTTCGCAACTTTGTGACGGAATGCTACGACGGGGGAGGGGGGAGTCAACAAAACCTAAAAAAAGCTACGTCATTTATGCATGCTCCCAAAGAGAGTTCAAATAGCAAAGAAAGTAAAAAGAGTAAAGAGAGTAAAGATAATAAAGAGAATAAAGAGAGTACAGAGAGTAAAGAGAGTAAAGAGAGCAAAGAGAGTTAAAAGGGTGAAAAAAGTAAAGAGAGTAAATAGAGTTAAGAGGTTGAAGAGAGTAAAGAGAGTAAAGAGAGTGAAAAGAGTAAAATAGTTGAGAGTAAAGAGAGTAAAAGAGTAGAGAGAAAAAGGATTAAATAGAGAGTAAAGAGAGTCAATAAAGCGAAGAAAGTCAATAGAGTAAAGAGACTAAAGAGAGTGGAGAGAGTAGAGAGAGTAAAGAGAGCAAAGAGAGTAAAGAGAGTAATGAAAGTATAGAGAGTAAAATTTGTAATGAGAGTAAAGAAAGTAAAGATGGCAAAGAGAGTAAAGAGAGTAGATAAAGTAAAGAAATTAAAAAACGTAAAGAGAGCAAAAAAGAACAAAGAGAGTATAGAAAGTGGAGATAGTAAAAAAAATAAAGAGAGTAAAGAAAGTAAAGAGAGTAAAGAGAGCAAAGAGAGTGAAGAGAGTGAAGAGAGTCAAGAAAGTAAAGAAAGTAAAGAGAGTAAATAGAGTAAAGAGAGTAAAGAGAGTAGGCAGCAAGTAGAGTAAAGAGAGTAGACAGTAAGGAGTGTAAAGAGAGTGAAGACAGTAAAAAGAGTAAAGAGAGTAAAGATAGTAAAAAGAGTAAAGATAGTAAAGAGAGTAAAGAGAGTAAAGAAATTGAAGAGAGTAAGGAGAGGGAATAGAATAAAAGAGTAGTGAGCAAAAGAATAAAGAGAGTAAAGAGAGTGGAGAGAGTAAAAGAGTAGAAAGTAAAAGGAGCAAATAGAGTAAAGAGAGTCAATGAAATAAAAAAAGTCAAGAGAGTAAAGAGTGTAAAGGGAGTAAAGAGAGTAGAGAGAGTAAAGAGAGTGAAGAAAGTAGAAAGAGGGAAGAGTGTAAAGAAATTCAAGAAAGTAAATCAAGTAAAGAGAGTGGAGAGAGTAAAAAGGGCAAAGAGATTAGATGGATGGGTAGTGGCAGTAAAGACAATTATGAATTTAAATTTTTTTTCAATTTTTTGAACACCAGACTTGAAAAATGCAAAGTGTTTAGAAAGTGGAATATAAAATGTTTTAAAAATTTAGTGAACGAATGTTTAACCGAAATAACAGTTAATTTTTAACTAGCATTTACCTGTTACAAAATTTCAGGGAACAAGGAAATCGTTTCTTAAATATACACATTTAAAAATCGGTAAGTTATTAATATAAAGACGCTCAGTTTAGAAAACATTGCTGTTTGTCTAATTGAAATTTCGGAACAAAATATCCGAAATATTTTAAACAATGTAATCATCGGTGTGCATTCCCCCGGATCATGTTTTTTATTATTGTTTGCTAAATTTTCAATAAATTGAGGTTCAGCCGTGATTACGCACTAATATGCTCGAGAATAGTTTTTAAGTGTGTAATTTTGGTTCTTTGCGTTGAGTTACGTTGCAGTAATTGAAATTACCCTTGTTTTTTATTTGAACGGGCAAAGACGAACCTTTTTTCTTACCTGATAAGTTAATATTAGTTTTTAATTAATTATTCAAAAACTTAAAGTAAATTAAAAGTTTTATTTATTTATTCAGAAGTAAAAAAAGGAAATTGGACGCAAATCATATGGACTCTTTGAACAGCACAAAAAAGTGCAACGAGAAAAACGAACCTCGCCTCATATCATTGAGTTCTATTTGTTGTACGAATCATATGAGACACTGATTACCATCTAGCCTAGACAACCATGATTGATTTTTTAGTGATTATAAATCACTCAGCTTTCATAATGTCGGTAATCAAGGTGAGCATGTGGAGTACTATCGGAACGACGTGTACCCTAGAGGCAATTGAAAATAAATGAGATTATCATTGATGCACTCCGAAGAAAGATGAAATATAACGAACGCCGTGTTTATTGATTTTCGATTAGCCTCAAAATATATTCACGACGTTTTCTTTCATCGGTACATGAAATGCTATTTTCTAAGGAATGTACTGTTTCAGATGTTAACTTTCCTCTATGCTATTACGCTGACTGCAGGTTTGATCAATACTCCCTCATACGAATATTTAATTTTGACGCCGTAGTCTGTCCCGCTCCGGGTTGACGCACTCGGGAGAGGTGATATTTCACCTGTACATCCACGTCCTATGTGTGGTGCGCTGCATCCAAAAGGGTTACGCCTTATCTTATCAAACGGCATGCCGTTCGAAGCAGTGCGATAAGCATGCGAGTGCGTTATGAAGTGAGTAAGCGTTTCTGATCGTCTAACCAAACAACTCGCAACGAGCTCGCTTGCGTTTAAGTGGGAGAAGGTTTCGTGGAAAATATGGTGCATGCATTTAACACCTAAGCCACATGAATTATGATAACGCTATGGTGACTCTCGCTGCATTAATTATTCTAATATCACTATGACGGGTGTTTTTATCAATAATAAGTACTTGATCTCACATTCTAGATAGTGTGAACTTCTGTGATATACATAGAGAGTCAAGAATTATAGTCACATTTGCATTTCGAAGACGTAAATTTGCTTTATGTTTTGATCCTGCGTAGGTTTCGAAAGTTAAGTAGTGACACACGTTAGTATATCGATTTATAAGTTAAGGAAGCATTTTAGTTGTCATGGGTAAATTCACGAAAATTTTGCATGCAAGTACTGTGTTGACAACTTGCATGCTAGATACCCGATAATGTTGCAAGCTTATTATTATGCTTATTTTAGCGATTGATAAGTTACAAATTATAAATAAACGAATGTGGAATATTATTGATTTTTTAAAATTATTTTGTAATGTACAATCAAGAGCAGATGTTGCGGCGCACCTTGTAGCTGCGGTTGTACAACGATTAATTCGGTTCCGATGCGACCAACACCAGTGAACCTTTCTGCGATCGCGATTTTATCACAAGCACGCTGAACGGTTTTTTCCCCGCTGGTGTTTGTGTCGAACGTCGTCGCTGTTGCATACCCTATTAACCAGCCAGCAGCGGAGAGCGAGTCCGACTGTGGGAATTATCGTTACAAAAACGTTGTTTCTTCTGCTGCATGTTGTCGGCATGCTGCACATGACGAGTAAGGAGCAGAGCAAGAGAAAGAGAGTGCGAGTGCAGGTATCGAGTAGCTATAGGAGGTTTGCTTTGGAGTTAGTTAGGGTGCAGCCGTAATAGGAATAATCACAAAACACGCTCTGCAACGAATGGGCAACCATAGCGTGTAAACACTTATACACAGATGCGCCATGAATGGTTTACTTCCATGTGCAAAAGAAGCAAACATGAAACAAGCAGATGAATGAACTTTTTCCACATCAACCATGTTCATTAATGTGATATTTCGAATCGGCTTGTTAATAAGTATTAAAAGAAGAGAAAAAAATGGAAGAGAAAAACCATTTCGATATGACCGGTTGCAACTGGGTTCATGTTCGAAGTTGAGATCTTTCTATGGTATGGGCAGCGTGTTTGCGTGGTAGCATTCTACTTGACCCTTGAAGGACTGGGGTTCTTGTTATATTCGTAGATTTTTTATATTTTATTACCGAGAGCTAAAAAAATCGATTTTTCCTATGTTAAATCCAAAAAACTTGTCTAGTTGTATAATTTTTCGTGAAACCTGATGCTTTTATATTTTTGGCAGGTTTCTTAGGACCCTAACTATCAGAAAAAAAAGTTGTTTGACTTTATTTATACTTTATTTATTTGGTTTTAATTTTTTTTTGTTCTTTGGAAGGGAGATTTTTCAGGCACATTTTGACATTCAATCATCAAAATACGCACTTTTATCTAATGCTATCGCCAATTGAATATCGTCAAAAGATGAGAAGTTTAATGGGGAACAACTTTTCCAAAGTAGGTAACGTGATTCTAGGTTATTCGTTTTTTACTGTGAAAAAAAGTTGCATTTTCATGTTTTTACAGTCAAATGTTTATTCGCCGCATCAGAGAGTATTATAAATTGAACGAAACTTAATTTTTATGCGGACCTAATACAATTTTGGGAAGCCCTAATGAGTATAGACTATTTTGATGTCCCGAAGGAAAAGCTTTCTTAGGCTCATAATAACCTCCTTTATAAGACAATTTCAAGGTCTGCTGTTAGAATGTTATTAAAATTGATGTCTTGAAGGAAAACATACTGGCACAGTATCGCACTGAGCTATATGTAAGTTTGTTAAATACCTTTTTTTATATTGAACTTTAGCGAGGTCAGATTTATGCCGATGTCCAGTAATTTTTAGCAAAAGGTATAAGTTCTTCGATAGAAACATTAGGACAAATCGCTGTACGATTGCGCGCTACATACGTAGTGTAATACCAGACTGGACTAATGCTATTGGTCAGCTATAACCAGAGCCGGATTTAAGATTCTGGGAGCCCGGGGCCCAGTTTTAAGTGGATGCCCCTCTCCTAAAATCCGACTCTGGCTATAACGACCACTCCGTTATCTTGACTTAGTAAGATTAAATGAGGGTAATATGCAACAAAATATCAAAAAATTGGTCGCAGTGACGAAAATATCTAACACGAGAAAAAATTGCGAGGTAAAATGCTCGGCAAAATATGTATTTCATTATGGCTCATAAAAAATAGATAATCAATATTGTGAAGAAACTGGGGGTACAATTGATTTGTTAAATAAAAATAAATAGATAAATAATATAATACATAATAATAAAATGAATAAATAAATAAATAAATAAATAAATGAATAAATAAACAAATAAATAAACAAAAAAACATATAAATCGATAAATAAATAAATAGATTAGTAAATAAATGATTAATTAAATAAATAAATTAATTAATAGATATAATTTAATTCACACATAGAATAAATAAATGTCTGGCAATTTTTAGCAAAAGGTATAAGCTCTTCGATAGAGGGCTACTAGAACCCTCTGAAATGTGGAGAACAAATCCCAGTACGGTTGTGCGCTTCATACGTGGTGTAATACCAAACTGGACTAATGCTATTAGTCAGCTAAAACAACCACTACGTTATCCCGGTTTAGCAAGATTAAATGAGGGTAATATGTCACAAAATATCAAAAAATAGGTCGCAATGACATAAAACCCAACACGTAAAAAAAAACGAAATAAAATTGTCAACAAAAATATGCATTTCTGTACAGCTAATAACTTTTCAGAAAATATTGAATATGTGGAGAATCTTGGAAAACAGTTATATTGAATATTAAAATTTTAACGAACTTGCCATATATAACTATTTACATTTTTTTAAATATGAGAGATAGAAATATGACACCTTCGATAAAGTTGCAAGCAAAAGTATCTGATACAACTTCTCTGAAGGCACTGGCTGTCTATCACATTGTCTTTGGTATCGTCTAGATGCACCAAAATTCATAAGAATGGTTGAATAACTATAACCTTTCATTTTTTCCGGTTTGAGGTTTTGGAATGCACTTTTTTTCACTTCGGCGACTAGTATTATTCAAACAAGTTTTGCCTCCAGGACATCAAATTAATTCGGGCTTAAAGAAGTAACCATTAGCTGAATGGTTGGAATTTAGAGGTTTTGTTGTATTTTTGTTCGTTTTATTTTGATATCAGTGCATACATTGATTTATGTTTTGCGAAAACTCCATCTTAAAATATTTGATTCATGTTCACTGGTGAAAAGTAAATTAATAATAATATCTAACGTTCAACATAGTTTTAGTGCTTTCTCAGAGCATAGAGAGCAATGGCCTAATCCTAAAGCACACACCCGCCAAACAGGTCGAAGCGAGGTTTGTGCCCCAATAAATTCTAGACTAAATAGTCGGACTCGCAGACACTTTCCTATCCTTATCAATTTGTTTATTTATCAAACCACTGCACTCAGCAGCGCAAGGGCGAATCAACAACATTTTTGCTTCTTCTTTTCACTGCCACTGGCAGCGAGCGGCGACGGTTGGCGGCTCTGCGGGAACCAGTTTCCATAGGCCAAACGGTCGCTCTGTGCGTATATAGTTTTGTTTGCTTTTAGTTGGTGTTGGTGTGGCCCACCTCTATAAGCGGCATAGTGAACGGCTGGCTTGGCCGTCGTCGCCGGAGAGTTGAACCGTTTTCGTCAGCCAGTCAGCCAGTCAGTCAGTTGTTTGAAGTTCGACCGTTACGCGCGGCGTTCCGTAGCAGCCGGAGTCGGTGGATGGATAGTTTTGTTTCGGGGTGTTTCGTTGGGTTTTAGAGTTCGCTCGCGATCATCGATCACGTGTGTCAGTGAGATTTCGCGGATTTGCAAGTGGTAGCCGTGGTGTAGTCGCTGTTGGCGTCGTTGTGTGGGGGACCCAAGTCGCCAAGTGTTCGCTGTGGTGCCTTTCTTCTTGTTTTGTTTCTATCCTCCACCCCCTTTTTGGGGACAGGTTTGGCAAATAAGATCGGTTGACTGGGATTTTGGAATATCGTGATAGATTCGTTAAGTTTTGCGCGGATGTGATGAAGAAATCGCTTGGTTTGTTGAAGTGACGCCGCTAATGTTACATACTTCTTGGGGATTGTCGGTGCTGTTGTGACGCAATCAAATTCGATTTGTTCTGGGGAACGTGGGTATCGATTTTGCACACATAGAAGGAAAAAAACCTTGCCAATAAGGTGCGCTATAAAGGCTAGAGGCCGTTCGAAGGGGTTGGAACTTATTTGTGCCTCGTGGATTAGCTTCCGTCGACCGGATGTATGTTTGAAACCGCCTGCAGACCTGTTTGATTCGAGGAAAATTGAGGATTCGTTACACCCTCCTACAGTCTCGGTTGGGTTATAGTTGTCCTTCGTGGGGCGTAAACATATCAGGTAAACAATCTCGAATATCGATAGAGGCGTGATACTGTTGTGTGAAAGTTCGATGTCAGCTAAGATAATGGATGCATTGTTTTAATCACTTATTTTTATTATGCTATGATGATATCTTGTTTTGTCTACAATAATAGAGTTGCCGTGTAAAATTACATATGTTTGTCAAAGAAAAAAACAATGTTCGTCGAACGAAACAAAAGTCGTGAAAATGTTTACTACCATATTTACGAACTGAATTATTTAGTTATTACTACCATATTTACTACCATATTTACGAACTTTATTTTACTACCATATTTACGAACTGAAGAGTGGAAAACCTTTTCACTCATTTCCTTTCGATGTTCACTTTGATAGCCGATAATCACGGTTCATTCTGGTTTCTGCATCACTGGATGTTTCTCTCCAATTACTGGTTGTATAAATTAGAAAAACTAAAATTACCTCCGGTCCATTAGCCGAGGCCTTGCCCTTTATAACCTTGTGTGGTTTTGCTCGAATCCTACCATTACGGCGTTTGCTTGCTTCCCGGGTTTGCCGTACTTAGCCGAAGTGTTCGCTCAGATTCAGTTTGCATATTAAACAATAGTGGTAGACAAGGTTTCCAGAATCCAGCATGAGATATAAAAATAACCATTTTCCTGCTTGGAACCGGTTTATGATTAGTCGCTTGATTTTCTCGTGTATAGCCCGAGCTCAGGTTGTGAATGTTATAGTTTTATCTATCTCGCTGTGAAAGACCACGCGATCTTTTTCCACTCAAACCCATAAGCAAATGTCTGTTGCTTAATATATAATGACAAATATTATTTATGAATGCTCATAGTCCGCGGTTTGGTTGTTGCCATAAATCTAGCTATAATGACTGGATATTGAGTTTCAGAGATTCGATCACATCATTAACGAAAAATCTCACCGGTTTCGTGGTCGGTTCGTGAGTATGAAATCTCATAATTGAGCTTGACCTCGGTCGATGCTGATAACATGAATATATGGATGACCATGGAAAACCAGTACGTGGAATTTCCCGCAGCTCAAAATTTCTTTAACCTTTCTGAAATTAAAATACAATCTCACTACACATGATACGTGTATACACTGGCGTTATAAAACGTTCTTTGTTCCACGGCTAGTCTGAAGTGCATACACATATCTACCATGTGCGCTTTGGCTTCAAGGCGCAATCATTGCAGCTCAATTTTCATGCTAATGGGCAGCATCGACAGTGACCACGACAACGACGACACGGTGGACGATGGGCCGCAACAACCACTTCGGCGCATTCCGAGCACAGCAGAAATCGTTTCTGCGAACATGTTAAACATCTGTCATTCATACCATCGTGTAAAGCCTTCAGTTCTCGGCGATGACGAACGCACAAACAGCGCAGACAGTAAAACGACCATTCAACGGAGCTTGTATCTGGTGAATACGTATACGTACATGTGAAACTTCGGCATTGATTCAGAAAATTCATGGGAAATTAGCTTGTTTCGTTTAACCATAACACGGAATTCGCGATACTGTTCGAAACCGCAGATGCAGCTCAGAAGCAGTTGCAAACATCAAATGCGCTTAGTAAAATTATTGACTTCCAGTGTTCAACAGTTCGCGGCTGTTTTGCTGGCAATGATTCTATTTTTTTCAGTTGAAGAGTTGTTTTCAATTATACACAGTTGGATGGAACGTCTGCTTGTTCACAATATTTTTTTAAACTTCACCAAATTTCATCCCGGCCTTTAATTATTGGAATATAGGAACCGTTCCAATATTCTTCTCAACATCTGTATTCATTCGATCGCTCTTATTTGTCCGCTTATTTACCGCCGAATTTTACAATTTTTCCAAAGTAAAAGTAATTTTAATTTCAGTTCTCGATTTGGTCGAGTAACCGGAAGGTTTACCTTGGAAAAAAAACTAATGGAATTGGAAGGTTAATTGGACAAATAAGAGCGATGAAATGAATATAGGTATTGAGACGAATATAGGAGCGGTTACCCTATTTTAATTTAGTTTTTATTTCATGGTATTAGAAATTTTTATAGAATTTGTTTCTATTGTTTGTGTTTTACCACAATTCTGCTTCAATATTTTTTACTTGCTTTTCTTATTGTGTTTTTTCATATCTTTACTATGTCTGTATTAAGCGCCGACACGCTCCAAGCAATCTTTAATGTTTGTAGCGACATTGCTCTTATGTATTTGGTACCTAATTTTATTTTGATCGGTTTATGCGTAATTTCATCCCAGTCCCTTTTGTTATAAGACTTCCCGGAGAAACGGGAAATAGTTTTCTGCAGGGAATTGTAAATCTGGCGCGATATTGGCAGGAGGAACGAGGTTTCAAAGATTCTTTCTTTCCTCTTGACAAAGTAAGTCCTTCGTAGAATAAAACTAGCTAAAGGCAATTGTAGAAGTGTCTCTAGGAAATTGTAATTGGTAATATTGGCAGGATTGGCTCGTTATAGTAGAGTAGTAAGCTTAAAACGGAAGGGTAGAAACTTATACACAAGCACGGATATAATGATAAGCATGTCGCTTATTTTCAATAGTTATATTGTCAATAATATGAAGTGCGAAGTACACAAAACGGATTAATTCTTTTTAGCGTATAATTTTGTTAACCGTTATGAGTTTGGCAGGGTACTTGGGTATCAACAAAGTCTATCTTTTCAAACTTTGTTGTTTTAAAAAACAAGGTTAACTTCAACTCAGCTAGCTAAAACTCAATAGAATGATCTTAGCTAGTGGAAATAAACCATTTTTCATTGTCAGGCTGTTTATTCCAGCTTTTTATAGGTTGGTGGGGGGGGGGGGGGTAGGGGGGTGTCTATCCGAAAAAAGGGACTCTGAAATTTTTTTACCCCTAATTTTTTTTCGTGTTGGGTATTTTGGTCACTGCGACCATTTTTTTGATATTTTGTGACATTTTCCTCCTTTTAATTTTGCTAAGTCAGAATAACGTATCACTATTGAAAGTGGTCGTTGCAACCTGACCAATAACATTAGTCCAGTCCGGTATTACACTTCGTATGAAGCGCACAATCATACTGGGAATTGTTCTCCAGATTTTAGAGGGTTCCAGTAGTCCTCTCTCGAAGAACATATATCTATTGATAAAAAATGCCGGACATCGGCATAACAGATGTTCCGAGTTTACTTTTTCCAAGCCACATACTTGACATGTATCATCTTGAAGGTTTTTCATAACCTTCAAATGATAGCGGCTAGGACAATGCCCTGTTATTAAACCAGTATACGTGCTTACAAGGTTGCGTATTCAATTTCGGGGTGTCAATTTCATTCAATTTGCCGCGTGCTGATAGCTCGCTCTACAAGTATAATTTTTTAACATGATGTACGACAAACTTGCAGTCCTAAAGTAATGCTACAAGTTTGTTGACGAAAGCAATGCTCTAACTCTTGTGCCTAAAGTGTAGGAGCCCATATTCAGCGGTATGTTAAATTTTTTGTCAAGAGTTACTCCAAGGTATTTGACATTATTTGAGCGTATCAAGAAGCTCACCTATTAGCCTAATGTCATTAAGCATAATTTCTTTTCTACGTGTAAATGGGACGATAGTGGGTTTTGATGGATTTACATTTAAGCGTTCCTATCGCACCACGAGAAAATAATGTTTAAGGCAATTTGCATTCGGTTTGCGATAATATCATCATACCTGCCATGAACAATAATGACAATATCATCAGTAAATTCAACTATTTCAAAGCCTTCTTCCATCAGTTTTTTGATAAGATCATCAACAATTAATGCCCACAGTAGAGGAATCCCTTAACTGCACGGAAGGGTTCCCACCTAAATAAAATGCTTCTAACTTTTTCAACTATTGACCGATTTCAAATCTAGGCCCGTCCAGAGATTGTAAAATTTGACTATTTTTAGCATCCGGAACCGACTGGAACCGGAGACCGCATCTGGTTCCTGCAAACACGGATTTTCGAGACCATTTTCCGTTGAAACAAATAGTACTATTGTCAGTAAGACCGGACAATAAAGCAAAGCAAAGCCTTGGTGCTACATTCCGATTCGGAACTTGACCTTCTGTTTATTTATACACAGACTTCGCAGCCGACTGTTTAGTGTACAGGACAATTGCGGGGCTAGCGCCACAATCCTACTGACACTAACAGTATCTCCCGAGCCGAGACTCGAACATACGACGACTGGCTTGTTAGGTCAGTATCGTACCTCGAGACCATCTGGCAGATGTAAAGTAATGTAACCGGATGTAAGATGTAAAACCGGACAATATTGGTATCAAAATTTATGAAATCACTCCAGGAGTTGATTCTCACTCATTTTGAGTTCATAATCTGAGTTATCTTCGGAATGGCCATTCCGGAGCAGATTCCCGATCTTGAATTTGGTTCCGAAGAACCGTATTTTCGGGAACCATATAGGGCCAACGGCTCTTTAGGTCTCGTATGCTAAAAATAACAAACTTTCCAATTATTTGACGGGTCCAGATTCAAAATCGGTTAGTATTTTTTACTTTATTTTGTTTAAATATTAGTTTGAAGCTGTTCTTGTAAACTTAACAGGTAATAGATCACCTAATTTATTTAAAATATTTTTCAATAACTTTTTTTCTCTAGATATTTGACATAGAACTACATCACACATCGAGAGAGGGTGTAAAATAAAAACCTAAACATTTAAATCTAAAACCTATACATCGAGAGCGTCACGAAAACTGTCGAATTTCAAATGCTTATAACTCGGTTAGTTTTTAACGGATTTCCTTCGTTTCTGCAGCAAGCGATTCAAAAATTAGCTACGTTTCTATCAAATATCGGGATATAGTAAAGTTATGAGGATAACTACTGTAATATTGAATTATTTAGAGCCATGTCTTTAACGCAAATTTTTACCAACCAGAGCTGAAAACAAATCCAAATGTCATCTAATATTAGTATTTTTGGAACCAGGATGATCTCCAGAGGTTCGACCTTAGACGTCCTTTTGAATACGAAATGGACACGAGAAGACACCTTGGAATGGCCGAATATAAAATTGTAGTATGGGAACTTTTGGAATCGCGACCCCAGAGAACGGAAATGTACTACAGACTTTATTTTACAATTCAAGTTGGCAATTTTCGGTTTCCGAAAAAAGCCAAAAAATTACCGATTAGCAAGGTATTGCTGAATTCCAATGATGCACAAAGACTGAAAATCAACTTCGGTGACTTCCGGTTTCCAGAAAATGAATATCCCCGAAATTGAGATGATGTTCAGAGGTCAGACATCGATTCCAGACTTTTTTGCGAAATCCAAGATGGTGAGTTCCGGCTTCTAGAAAGTAGCCTGAAACGACCATATACCATTCAACATGGATACTTCCGGAATCGACTTTCGGCCCAATATTACCGAATAGCACCAAATATGGACACAGAAGCTAAATATTACCTCGAAACAGCCAGAATGGTTAAATAGCACCTAATATGAGTGTTCCTGGAACCGGGATAGTATCCAGAGGCCATAAAATGACCCAAGTTGTCGTTTTGAATCTTCTTACCAGTGTTGCCCAATGTTCATCTGTACTGGAGAGGTAAAAATCTTTTTCATCAGAATTTTTTCTTCCAAACATTTGTACTGAGACCTGTACCCATAAAACTTGTGTCTCTATCAGGCTTGTGCTCTCACACTGGCGAACAATGCGACGCAGAGCAGTGAATTGTGTGTACAGTAAGGTCGCTTTTTACGCGTTTTTTTTTTTACTCGGGTTGCTTTCCTCCATTACTCAAAAACGGTACACGATATCGACCTCATTTCAATCACGTTTTCCGTTTTAGGCCACGAGTGACCATAAATCAGTTTTCAAAAAAATTCACAATTTTTGGTGTAAATACTCAAAATTTCAAATATTGAATTTTGGTCTCTAGATTGGCCACTATCATATTCAAACGAGGTTCTAACGTTTTAGGACGGTTTTCTTTATTATATTTGCAACTCAAAAAAGTCGTTTTTTACGCGGGCCCATACAAATTTGGAACGCATCTCCCGCGTAAAAAACGACCTTGGTGTATCTGTTTGTTACCAGGTTTCTTCTTGGGTACAACCATGCCTGTATCCTTGAAACGCTTGATGGTCCTATAGACGAATAATCTGCTTAAATTCAGATGTGACAGCTTCCTCCTAATCTTGATGTTAGTCAATCCTTGCAGGTCCAAATCCTTATTTGTTCTCTATTTGAATCTATTGCAATTTTTTTGAGAGCGGAACTGAAAAGTGACAGTATTTATTCCGAATAAACAGTAAACTCTTCACTCTTCCAAAACATTCTCAGATTTCTGTCATGTTGTGATACAACGAGGGGCACTCGAAAACGTGTATCACTTCTATGTTGCCACCATGTATAAAAAAAAGAAAAAATCTGTTTTTTTATAGATAAATCTGTACTTGTGGCAACACTGCTTCTCAAGGTCACCACGTTTTATTCAGAGAGTTGTTTTGTTAGTGTTGGATGAAAACATATTGATACTAGATAGTCTATCGTAATCTTAGCGTTTATAATTAAAAAAAAAAAACTAGTAAAAAAGAGAAGTTCGCTTCGAACTTATCATTTGCGATCACTCTTGAATACAATAATGCAAATGAAAAGCAGCCTTCTCTAGTTCTACGTCAATCAATCGTGGTTTTGCCCTTGGTACCCCTCGGCAGTCTTGGCATACTCATCGTGTGTAACAAAGAGGCTCATATAATTTGCATAGAACACAGAAGCATGTTGAAAAAAAAACGGATGAGTTGATTATTTTTTTCGTGCGCTGGAAGCAAATGCACACTGTGTAAAGAAAGCCAAATATGCAATATCAGAAAGCTTGTATTGTGAAGAGCAAGCGCACAAAGCTCTCGCAGAGAGACTTTCTCGTTTACAACTGATAAAATATAGATAGCGCACATGTATTGCTCATTGATAAGGGCACTATGATGAAAATTTCAGCTATAGTTAAAAATTTTTCTGGCTGTTTCCTTGATAACCTGTTCTGTAGCGTCTACGTAAGGCTCTGCGCTATGCTCACTGTGTTATGCTCACTGAGTTTTTTTACGATCACGGTGCAGGTCTATGATAAATTTAGCCCAGACACAGGTAATTTACTCAACAGCACGCAGCTTTGGCTCTCCTACTCATATTATAGTTATATTCCACACTCTCTACGCACAAAGGCACCACTCAAGAAGGTTGTGCTTTTTTATTTGCTCATTACAATGCCTACTAACAAACTGATGTGAAGCAATTTATGTGTTGAAAAATGCACAAAGATGAGTAAGTGGACAAGACTGCCCCTCGGTGTCATTTTCAACCAATCAATTATTTTCCACTTCATGGAAGTTAAATGTTTTGATTCCCATGTTTTGCCTTGGCTTTTGTTCGGCGAAAGGTACCTTAATATCATTAGTGAGACAGTTTCTGAACTAGTGTTATTTTTAATTTTTTTCCAATTTTTCTAAGAAAATAAACAAATAGAAATGTTCAAATCAGTTCAGCCATTGCAGAGAAAGTTTTCTAGATTGAGATACATGAGATGCGTTTCCTGCTAACTCCAAATTTAATCACAACAATAACAGTTTAAATTTTGAGAATATTTTTGAATCAATTTTCCGAAGTTAAGATGCGGGTAGATTTAAGCAGAAGGCTCATATAATTTTTTGTTCGGAAAAATCAAGACAGTTCGATCTAAAGTAATAATTTTCTGATACTGCAGTTTATGATTATTTTTTTTCGATAGTAACTATTTAAAACAATTTGTTGAAAATCAATGTTCTGGGGCACTGAAAAATCTGAAAAATGTATTTTTGACATAATTTCGACACTTTCAGGAATGTTTCGAGTTGGTGTTGGTGTTGGTGACATTATAGAAAAAAAAACGACATTGCGATTTACTACGCATGTAAGAAAGAGATGCCAGATAATTGTTTACGAACTAAGCCCATGCGGTGGTGGGGTAAATTGACTCTTCGCAATGAAATAAATCAGCGAACATTCTGCAATGCAAAATCTGTTTTCCACTGATTGACAAATAGAAAACGGTATCCAATGAATGGCGCATGATTTTTTTCAGAAGTAACAAACAATGTTTCACCATGAAATTTGACGCGCACGTAGAACTTTGTATTACAAATATCGAAAGGATGATCTAATATTGTTTCTTATTTTTCGGTGATTATTCGAAACGCCATAATCACTATTTTTTTTCTTGTTCCTACTATAAATCAGCGCCGTTCGGCAAATTTTTCACTTTGAAGTTTTATGCTTGCGTCAACGATGTTTTGATTAGTTAGCAATTACAACTTGAAAATAACCTGGAGATGTATTTTGCAGCTTCAGTCTAACAAGTTGGCTTGCTTTCATGGAGTTAAATAATACTTCATATAGCACCAGTACTTGTTATAGTAGCCTTCAATTTTTGCGCTTTTCTGGTGATAGAGATGTCATGGAAAAGGTAATGTCAACTAAAATCTATAACTGAAGGTTGTATTAGAGAAGTTATCCCAACTGTTCTATAACAACGTGTGTTACTTGGGTAGGTATACTGATTCCCAAATGGACAAACTCGTACGTGTAATTCAATAACAATTTTTACCACAAAAGATCAAAATAATGGTCGCAGTAGTCCAAATCTTACAAAAAAATAACAATTTTACGAATTGATTGCTTATAGCTGCAGATATATTTAACTGCGCATAATGCAGCATAATAAAATAACTCCGCTGATGGCTCAAAGTTCCACTAACAAGAAGACATATGAATTATTAAAAAACAATCCCATATTCAATCAGTTAAAGTTTTTATTTTCAATTTCAACTTGCATTGAATCGCAGCTTAAGCTCTGGGGAATGTGCCCGCTGTCGCCGGTACTGGTATGCAGAAGCAGTTCAGGAATTTCACCATTCCATTCAAACAAGTTTATTTGCCGTGCTGTGCGGGCTACAGGACGGGAGGAGGTTTAACTTGACAGGTTTTCAGAGTAAAGAGCAGCATGAACCTGCCTCTCGTGATCGGCGGTTAAACTGTCGAATACATCGATAACAAAAGAATTATCGTTACTGTTGCTAGCGCTTCGGTAACTTTGACGGGGTTTGGAAACTGTCAATCAGTTTCCCATCAGCATGAGATAAGGAGATAATTATAAAATCAAGTTACAATATAAGCTCATCGTTGCTGAGAAATAAAAATCAATACTTCTTGTAGCTCTCATAATAATTTTTATCACAGCTCATTTTTTTGCAATTTAAATTTATACGATAATGGCGCACTTTTCTGCAGCTCGATTGAGAAGCCGATTATCAACCATGTAAACACAAAGTGCAGATAGGCGGAGTTTATTGCAACGGCAGCGTGTAGCGGCATCGTAGCAAATAATGTAAAATTGCTGCATTGGCGTCCGCCTTCTGTCCTCTTTTTTTCACTTATTGCAATCAACACCTAGTCTAGGACAACAGAAGCTGGCTGCTGCGGTCTGCAAACCGTCCGTAACACCGAATGACATCACACTGTCAGCGGTCCACGACGTGCAGGAGTGGCCAGAGCTCTGGGAAAACCGGTTTACTACAGGGCAGTGACGATTCGAAGATGGCCATTGCGAATATGCTCGGGAGGTTATCGCACTAAAAACAGGCATTCCAGAACTATGATTCAGCCGCCGGATGGACAGTTTGGAATGCATTCCGGTGGATTGATACCGATCGGTTGAAAGGTTTACGGTTTGAACGAATAATCAGTTCGGGAGGTCTGATGAATCATTGTCCAGGGGGTACTCAATTACTTTTGTTGGATTGACAGGTTATTGGATATTGCTACTCAGGTGCAGGCCTCAAATTGACTTTTGAAAAGGATGTATCTCAAAGACATTCCCATAATCACGCTTGATTGTGAATTTTTTTCATTGATTAAATAGAGTGATGACACTCACAAATTCAGGCGAAACATGAAAAACATCCACCTAATCAAGTTTGTAGAGTTTTTTTTTCAATTTGGAAAAAACTGCTAGGTGGAAACTATAATCACTATACCGTTGTAAGGGAGTTTCGTTCTCATGTGCGGTGTTTGGTTTTCGTGATTTCCCTGGGGACCGAGCCACGAGCTAGTTTTCATCACTTTCTTTCTCCGTCTCACAGCAATGGTCTTTATGAAACACTTATTCCAATCAGGGCGACTTTCTTTGATCACGCACTGGTTGAAGGTCACGAACTGTTGTTACTCATAAAGATAAAGAGTTTATGCGTAATTTAATATATACCGCTAACAAAAAAGATTTTCCTTTTATGAGGAAATAATTATCAAGATACATTGAGTAAAGATTTCCAACTATGTGAATTTTTGTTCATTTAGTTTCTGAAAGCCATTTGTACTGTTTAGGATGATGTTACTGAAGCAGTAACAACTTCATATAAAATTTAAAAATTTTCATTTCCAGCGATAATAGCATCATTTGTTGAATGCTTTAACAGCATGCAAATGGGAAAAAAGGTCCAGGTACGTGTACTAATGAGTCCAACCTGTTTGTCAATTCCCTTCCCACAAATCGGATTAAAAGACGTTTGTGTCATTGAAAATAACGAAACCGTCCGCCCCCGCATTTGCATTTGTAAAATCCAGATTTACTGATCTAGGTTCCCCGCTGATTATATGCCACCGTGCGAGCTGACAGCGGCAGCAACAGCAGCAGGAATGAAGGAAAAAGATCACATGAACTAACCGTGGCTGGGATTTTTTTTCCCTAATCTCCGGCTGGTTTCAAGCTCACACTGCAAACGTTCCCTGGGTTTATTATGGTACCTAGATGATATTATCAGCAGCTGTCGGCGTGTGTGATAAGCAACTCACACAAAGCATGGGTTGCACAGAACAATTTAGAGACAGCAGCACGTTTCTGCCCAGGATACCAAGTCCCAATTGGGCAAAGAAGGTGCCTCACAATGCCAATTTAGAGTTCTTATCTAAGCATCATCTGCAGTTTGTAATAAAAGCAAGAGATTCGGCCATCAGCAGCCATCCGGTTAATGGAAGGTAAACACGCTTGCTGTGATAACAACCCGTCAAATTGGTCGCCATTTTGAGAGCCGCCGCTACCTCCTGCTATCTTCGGGTGTTTAGAATAAACAGCGCAGAATGATGATTTCAAACCGCATTGGCGGCACTGTCAACATCCTGCGCTGAGCAAATAGCGAAACACAGTTTGGCGTTGTTTGGTTTGCTGCAGTAGGAAGCTTGCGAGTCTCATAGGCTTAGGATATAGCGCTGCAGAGTTCCTCAATGTATCTTTGAGTGATTTTACGCTAACTCGTCTGTGGAGTTGGTAACACCCGCTCAGATTTCATTGGAATTTGTGATTTTGGAACAAAAATCTTAAATGTTTATTTCTCAAAGAGAGCGAAAGTATTTTGCATTTCGATTCAATAATGTTTCGCTGCAATTTGCTGTCTAAGAAGTAGAATGGTTGAATGAATTGGTTTGAAATCTCTCGTAGAGACTTCAAAATTTTCGAAAGTCGCTAGAGCGAAGCAGATCGAAATCTGATTATTCTAAATACTGTTTTATAACAGAGCGCACGTTCTCGAGTGTACTAATCAAATAACGACCGAATAATTTCTTTATTGAATTTGGAACAACAACTTTGCAACGGAGTGCAGTATCGATAAGCAGTAAATTCGACAAATGTCAGAGCGTAACACAACTGGTTCGAATGAATACGATGGTACACATCTTTTTTGGATCGTCTAGCTTTGTATGCTGTATACACACAGCTGTGAAATTCGTATCATAACACTGCTAGAAAGCAGCAGCAGCAGCAGCAGTAGGATTCCCGTATATACACTGGCGAATGAGTTTCATAATGTATTTACGAGGATCATACCTATAGACGGTCCTTTCGCCTCAAGCCCAAACCGAAGCAGATGTTCAGTTTTATTCACTTTTTGCTGCGTTTTTTTTTCGTGCCCTACAGGAAGCCAGTAAGGACCATTACGAACACCATGTCGTTGAAGTGTGCACGATAGTTGGCAGCAAACAGTGTACCGTAGATTTGGTTTATTTGTGTTGCTTCACAAAAAGTTATAGAACATAATCTTTTACATGTCATTTAAAAAAAGACACTGCACATTACATTAAATTTACTGTAATATTCGAGCAGTTTCAAAAATTCCCAATCAAGCTGTCAAAAGCAACCCCACCCGACGGTATTCTGGAGGATGTTTGAACTACGTGGTTAGACGGGTTTCAAGGACTTGAAAGCCCCAACAGGAGAGAGAGAGCGCAGTTTGCCTCAACCATTTCCTGACTGAGCTATCGTTAGAAATCATCATTTAATTCTCATTCCTTACGTTTTAGGTTTATTCGTCTACTAAACTGTGATAAAATGACTTTTATTACAACGTAGATAAACGACATTCAGGCAAAACGACATTATTTAGCAACAGTGTTTATAACACCGTGTAATGGTAGCCAACCAAGGTCGCGACTGAGATCTTCCCCATGCCGATACCGGTTTGACAACTTTCTTCATGCAGTAACTCCCAGTCCATATAAGGCTTACGCAGCACAGGTGCGTTTCTCGCTGATGTAATACACCTTTCCGGCGACGCCGACGACGACGGTCTCCGGGGAATTCGCCACACGTAAAATGCCACCGAACAAGTTGGCAATCGCAGCAACAAAAAACTCACATCACTTCACCAGATTGATTGGTATCTTCGCCAAAGTCTGTAACCGAAGCGAAAGGACCGACCCGGTTTCGACGTTTTGAGTGAGTGTGCTTTAGTGTGATGTTTCGTATTCACCTCCGCGAGCTGCCGTGTGCGTTGTTCGTCCCGCTGCTCTTCAAAAGGCAGTTTGATTGCCATCTCACTTTGAATTACTTCGCAGCATCGTAGTTTCGAGCATTTTGGATCAGGTTTCCATTATCACTCGCCATTGGTCATTCACCTTTTCTCTTCTTTTGCTCCGTTCCCAGCATCTACGCGTTAGATGGCGTGATGGGTTTTCGATTTTCCATTAATCACTGGTAGCGAGTGGGTATTGAAAATTGAACAAAAAAGAGGTATATGGTTAGTAATATATCAGGAAAATTATATACATTTATTACATATTTTTATCCATAGTAACAGTTTGCAATTTGAAGTCCACTTTTTGTTCGTTTAGCAGAACCCGAGAAACTTTTCGTTGCTAGTTGAGCACTTTAGCCTTTATTCTTATTATGTTTAAGCAAAAGCAGCTCATTTGGCACAACTCACTTCTCAAATATTATGTTACATCTCATAGCTTGTAGTTTAATTTAATTAACACTTCAAAAAATTACGCCATGTCAAATAACACTGACATTCTCAGAACACACAGAGCGAAAATACTTATATTGGACGGTATTTGTCCATTTTAGTCTTTTTTCCGGCTTCTGAGTATCATCATAGTTCCAGAAAAAGCCACATTTAATAGAATATGGCCATAGAGAGCTGCGTAGCCGTGAAGTTACAAAGTCCACTTTGACATTCGGGTGATCATGGGATCGATTCTTCGTTAAATTAGGCAATTCGATGTCAAAGGACCTGAACATGGGCTTATTCTTAAGGCTTCCCACGTATCCTTCCTTCTCGTTGAATTCTACAATAATTTAATGATTTCTACATGACAAAATTGGTCCCTTTAATTGAAACCCCTCCAGGAAACGAGGCAGGAGGAACGAGGCCAGGTACATAGAACAATAAGCTTAAATGGAAGAGAAAAACATACACAAGCATGTAAAAAGCATGTTATTTACTCTCTATTAAGCAATTCAATGCACCAAAGTCCTATCCGAACATTTTTCGACGTAGAATTACGTCTTACGGTATAGGGGCATAGGGGTACAAATTGAACACCCGAAAACATCGAGAGCGTCACGAAAATTGTCCACTTTCAAATGTTCAATACTCAGTCAGTTTTCAACATGCATCTACTAAAATGCAGAAAACTGTGATTTTGTGATGCAAACTATTGACTATTGGAAAATGTAAAGCATTGTCTATCACATGTTTCGACCAATCAGAGCTGAACAAGGCATTCTTCACCAGCATAGCCGACGCTAAAATATACAAGCGATTTGTTGTTGTTGTTTTACTCACTCTAGCCAACAAAGACACTCTTAGTAGTCACGTATGAAAGCTAGCATACAGAAATTTAGTTTATATTGCATAACCGATTACTGCAACAAGAGTATGGTAACTTCTACTGGGTACTGGCTCGACTCGCAGCTGGCAGAGCAGTCGCTGATCTTAGCGCAGCAGGGCTGAACAGCCTTCCACAGCAAAGGCACCAACCGGTGGACCGCCCAGTGTTGTTGAACATGTCCGGGTTTGTTAGTAATTTGTCCGCATCTGTCACGTCGCGTTTGCTTTCAGCCATTTGGTCACTGCTAATAGTTGTGAGTGTGCCGGTTGCATATGTGGTCGTTGAGTCTTGTTTGCTTGCCTGCTGTGTGTGTATGTGGAGCGGAGAATAACAAGATAACTAGAACCATCTCGTCTCATCGGTAATCAAACATAACTTGTCACTATCGTGAGAAAAACCATTTTTTAATGCTCTAAATTATATTTGTAGAAGTTAATATATTTTTCTATAACTCATCAAAATCCTGATGACAGCGATAACATCTACGCAAAGAGGTGTGTAATTGAGTTCAGCCAGCGTGGCCGGTGTAACTAATGGAAATGTTTTACTTCCCTTGCTATTCCTTGGTTTACGATTTCTTGCTTGCTTGTTCGACACTCTTATCGGTATAAATCTCACGTATAGAAGCTAGCATGCAGATTTGTAGTCTTTAGCAGGCACTGACAAAACATCAGCCGCATTCGTAACGTTGGATGGGCTGAAGCAGGGGGATGCGCTCTCCAACTTGCTGTTCAACATTGCTCTCGAGGGTGCAGTACGAAGAGCAAACGTGGAAAGAAACGGTACGATCGTCACGAAATCTCACATGCTTCTTGGTTTTGCGGATGACATCGATATCATCGGTATCAACCGTAAGGCCGTGGAGGAGGCCTTCGCACCTTTTAAGAGGGAAGCAGCGAGATTTGGGCTTGTCATTAACTCTGCCAAAACGAAGTACATGGTAGCTGGCAGAGAGCGTGGGAGTCCCCGTGGTGTTGGTGCTGAGGTGGAGATAGATGGGGAACGATTTGAAGTGGTTGATGAATTCGTTTATCTTGGTACGCTTGTGACATGTGACAACGATATGAGCCGTAAAGTGAAACGACGAGTTGCAGCTGCGAACAGGGCTTTCTACGGTCTGCGTAACCAGCTAAGGTCCCGTAGTTTGCAAACTCGCACAAAACTAGCGCTGTATAGGACGCTGATACTCCCGGTGGCCCTTTACGGACATGAAGCATGGACGCTGAAGGAAGCTGATCGACGAGTGCTCGGAGTTTTTGAGCGTAAATTTCTGCGATCGATACTTGGCGGTAAACTGGAAGATGGAGTGTGGCGCAGACGCATGAATCACGAGTTGTACCAGGTATACAAACATGCTGATATAGTGAAGGTAATACAGTGGGGCAGGCTTCAGTGGGCTGGACATGTAGCCAGAATGTCTGACGAGACAGCCGCCAAAACTATCCACAGTAGAGAACCAGCAAGAGGCCGTCGACTCCATGGTAGGCCTCGCACGCGGTGGATGTGCGCAGTGGAAGAAGATCCACGATCTGCTGGCGTACGGGGAGACTGGAGAACGGCCGCTCAAGACAGAAGAAGCTGCACATCACTAATTCGTTCGGCCCTAGACCGGTGAACGGTCCGTTAGCCAACAAAGTAAAGTAAAGTAAGCAAGCATTACGTCGGCTCTCGTAATTTTACGTTAACCTTGCGCTCATTTAGTTATTCTTTATCAAAAAATTTCTGACTCGCATTTTTTGTTTGGCCCTCAGGGTAACAATTTCTGTAACAAAATCGATTTTTTGGAAAATTTTCAGTTTTTGAAGCTTATGGAGTCAAGTTGAAGGTTGGGTCTTTCACGAGAAAATACTGAACCACACATTGAACTATGCGAAAATTACGAAATAAACCATCTTTTGTCGTTTTGAAGAGTTCAAGACACAGGAGACCCGTACGTTTGATTTTTTTTATATTCTTGATAGAATTTTACATAAAAAATATCAAATTTTCTTGGAGGTACATATATATTTTTTATTTCGGAGATATAATCTTTAAAATCTTCAATGTTCACCAAAATCACCATGCGTCCCCATCGAAAAAAGTTACTGCAATGTACATATCATGATTTTTGAAAAGTTCAAGACCCAGGTGATCGTATCGTTAGGTATTTTTGCATTGCAGTACTTTTTTTCAATGGAGACGTGGCGACGTGGTGGTTATGCTGGACATTCAAGATATACATTCCATTTTTAAAATAAAAGAATTTACCTCCGTGAAAATATGATATTTTATATAAAATTTCCTGAGGAATCCAAAAAAACAACAAATGATAGCGTCTTCTGGGCCTCGAACCCTTTAAAACGGCAAAACCCGATTTGAAGCATGATTTTCGTTTATTTGAAGTTTAGTGAAATGTTCGGATAGGACATTAATGCGTGGAATTGCTGTGAGAAATTATCGCTGAAACCGTTCTCTTGGTGACACGAGGCCTTTTAAAATGGATTTTCATGTATTTCAATGGTTGAAAGTAGTGAAAAAATTAAAAAAAACTTTGTTTAGTTAAAATTCATGATCTTTTTATCGATCTATCATCATTAAACCTTCTACAAACAGCACGTCGTTTTTAAGATGAATAAGGGAAGCTTCGTTACCACAAGGTAACAGAGTCCGCTTTGATAAGCGGGTGGTCGTGGGTTTGAATCATAGTAGAATCAGGCCATTTGGTTGTCAAAGGACTTTTACATGGGTTTATTCTCAGGCTCTCAACTACAGACCCTTTTTTCAAGCTGAATTCTATACTTCCCCTGCTGACTTTTATCCTAACAAAAAATAAGTCCTTTTTATAATTAAGCTGGATTGAGTAACGTATAAATAGTTCTCTTCAGGGATTTGTAATCATGGCAAGGTTTAGGCTGGAGGAACGAGGTTCCGATAAGACTCCTTTCTCTTGACAAAATAAGTCCTTTTTATGATAAAACTAATCTCAGGAATATTTATTCTCTTCAGGGAACTTCAATTGGCGATATTGGCACGGGAAACGAGGTTTCGATAAGACTCCTTCCTCTTGACATAATGAGTCCCTCTTAGAATTAACGTGGCCAAAGAGGAACGTTAGGTGTAGCCTCTCTCTAGGGAATTGTAACTTGGTGATATTGGTAGGATAGAAAGAGGCTCGGTATAGTAGAACAGTAAACTAGAAACGAAAGGGTAAACTCTCACACATAAGCACGGATATAAATAAAAAAGCGTATCATTTACTTCAACAGTGATACTGCAAATAATATGAAGTGCGGAGTACAAAAAACACCTGGGCAATAACACAATAGATGTCTCTGGTCGCACTGATAAGTCCACACAGAAAAGAAGATAAATCATAGAGCTTTCGCTTTAGGGAGAAAAAAGTTGGCCATTATCTTGATTTTTATCAGAAGAGCATAGTTTTGAGCGAGTGTGCATCCACTAATTTCAGATTTTACACCCCCATTGGAAACCTATGAAAAAAAGCTTCGAGATACATTCACAAAATTAGGTGAGCGACGAGTTTGTCTTGCCATTCTGATCAAATCTGTTGAACTGTTCGAAAATAGATTGAGAAAACCGATCAGAATGACATGGTAAATTATTGCACACCTAATTATATGAATTTAGACATTTTTTCTCAGCCCAAAATACAAATTTTTATAAAATCCAAGATGACGCGGAAATCCAAGATGGCGGCAAACTTTTTCTACTTCACATGGGGTTCTCATTGTTTTTCTCTAAAACGACGTACTGTTTATTGAGAGTTTAATGACAAAGTGTTGAGATATAGAACAGTAAAAAAAACATTTTTTGAAAACCGGTTGATCCCTGAAATGAGTTTTTTCATTTTTTCACTACACAATAATTCAGACAAGGCTTGTCGGTCTGA
Source organism: Wyeomyia smithii (assembly GCF_029784165.1). NCBI lineage: Eukaryota > Metazoa > Arthropoda > Insecta > Diptera > Culicidae > Wyeomyia > Wyeomyia smithii. The sequence continues at coordinate 91,855,487 of NC_073696.1, forward strand.
ACGGTCAACATTTTCATTCGATTTCGTTTCGTGAGTGTGCGTCGCATTAGGTTTTCGTTCGTAAATGTAAAACAACACAAAGAACAGAGGGTCAATATAGCATTTCGGGTTATAAAGTTGTTTTTTGCCTTTCACATTCCAGACATACTGGTGGGGTTGCTATTTACGCCAAGGAATCAGTCAAGTTCAACATTCTATCAAACGAATCTGTTGAAAACAATTGGTTTCTGGGAATATCAGTTCAGAGAGGCATGACGATGGGATATTTTGGAATAGTCTACCATTCCCCCAGTTCAAGTGACCAGCGTTTTTTGGAAATTTTAGATAACTGGTGGGAAAATTTTGTTGATTTGAATGAATTAAACGTAATTGCTGGTGATTTCAATATTGATTGGCTTGGTGAATGGAATTCGAATCAATTAAAGCAATTAGTCGGTTTTTTCAATTTAAGACAAACAGTTTTTCAATTTCTCAAAGTTAACAAATTTTGATAATGTTCATTCCATTACAGAGGCCAATTATAAAATAACAGATCATGAGACAATTTGTATTTCAATTGAAAACGATCAAAACCAAGAGGATAAAGTAAAAATAAAGTGCTGGAATAGTTATTCGAAAGAAGCAATGTCTCCGCTTGTTTCAAGAAGTTTGAATTTTCATCCAATAACTGGAAATTTGGACAATAAAGCAGCTGTTCTAACCAATACGCTGGAAGAGTGTACCAAGAATTTAGTTTTTGAAAAATTTGTTGAGTTACAAAATTCGAACAGCTGGTACTTTTTAGATCTTGTGCGTTTAAAACGTAAAAGAGATAAATGTTATAAAATATTTTGTAGAAGTAATGATAACGATGATTGGAACAGGTACACCGCGGCGCGAAACATATATTCACGCACTTTGAAAAAGGTTAGATGTGCATATAGGGGAGGAGAACAGTTATGGCAATACCTAAAAAATGTACCAGTTATGGCATGAACCAGTTATGGCCTATGGAGTTCAAATGGATGTATTGCCATAACTGGTACCATTGCGCTTATGCGATATAGCTATAACTGGTGCACTTGCCATAACTGGCTCACCTACCCTATACAACGGAAGATCGATCAACATCAAAATAACAGCAAAGAGTTATGGAAAACTTTAAAAAAATTAATGAAAAGTAATAATACATTATCACAGCCCATAACTTTTAATGGTATTGAGGAAAACTCCGCGCGAGTTATTGCAAATAAATTTAACAGTTATTTCGTTGAAAGTGTTCAATCGATCAATCAAAGTATTGATGTGGTCAATGAACCTGACGAGATAATACAGCCGATCTATAATAACTGTAGATTTGATGGTTTTCATCCTATTACTTTTGCAGAGTTGAAAGATATTTGTTTCTCTTTGAAGAGATCGGCTGGTATCGACAATGTCAACGCAAAAGTAATACAAGATTGCTTTCATGTAATTGGACACGACCTGCTGGACATTGTCAACGAATCCTTACCAACAGGGCACGTGCCTGAAGTTTGGAAGGAATCTCTTGTGGTTCCTATCCCCAAAATTACTGGGACGGATAAAGCCGAAGAGTTCCGCCCCATTAATATACTGCACACATTAGAGAAAATTTTGGAGCTAATTGCCAAAGGCTAATGCATTATTTGAACAGTAATAATTTGCTAATCCCAGAACAATTAGGTTATCGAGAGGGACACTCTTGTGAGTCTGCATTGAACTTGGTGTTAGCAAAATGGAAAGAGAAAATCGAGGCTAAAGAAACTATTTTTGCGGTGTTTTTGGATCTAAACAATTTCTAGGCCCTTATTGTTGCAAACATTGAAGCGCTTTGGTATCGTAGGGACAGCATACAAATGGTTTGAAAGCTATTTGTGTGCTAGAACTCAGAAGACTCGTTTCTATGATTCTGAATCAGTACACTGGGTGTTGTTTATAATTTATATTAATGACATGAAGCGAGTTTTACGGTTTCGCGATGTAAATTTATTTGCCGATGACACTGTTCTGTTCATTGCGGCTAAGAACCCAAATGATGTTGAAACACTTTTAAACCAAGATTCACATTATCTGGCGAATTGGTTAAATTTAAAAAAACTTAAACTAAACATTAGCAAAACAAAATATTTGATTATTTCTTCGGCCAACTCCAGACCAGACGTAAATATTGCAATTAATGGTGAGACGATTGATCGCGTGAATGAAGTAAAATATCTTGGATCTTGGATCTCATTGATGACAAGTTAACTTTTAAGTCTCACATTGACAACGTTATCAGAAAAATGGCTAAAAAATACGGTATTCTGTGTCGTTTAAAAAATGAATTGACTGTTAGTAGTAAAATTTTGTTGTATAAGTCAATCATTTCACCACATATAGACTTTTGCTCAACCATCTTATTCCTTGCAAATAATACACAAATATTAAGATTACAGCGGTTACAAAATAAAGTAATGCGATTATTATTAAGATGTAATAGATACACTTCCTCAAGTTTCATGCTGGACGCGTTACAATGGCTTTCTGTGAAGCAACGAGTATATTTTTTGACAATGGTGTTCTTTATAAAATTTTTAAAAATATGCTGCCTCGATATTTGTGTGATCGAATTGATAGAGGAAGTGATTTTCATAGGTACAACACTAGAAGCGCGGAGGACGCTAGAACACCACACTTTTTATTTAGTACATCACAGAACTCTCTGTTGTACAAAGGAATTAACTTTTTCAATTCGATGCCCAGACAAGTGAAACGTGCAGCAACAATGGCGGAGTTCAAAAGGCTTTGTATTTCACACATAAAATCTGTTTTGTAGACAGAGAAAATCTGTTTCGTTGAACTTTTTGTAAATTATGGAGAAGATTGTAATATTTAAGTTTTTTTTTAAATTTATCTGGTACACTAAGTTATTATGTTCATTGATGATGATGGATTTTTGTTTGAATATAGCTAATAATATTAAATAGTAGAGTTAAAAAAATGAGTTGACTACACATGTTTGAGCCACGCGCGCGTAGACTGACATAGACAATCTGGATACTGAGTACATCAGGGTTAAACCCCTGAAATTGAAACAAAAGGCATATCGGGTTGATAAGTTGCTTTTTGGTTTGTAATAGTATATATATCTTTACCAAGATTTTTAATATTTATCTGTTTTCACGATTTATAACAAAGGGTTGGGAGAAAAAACTGAAAAGGCTTGGGTTTGCCTGTGGACTGTAAAGCTCGTTATCGAGAACTATAGTATCATAGGATCTCTCTCGTAGTTCTGGATCGTTATCCAGAACCAATCCTGATTAGTTAAAGCTCCTAAATGTTAGGTTCGATTCCTAACCAAATCCAGATAATTTTCGGGTTGGACATGTTTTGGATGAGCCTTGGATCAATGATGTTATTGGAAAATCGCTTTTTTTATTTCCAAATTATTGGTATTCTTTTGAAGGGTTACTATGTCTGTATGAATAACCAGTCCGTTATTTGTTTGCCTACTGGTTACATTGTATGTCTCTAAATAATATCTTTCATAGATAAATCGACCAGCTCAAACCAATGTAGGGGTATGAGGTGGGACCATCATCATCATCAACAATTGACACTCGCGCACCGTAGAGATTCACATTTTCATTCATTTGGCGATGTTATTTTGGCCTTTTTCGGTCTACTTCGTTCTATTTATGTTGAGGAATATTACAAGATCAATAATATAAGTATTTTTTTAAAATTGCTCCTCATGACAGCGAGTCTTGCGAGAGAGTCAGAAGAAAAAGATGACGATTATGTAAATGGTTTACAAGCCTAATTCATACACATAAATATCCTTTTTGAAAGAACTTGTGTCACCAATAAGACGGTTTCAGCAAGAATTATTCTGTATAGAGCTATTAATAGAAGTGCGGGATACAGCAGACACCCGGATAGTATCACAAAAATCAACGTTCGTGGTCGCAGTAGTTATCCTAGACAGGAAAAAATGGCTATTTTAGGCTGTTTTACAGCGAGCATCTTTGACACCATGGATTTGAAAACAACAGTCAAAGATTTGAGCGTAATTAGCTCTTCCAAAACAGGCCATCTCTAGATTCAAAACGGCGTTGGACACCAATTTTCGTTTTATGAGCATCAGTTTTCTAAAATTTTCTATGCTGGTTCCTGAAGATGGCGGCATCATCTTGAATTTCGAAGTTTTGTTGGATTATCTTGCATTACAAAATGGCGTTGGATAACGATTTCTTAAAATAACCATTTTTGGTGAGGTTTCGAACAGTTTTATACAGCTTTCCAGATATCGAAAGTCACCACTGGGCTAGAAAATGTAGAGAGTATCCAGGACACGATCACATGGTTGACGTGGAAGTTTGTAAATTACACAGTGCAACAATTTTTTTGCCTTGGCATTTATGTATGATTTTTTGATGAAGTTTGATGCGAAAATAAATTACTCTAAGTTTGAACATATTTCAACTTAAGGGACAACAATGGCGCCATTTTGAATTTTTGAGAAATCGGAAATTTTTGATGTTTTTTCGACGCTATTTTGTTTTAAGACCAATATTAAAATTCTAAGAGTTTGTCCACATATTAACATCTTCTTACCCATCTTTAAAAAAAAACAGATCTTAAATAGGACAAAAACTGAGCTCAAAACGGTGATTCTACGAAAACGGTTTTGGCATGGTTTTAGTATATTGCACAAAGCAAAATAATATCGAGTATGTCTGAGCATTAATGGTAATGCGCTAATATCTAAAATGGTAGTCAAATTATATCTTATATTGAGTAAAAAAGTCTCAGAAATCGAATGGTAGGTATCTGGTCTACGTAAAATGTCAGCAATATGTCGATTTTGCCCCAATTCCCCTACAATACAAAAATAGGTTTATCTCGACGTTAAATTAACTTATTTGAAATCTGTTCAATGTAATATCAAGAGTGTAAGCTATACTCAAAGATACATAAACAATTTGTCTTCACATGATCCTCTCCTTTTTGCGGTGAGGGGGTCGTATTTTACTTTATCGAAGACGCGATGATTCTGTCTAATAGCGAGATTTTTATGTTCTGACCGGTCCTGGCCAAAAATGCAACCCCCTCACTGCAAAGGGGGAGACAAATGTGTTATTGTATTTTTGAGTATCGCTTACACTCCTGATATTATATTAAAAAGATTTCAAATAAGTTAATCTAACGTCGAGATAAACCTGTTAGTATTTTAGGGGAATTGGGACAAAACTGATATGTTGCTGATATTTTATGTGGATCAGACACCTACCAATCGATTCCTGAGTCTTTTTTACTCAATATAAGACATTATTTGACTGTCACTTGTAGATATTACCGTTAATGCTCAAACTTATTCGATATGGTTTCGTATTGGGAAATTTACTAAAACCATGCCAAAACCGGTTTCGTAGAATCACCGTTTTGAGAAAGTCCCTTGAGTTGAAATATGTTCAAACTCGGGGAAATTTAGTTTTGCATCAAAATACACAAAAAAATATATATTACGATGATATTAAGATTCAAACCCACGACCACCCGTTTATTAAAGCGGACTCTGTAGCCTTACGGCTACGAAGTTCCCCCTTCCAAAAGCGATGATCGCTCACTGTAAAAAGTGCACTGTAAACAAAATATTTAAGGAAAACGGTTATAGTTCGACTTCACAGTACCATTTCGAGCTTAGAACAGAATTCTATTATTCTCCGGCCGCATCTGCAATATGCAACACGCAACAGCGTAATAAACTGTTGCTTGACTTAGACTGCTGCGCTCTTGGTATTTGGCTCCATCCGGCATAAGTATAATTCGATTGTTTTTCTTGCAAACCGCAACATGATACAACATGTTATTTTTATGTGTCTTGTGAAATAGCGAATATGATAAAAAAGGGTGAGGTCGCTTACAACATGAATCTAAAATAATCACCATGAACAGAAAGCGAGCTCATCATTGGTTAGTTTTTCCAATTAATTTCAGCTTATTTATTACTGGTTTACAATTGAAAAGATATGCTGATTATTGGACCAAAAGATTGGGGAAATTTCACTTAACGATTAAGACATTAGTTAATATTTAAGATCTGTTTAGTATTACCCCAATACCATTTTGTTCTCAGCTATAAATGTGAGCTGGCGTTTAGTTGACTTCTGCGAAACTAATCCAAAAATGATTGATTTTTATTTCATCTTTACATTAATTCACTAAGATATACCAACTATTAAAATTGAATCATTGAAGTAGGACGTCGTCCTACGTTAAAAAAATCTAGGAATCAAAATCCTTATTAAAATCTATGTGTGATGTTTAAATTTATTTTTATTTTAATTTTTATCAACAAAAAAGGAAGAGGATACGTCATGATCAAAAAGTATGATTTTGTTTTAAGAACGTGTCCTACTATAACACTTGTGCGAAATACGTTATTGTCCACGTTGATAGGTTTTTCCTTCTTTTTCTAGAATAAGTAATCACTTTGATGACTGCTGTAGTTGTTGTTACTGGAAAGCAACATAAGTCATATCACTTTATGAAAAAATTGCAACGTGAAACTGATTTAATCGACTTTTCAGTCTTCTTCATCACCTATTGGATTGAATAGCTTGTACATACAGTTCAAAAGTAAAGCTGTTTACTGTAAAGATAGATTTGAAACACATGATAAAAATAAGCGTTAATTTTAATTACCATGACAGGTGCGATTTCTCTTCGGAACTTATCATTCGGTAATTTTCATCATTGTAAACGTAAAAGAAGTCGACAAATAAAATTCGTTCTTTAATTCGCAATTTAGAACCGATCGAAGATACGACAACTTTAATGCCTTCGGTTGGAAAGAAATCTTCTACCACCGGATGAGAGAAACGAGAAGAATAAACTCAAAAACCGGTTTGCTCCTTCCAGCAGGATGCTTTTTTTCTTGTTGCAAATGTGCCGGTCTGTGGCCTGGAAGTAGGCACGTGTATTTGCGGCCACATGGTGCATGCCTGAAGCTTGTCTGAAAAGATCGGTTGCCCATATGGTGCATTACATATGTAAATATACACTTCCGGGTATATCGGTTGTGTTCCATGCTATGCATTCTAAATCTGAAGGATCTGCATCCTTTCAAATCTCAAATGCACCATACCAAAAGGAAACGTATGGTAAATACATACCTACTGGGAAGTCACATCAAACAACGGCTGAATGCAATTTGCAGCCATACCAACTTGTTGACCAGGATTCCCGAAGCCGTGTATACATATCTTGATTGCAGTAACGGCATGATACAGAATAAACTTCGACAATTTTCATTTCAATTTCTTTGTGATTTTCATCCATCAAGCAATTCCTTTCAAGTTTTATGGTAGCACCCGGCATCGAAACGCTGCTCCTTTTATTATGACAGCCTTCGAGATCCGGGTAACCTAGATTCCTCCGGTGACCTACTCTCCGCTGTAAAATATGGCCCCGTTCGTTAGACGTAATCCCTGCATTGTGCGCTATCAGTAGAGCGACTGATTTTCCGCTTAAGTCCTGACAGCAAAACAAACGGCCAGAAAAGAATGGCTTGTCGGGATTGGACAAACAAGTTAACCCGTTTCCAGACAAAGTGTACATACCGTGTACGTACATACATAGTTGCTTGTTGGGCCGCAGTTACTAGAGTCTTTTCATAACGGTGTAGGATTGTCGATACACCATTTTTTGCTAGTTCACCATTAAGGATATACCTAACACACCATCTATATGGGGATTTATGCCGTTTCGCTTCATAGAGCTGTATCAATTTTTACTGGGTACACGGCAAATCAATGCCCATCAGGGAGAAAGGATATACTGTTGGCAAAATTCTATTACTCTCGTCTGAAGGATTGGAAGCACTTCTTTTATGCTACTGTTTTTTGTTGTTGGGTCTTTCCATCGAGTGGGCGTGCAAATCGTTAGGCAGACATGAATTGCCATTATTCGAAAGTCGTTTGTTTGTTCGTTTGCGGGGAAGGGGTTTTTAAAGAAATGAATCATTAGATCTCCAGTATAAGCTGATAAATGCGTTCAAAGGGTTTCTTTACGGCATTTTTAGTTAGGATGAATGTCGGTTTCTCACATCTTTCACCGCAGAAGTTTTGATGGAGACAAAAGATAAAGTTTAACTTTTTTGTCATCACTCTGTTTAACAGAGCTTCATAATTTCTAGCGTCTTGATAGCTGTATAATTAACTATGGATTTGGGTGTGAAATCAAATTCAGCGAATGTACCACAATCAGCTTCTTCGAGAAAGCGTAACAAATTGTTCGAAAAACGCAAATAGAATTATGGTACGTGACAGCTGAAAGAGGTGTTTGGTAATTATTTTTATAGATTGAAGATGAATGATAAACTCATGCTCTATTTACACATTCTTGCGTGTTTTGCTTCAATCGCATAGTAATTGATTGCTTCAATCATAAATATTAAATTTCTGGAAGGCGGATTTTGATTTCGATTATCTAAGCAATACGGCTCAACGTATTGCTTAGATTGACGCACCTAATTCTATTATTAATTCACATAAACTTCATACGATAGATCACGTGAACGGCCAAATCGAATCGAAAATGGAGAAAGTTAGCTGAATCATTTATGCTGGCGGACACACAATGAGCATTCGCCTAATTTAACGCACTGCTGGCTCATAAACAATCGTTCAAATAACCATTTTCAACGCACTTCCCCAATATTGGCAGTCAAAAAAGAAAATGTCGCCCGCCCGGAAAATTGCTATACATGTCGTAGCGCCAGCGGAAGAAGCCAGCCAGCAGAGCAGTCCAAACGGTTGGGCACTAATTAATGCCTGACCAGCAAAGTCATCACGGTTGACTGAACTGCACTGCAAGCAATGAAACAATACCTACATGTGAAACTGATCGCCGAGCATTTTCTGTATTGTGTGAGCGTTTGAATAGCGCGTAGCAACCGGACCGAAATTGAAATCCCAATTAACTTCAATCGACGCACCACGATAGGTGCTATGTTATAAAGCGAGTTCCTATATTCAATTAGAGTTATGATTTTACCAGTGTCCACTTATATCTAGCACTCGGCAACCCATCACCGGTCGATTCCATTAGGCCAATTATAATTTATGCGCTTCCAGTTGCAGAATTTAGACAGCAGTTGGTTGTGTCAGGCGCTAGTTAGTGTAAAACTAATCCCACACTTTGTTGTCCTACTGCCTTGAACTTGCTCTGGAGAGTTCATTGATCGACACATCATCGTCGGCTGCTGACCGTAATTGTCACCCTCCGGGTAAACCTTTGAGTGAAACCATCATCAGCAATTTCGTTGGAAAATTCGTTCGTTCACGCCTATTATGAACGCCGGATTGTGCGCTGTCATTTGTAATGCCAGCGGAAATTGGCTGTAAACACAACTTTATTGTGTTGGCGATCAGATTTTTTGTGTGTGTTTTGCCTAACAAAGTGATTTTGATGGCAAATATATTGAATGAAGAATTTTCAATTACTTTACACCCGAAAAAAAAGGAAGAAAATGGCACTGAGTGAGAGCATCAGAACTGTAAGTTTATATTTTGTTCAGTTTTACCTTTGTCTATATTAATATATTTTCAAGCCCAATCTTCTTGCCTTTAAGAATCAATTAATGTTTTCAAAAGCTACTGGCGGGTATGAAATGTGAACCTTTTTATAGTATCGATCCGTCTCTTGAATCGATAATTTGTTGGCTTGTGTACCACATACTGACGTTACTCGTATAATGCTTATACCAGCAGAATATTACACACATGCATCTATACTCACCCTGGATTCGGCTTAGCACGGGTCGATCTCGGATCTCGGCAAAATTAGTTCCTCATTCATCGGTCCAGGTCGACCGTGCGTGCGTGCGTGCGTACATGTTTACATATTTATCACCCTTGAACTTCAACCGTGCGCTGGAGCTGAAAAGTTTTATCGCTTTTCAACGTGCCTCCCCGCCCCGTTCGAAGCGTCGGTGTCGGCGGTAGCGGTCTAAATAGGTAACCGGAACGTAAGCAAACGTGAGCCTTTCGGGTAAACAAAATTTTTCTTTCCGTTTGCTAACCCGGTCGAAGACAGTTGCAGCCGCCCGGACGGAAGGATTGTTTAGAGTTTTCGGTAATTTTGTTTACATATTTTGCGGGATAATTTATAGATTCGGCAATTTGTTCGGCAGTCGAAGTGGACATGATGCTGATCGATGTACTCTGTTATGGCTGGTGGGTGTTGGTGTTTGTTTGAACTGTGAAGTTAAATTAGTTTAATTAAGATGTTTTTGGCTGCATTGCCCGTCATATGCTCCGGGGCACATATACTTAGTTTAAAAGAATCTATTCAAGACACGCTCTGTATTTACATACACTCCCACAAACTTACGCACGCTCGGTTTATCAATTAATTCAATTAACTCATCGATGCCAATTTGCCTCCAAGCGGGTTTGCACAAACAGCCGTCAACTGTGCGTGAACTTTTGGTGACATTCGTTGGAAACAGAAGTATTCACTCTGGTAGCTTAATGGGCTCAAGATTAGGAATCATTTCCCATATTTCACTGCCTCTTAGCACACTTCGGTTTACAAATAGTACGTCACAATTCACATCTAATACTTTGATTATCACTTCAAATACAACATCAATATTTTTAGAACTAACAGAGCGTAAATACCTATAATGGATTGTATTAGGTAATTCTAGATTGTTTTCCTTTTTTAAACATCCTGATTCCGGAAATTATCTCCTAGGCTCTGTTCGGGCATCCAGAAGTTGCCATTTTGAATGTCGAAATGAATATTGAAATATTGGTGCTTATTACGGGAGTCACTTTACGGTGAAATATATTTCACTCTCACGCTCACTTCACTTTTTTAGACCTGTGCTCAAAAATCTCTAAGTCCCAGAAAGTCGTTTTTTCCGTTTTTTTAGATAACACCAGATCTTGACGTGTTCTGCATTTCAAAAACATTCGGCACAAAAAAAAATGTTTTTTTCGGTATCGAAAATTTCCTGAACTAGTTTGCATTTTTTTCATCGGGCAAAAAAATGAAAATTTGACCGCTTTCAGGCACGGATCAAATTCTGATTCATTTCGTTACTGAAGAATAAATCCAATATTTACCATTAGATCACAAATTAATCAACTTTAAGACTTATGGCATCTTCGTGGAATCATTTCACTGTTCAAAATGGTCGTGAAATAATTCCACGCGAATCGTCGCTTTTTCCGTTCTCACTTTACTGATATGACACTCATAATAACCCAGATACCGCGGCAGATGTCACTTTGCGACGTTTTTCTCACTTACGTGAGTCCCGTAATAGGACTTTATTCACTTCATTCTGATTTCACCTTGAAGTGACTCCCGTAATAAGCACCATTGAACTGTATGTCGCCAGTATACAGTCCAATACATCTCAGAAACGGAGGGACCAATGTCAAGAAAATTGACAGCATTAGGGAATTTCAATAAAACTAGTTGACCAAGCAAGCTTTGTTTCGTTCATTTATTTTGTTTAAATAAGCTTAAACATTCTCAAACGATTCCGCCGGCCAAAAATCGACTTTGCGATTTGTTTAAAGTCTGCAAATGTATGACGAATCAAAAATTGGATACGTTCAAACCAGCACAGTACCAAAAAATGAAATTTACAACTAATACAAATGAAAGCACGTAACGGTTTCCAGCACATAAAGTGAAAAACATGTACAATTTCACACCGTTAATAATGCACAATAGAGAATCGTTTTAAACCATGTAAATTTGTACGTTAATTTATATAAACTTAAAGCTTTGAATATAAATTTGTATGCAAATTCACAATACAGTAGGTTTCCGTTTTTGGCAAGTTCCATTTTTGGCATGCTCCGTTTTTGACACACTCCGAATTTGGCAATAAAAGGGTTCCTTTTTGGCAACATTTTATAGTACATAGTAAACAATAAATTATACAACAAACTGAGGTGAATTTGTCACCCGTTCTAGGTCGAAAATGTTTTAACTGAAACTGGAAGCATCTTACGCTTGATGATTTCTAACAAGCTCAACTACCAATACTATTGATATCCCGTAGACACATGCATTTTTGTGTATGCCTGAAGAGCTTTGGGTAGAAGTGCCACTGCGACAGAAATGATTGTCTTTTGTTTCTGGCCCCGATTGCTTTACACAGATTACAGGATGCTCGAACTCATTGATGGAGTTGAGCTAGTCGGTTGTAAGCCGGTTGCCCCAATTCGAAACAACATGGTTGATAAAACCAGTGACCGTTTTGGGATTGGTGCTCCTGCTCCGTACCTGGTATGGAGTTGAGAAGTAACTTGCTTAGTTATGTGAGGGGCTGTTCTGTCAATGATTTTGTAACGATGGAATTCCATCGCTTGATCTTCTTGTCTTCTTTTTCTGTTTATTTACACGAAAAGTATATGTTTTTCATAATGTATGTCAAATAAAGCAAGCGCGAATGAATGCAGTTCCCCTAGAATGATATACGGTCATACCTCGGTATAAGGCAACCTCGATATAACGTAACTTTGTTTCGACATAACGTAACTTTGTTAAATATCTTAAAATGAAAGTACAACAATCATTTTTGGGGTGCATAATGTTCTAAATAAATGTTTGTTGTAAGTTTTGAATCCAATAAGTACCGTAAAATGGGGTAAAATTGACAATTTTTTTTGAATGTTTTGTGACTGATTTTGTTTGTCTACGAAAATTGTCCTAAAGGGGCTCAAGACAGGTTTATATATACTGCTAGATGAAGTGAAATACGGTTTGCGCTCCTTTGAGTAACCATAAAGGATTTTGCATCAATGAAAAAAAATTTTTTTGTGCTTCGATATGGGTCATTCCTTACGAAGTGACCACGAAAAAGCACAAACTTGAACACGACCATCACAGATTTTGTTAAAAGTTGGGAGAATTATTCATCTACTGTCACTTTAAATTTGATAATTTCCTCGTGTTCCTTGGAAAATTTCACATATGAAACAAATATCATCCCGAGGTAATATGAGCCAATCTCGAGATATAACATTTTTATTTTATTTTATAATTTATAGACGTACGACACCCGAAAAATGATGATAGGTGAATTTTGAAGAAAATAAACCAAGGAATCCAGAAAAATATTCTTTTTGACCGGAAGTGTTGCCAGATAGATTATTTTTGCTGCATTGGCCGAAAAATTTATTTTTAATATACAAAAATAATCTACCTGGCAACACTTCCGGACAACAACAATATTTTTTCTGGATTCCTTGGTTTATTTTCCTCAAAATTTATCTATCACTATTTTTCGGTAGTCTTACGTCTATAAATTATAAAATAAAATAATTACGAAATTTACAACTTTTTTCGTAAAAATGTTATATCTCGAGATTGGCTCATAATACCTCAGGATGATAGTTGTTTCTTATGTGAAATTTTCCAAGGAATACGAGAAAATTATTAAATTTAAAATAAAAATGGCTGCATTTGCCGAAAAATGTAAATTTAGTTTTCAAATACAAAAATAATTTATCTGGCAACACTTTCGGTCAAAACTTATATTTTTTCTGGATTCCTTGGTTTATTTTCTTCAAAAATCATCTATCAGTATTTTTCGGACATCTTACGTCTATGAATTGTAAGAAAAAGAAAAAGAGATTTTTGACAAAAATTGCACGACTTTGCAATAAAGAGGGGGGTCCTGGAGAGCGGGGGGTATTCCAATCGACACCAAAATTGAGATTTTTCCAAAGAAACAGTAGATGAATAATTCCCCCAACTTTGAACAAAATCTGTGATGGTCGTGTCCAAGTGGCATGTACACTTCGTATGGAATGACCCATATAACGTAACGAAAAAAAACTTACCTTATATCGAGGTATGACTGTATCACAAAGCGAAAAAAACCAAACTTCATATAAATTTGTAAATTAAATTAAGTAGTAATCAAAAGTGAGTAATCACTTAACCCTAAACTGAGTAACACTGTACCCAAAAAGTGAGTAACAATCACTCAGTTTTTAAAACGCCTTGTTACGCAATTATGCGTATTTACGGAGTTACTCAGTTTAAGAGTTGTTCCACTTTTCACGAAAATGCGTCAAATCTTACTCATTTTAGAGTTATTATTCCCGAGCGTGTAAAGAATTCTTCCTGCAACCGTTCAAAGTTGCATGGAATTTTTGGTGGGCTTTTTTATATATGCCAGGAGGACCATGAACCATGGAGATGTTGGGTACGCTCTAAATATATGAGATTTGACAGCGATAGCATATTTCTGTAGAAATTAGGCCTTTGATGCGCCTTTGCTGTGTTTTTTTTTTTTTTTTTTTTTTTTTATTCTCGCTTATTTTCCGTCGGTCTAGTTCCGCCACTGTTGTAGCCAATCACCGACGCCCAGGGAGGCGACTCCACACCCAGGACCCTAACTCACGACCCGTTTATTAACGGACCGGCGCCAACGGCTTTACTTCCTCATGCGATGGAAGGCGTGATCCTAGAGATTTTTCGCCTCAGAAAATCTCCCGGAGTCGGCTAGGATTGAATCTTGACCAGTTGGGTTGGTTGTGAGTGGATCACGCCACCTCACAACCATCGACACCTATGTCGGCGGTGGGATTCGAACCCAGGCGTCGAGCGTGGTTGGCGGAGACGTTACCAACCACACTAGGCCCCCGCTGCGCCTTTGCTGTTGCACTGATTTTGTATGTGACGTATATTATGCGATTTTGCTTTCATTAGCATTTTTGGATGACAACAAATATGTTGTGGAATCGTGAATTACGATTGAAATTATTGAGTGAAAACTTTGTTTGCTTTTTTGAGTTTCTTTATCATTGCTTGTTTCGTCATTAACACAAAGTAGTCCGGTAATACACTTTCTTGCTTCTTCGTGTTTCTTTTTTTTGTTATGTTATTTCTCCTGTTACTTAAATACACCTTATCAGCGCAGCGAATGACATTTTATGACTGATACTGTGAATTTTCGAATGTTTAAGAGTTTTTCACTTGCAAGAGGGTTTCTACCGTAGAAAACGTAGAATACAGTTTCTACGTAGATTACTTACGAGTCCTGAAAAATCGCGTAGAATATCATCCCTGGTTTAAACTCAAAAGACAAATCGTTTGATATGATTGGTTCTATCGGAATGAGATCTGAAGTCAATCGCTGGTCTTTGGGCGACATTCTGATTCCAGAAATACATATATTGAATGGTATTTGGTCACTTCTGGCTCTTTTCCAGAAACCGGAAGTCACCAACTTGGAATTAAAAATGCCATGTGTTGTCAATTCTGACCTCTAAGTATTATTCTGGTTGCAGGTGTACCGATATTAGGTAGTATTCGGCAATTTTTGACTGTCTCCTAGAAACCTTAAGTCTTTATCTTGAACTTAAAAATAGCGTCTGGAATCGATGTATGGTAGTATCCTCCCCCTCTGCCAGAGTATGGAAGAGTCTCAAACCATCATAGAAACATTTTTTGCTCTTAAAAACCCTCACATTTACCATACCAACTTTGGTTCAATTTGCTTAATTAGTTTCTGAGTTATGTAGAAATTTGTGTTTGGTTTGTATGGGAGGCCTTCTTTCCAGAAGAGGGAGGGGTGTTGAACTATCACGAAAATATTTCTTGCCTTCAAAAACTTCCACATGTCAAATTTGGTTATATTTATTTAATTAGTTCCTGAGTTTTGCAGAAATTTGTGTTTCATTCGTATGGGACCCCTCCTTTCTAGTAGAGGGAGGGATGTAGTCCGCATGAAAATATTTCTTGCCTCTAAAAACTTCTACGTGTCAAATTTGATTCCATTTGCTTCATCAGTTCGCGAGTTATGCAAAAAAATGTGTTTTATTTGTATTGAATCCTTCGCTTCCACAGAAGGGAGGGATATCGGACCATCATAGAAATATTTCATGCTTCCAAAAACCTCCCTGTCCAAAACCTGTCAAATTAGGTTCCATTTGCTTGACTAGTTCTCGAGTTATGTGGAAATTTGTATGGACTTCTGCCCCCCTTTCAGAGTAGGGAGTGGTGTCATATATTATAGAAACGTTTCTTGCCCTCAAAAATCTCAACGTGCTAAATTTGGTTACATTTGTCTGATTGGTTCCTGAATTATGCAGAAATTCGTATTTCTTTTGTATGAAATCCCTCCTTTCTAGAGAAGGGAGGGGTGTCGATATACCACAAGAATATTTGTTGCACCTGTTAACCACCACACGCCAAACATGGTTTCATGTGCACGATTGGTTCTCGATTTATAAAGATATTCGTGTTTGATTTTTATGGGAGTCCTTCCTTCCAGAGGTTGGAGGGGTTTCGAACTATCATCAACCATTTAAACTATCAGAACCATTCTCAGCCACAAATATCCCAACATACAAATGTTCATGTCGATCAGTTGATACATTCCAAATTGATTGACTCCTTGCGATTTGTTTATAGTCTGCGAATGCATGATTTCGGTGGAGTGCCAAACCACCATTGAAATTTATGTTCGATTTGTAGGTGTCGAACTACCACTGAAATATTTTTTTGCTCCCAAAAACCTCCACATGCCAAGTTTGGTTTTATTTACATTGTTAGTTCTGAAGTTGTGAAGAAATATATGTTTCATTTGTTTGGGAGCCCTCTCTTTCAGAAGAGGGAAGGGTGTCAAACCACCATAAACTTATATGCTACCATTAAAAACATTCACATGACAAATTTGTTTGTATTTGCTTGATTGGTTCTCGAGCTGTGCTGTGCGTCCAGAAGAGGGAGGGGTATCGAACCACCATTAAATATGTTTTATCTTCAATAGCTTTCACATGCCAAATTTGGTTCCATTTACTTGATTAGTTCTCGAGTTGTGCAAAAGTTTGTGCTTCATTTGTTTGGGACCCCTCCCTTACAGAATAAGGAGGGGTCTCGAACTGTCTCAGAAACCTTTCCGGCCCCTAAAACCCATATATACAAAATTTCACGCCGATCGATGCAGTAGTTTCCGAGCCTATATGGATTAGACGGACAGGCAGACGGGACAGCATTTTTATATGTTTAGATAACAAATAACAAGGGTATCGGCTCTATTATCGTCAGGTTTTACCTATTATCGTAAGAAGGGAAGGCTTCAAATGATGTCCTAGAGCGTTAATTTCTTGCATGATGGTTCTTCATAATGCAGAGCATCTTCCTGCAAAAGATTAGTTTGTCCTGTTTTTCCATTTTTCTTTATTTGGTAGGTTTTTAAAATGTTTTTCCTTAGCATCAACGAGCATTTCAATGGTTTAAACCATATATCGTCGCTTTGAACGCTTAGGCACAAAAAGTCATATTTTTACATATATTTTTAGAAAATCTTAATTTTCTCATAAATATATTTCTTCAACATCTACAAAAATCTACAGGTCACCGCTCAACTTTTTGATTTAGAGCGATTTGAAATGATGATGATTACTGTACACCTCAGACACCGAGAGAATAGCATCAATAAGATCAACCGCGTTATGGAATTGCATTTAAATATATCAGAGGAAGATAGTTTGGGAATGTATTGACTCTTTATGTTTATATTTATATTTTGAGAATATTCCATTCTTGTTTTTATGTATTTTCACTGCCATTGGTTATTTGGCTTTTGTTCTCTAGTTCTTTACAACTCTTTCTAGAAAAGTCTTTATTCTTGCGCCACTGTGGGTTGGAATATTCTCTAAAAAAAGTGTTCTCAATCAAAATGATTCGATTGTTACGGCCAGTCTACAAAGTTTATTAGTTCAAAACGCTGCAAGTTATTTCTAACGACGGTAATAATCGTAATTCCCAGAACACATCCAGTAGCTGTAAACTGCTCGAAGACGTGTCTTATGAAATTTCATTATCATGTAAGTGGCGTCAGTTTTATATCACTGACGTGTCGTAGAACGAACACCGAGAAAAAAATGTTTGCAGACTAGCAACAGTTTCGAATAGTTAGTGGACATTTTAGAATGTTTGCGGTTGGTTAATCAATAACCAAAATATTATCTGAACGCTATCGGTGCGAAAATTACTCAGTCCATCAGAAGAATAACACTCATTTTTGCTTGTGCGTGCAAGGGACTGCCCGTACGTCAGGCGTTCAATCTGTAGGCGTTCTAAGTTCGAGGGTGTTACTCAGCGTGACGTTTCACTGTGAGCGAATGATGAACGGTCGATACATGAGCAATTTGTGTTTCCGTACGGACGCGCCGGTTGACACTGGCTGTCGAGAGAAACGCTTTTGGTGGGAAAACAGCCTGCGGGATGTAGTTAATCCAATTAGGTTTTAATTAGGACTTCACAAGCGTAGAACGAAGGGTCACAGTAAACGTTAACTCTCTCAAATTTACCATGATACTTAACATGATTCCGAACTCGTGAAATAATTTGATTGAAAATTTTGAAACGTGAAATCCATCGCCATCCAGTTGCCAATCTGATGCCGAGAAGGGTTTTATCCATCTTGTAACGATCTATCAAATAAGCACTTTGTTATCTTGTCGACGTGACCCGGTTGAACACTGGCAAAGCCAGTACCAGGAGGGCTGATAAACCGCTCAGGATACGATGACTAGCTCTGCAAGCGCTACATGTATCTGCAGCAAAACCCTGCCCTCTGTACAATTGCACTTGATGATTGACTTTTACGACGATAATTTCGTTTGATCCTCTCTGGAGAGTCGATTGAGTTACCCGGCGTCCCATTTGAACGATTTGGTCGGACTATGTGTGCTCATATAGATATTTATTTTTATCAACCAGCTCTGAATCACCCCGCGGAAAATGGTTATTGAGTGACGAGTGACAGCTTAACATGTGTTAGCACATACACTGTGCACATTTTCCTCTTAATTGGTTCGTGCTGATCGCTAGAGCGATGCACGATGATTGGAAATGCAGATGGTTTATTGATGTGGGTCCATTGGCTGGATGGATATTCAGAAGTTTCTGTTTTATTGTATTTAATAAAAGTGAACTTATGATTTTATGGTTTGAGCACTTTGATGGTTTTGAGTAACGTTGATGTAAAGGCTGTAATCGATGTGAGATGGCATCAAGTTGGCTAAAGATTAACCAATTTTGTACGAAAAGTTTTGAGTATGATAATTTTTCATTACTGTGCAATTTGGAGCGGTGAATTTGAAACTGATGAGAAACAGAAACCAATGTGTCAACTGAAGGCTGTACCGATTCAACAGATGAAAATGATTACCAACAATTCATTTATTGTCTGATATTTTTGAAACTCTCTGGGAATAAATAAACACATAGAGAAAGGAACCTATTTTAGGCAGCTTTCGAGTCTCTTGTGTATTGAGATGAGTTACTCAAAATATGATGGCCGGAATACAAACATAAGTACCTATATCTATTTGTTCGCTATCTTTTTCTATATCAACATTAATTTTCGGATTTTATAACTGAAACTTTAACAAAAATGAGTTTCCAATCGACGAACACTATTTCAATCTCCCCGATCATATTTCAAACAGTTTGCATCTGTTATGCAGGAGATTTTCTTCAGCACCCATTTTTTTTTTGATTGATATTTATTCAAAGATTTCTTTGTATTGAACGGTGTTTTATTTATTCGTAAGACAGCTAGTTATTTAGAGTTTTCGTACTTGTTATTAAAATTGTCGATATTGATCAAAATTCAGGAGTTTGATGCTTGTTTTTTTCTACTGTTTAAAATAAGTGCCACTGCTTCACTGCCCATAAAAGCATAAGAGTCCCATATGGAAATGCTCACAATCCAGAAATTTGCCATTGAAGTTCTAATCTTGAATTTGATGCAAATAGTTATGATTTGACAAAAAGTATGTTTTATTCAACTGTATGTTTATAAGGTGGAACATTATATATTTCCATGGGTTCTAAGAACTTTTGCATGAATTCCAGGCTTGGAAATAAATGATGGGACTCGTTTACCTTTATTTTCTCTCTATATATAAAAAATTAAAGCATATCAGTCTTCACGCATTCTAGGACGGCCAAGGCATTTATTATCATTCCTTATTGTGTATCTCATGTGAACAGTTTATTCAATCCAATTTTTTTTTGGAATGGCCACATTGGATCATATGAATTGAAATATGATGGTTTGGTTTCAACAGATTGCAACATGAACCGGTGCATGTTACTTACCAAAAAGCAACTAAAACTGATAAATGAAACCTCGTTCGACATAGAGTCTATAATCATCATCATCATCAAACAGTTCACGAGGAATCGATGCAGACTGTAAGGCCACACAACTGAACACTTTGAATTCACTCATTCCAGATGCTTAGAAGGATGAACTTAAGATGGGACTCGTATGCCTTTATTTTCAATATGGGACAGACAAGGTTTGGTATTTTTCCAGTATTTTTCAGAACAAACTTTCAAATTTTATTAGGGCACACGAAAATTTGAATTAAATTAGATACATTTACAGTGTAAACTAAAGTTTGCCTAAAAGTCATATGGGACTCTTATGCTTTTATGGGCAGTTCAGGCGTTCCTTATCTTACTAACTATGTTTTTGCAAAGTTGGTTTATTCAGCCTCCTCTCCTAGGCTAAATATCTGAATCTTGGATTTAAAGCTACTCATAGAATTATGTGCAACATTTGCGCTATCTCTTTAACACACTTTTATATCTTTTACTTTTTTTTTCAAATCCTGGTCGTTTTTAGGGACATTCCCTCTTTCCGGATAATCGCTCACAATTTCTCTATTGGGTAAACTGCCGCGAATGTCAGTCCCACCTGCATTTTCAGCAAGTCGAGAAAAACGCTTTTTTATATGATTTTATAACATTGCTTCTTACGAGATGGGACAATATGTTTGGATGTTTTCCAGCAGTTTTCCAGAACAAAGTTGTTGAGCTCATTCATTGTCACGAAACTATGCATTGTTAGCTACCATTTACGCGTAACAACTCAATTTTACTGAAAATGCAAATGGGACTGACTTGCTATGCGCGGCAGTAAAGTTTTGGCGAGCTTGGCATAAAAACAACGTACCACTCCATCACAGGTTTCGCAAAATGACACGACGCCAGATACAGCCAAAACTGAGTGTCAACTTTGTGGAAATAATGGAAGAACAGCAGGTGCTTCTGGGAGAATTCTTTTTTTAAGGTTTGGTCGTTGATGGTGCCGGTCGTTATTTACGGCTGAATTTGTTATTATTTACTAAATTTTTCGCTCCCGCAGATCACCTGCCACACCAAGTACTTTTCGGAGAGTTTCTCCGAAATTTCTCCGAAATATACTGGCCGACGAAAAACTCCAGACCGAGGATCTGCTTGGCGTACGCTTTAATGTAGGTCTCGTCGTCCAAAACGATACATTTCGGTTGAATTAACCACTCGCAGTTCAGATTTGTGGCGCGGTATTTAGCTTCTTTATACTGTTTATCGGTACTTCCGGTTTAATCGGCGCGTTCCTCACCTTGTAGACATAAAGTTCGGTACGCTTTACTGTCTGCTGGACGAACTAGACAAAAAATTGACCTTTTTGGTCTTTGGAAGTAATGTCTCGCCTTTCTTGCCTTAATAGGGTCGGTTGTCTTCGCTTTACCTCTGTTTCCAGCTCGTCGTTGGGTTGTCTCCTTAAACGATATCACGCACGGGACGCGGTCTGTGCCTGTGCTTTCCACGGTCCGGTCTATAAATTTTTATCGAAGCACTTCTCGCTTGGAAGACATCCCGATAAACATTGCACTCTTAAGTAGTTTTACCCAACATTTTTCGAACTGAATTTCTATTTTTAACAACGGCTTTTACCGTTAACACACAAGTTCATTAAGGAGACAGTATGAGCAGTAGGGAGTGCGAAAAATAAGCGGACTGGAAATATGATACAGATTTGGAAAAATATACCGACGGTGCTCTCTTCTTTAACTGAGAACAGGTTGGTATAGTGTAGAATCGAACGTGCCATGTGCTGTTTTGAATGCATGCATTGTTACTTTCACTAAACATAACTTAAACATAAATGTCTTAATCAATTAAGCTTATCAATAGCTTTTAAACATTTTTTCAATAGCGAACCTGTGAAAAAATTAACTAGAAACCAATTGGGAAAACAGCGGCTAACCAATCCCAAGCTTGTCTTCTGTTCGTGACGTTTATTTTAGATTCAGGGTGGCTTCGCCTTTTTTTAAGTTATGTCATTCCCCCAGTTTCGCAAAACGCAAAGAAATTCTATTCCGTATGAAATACGAATATACGTAATATAAATCTCATTCTGCATTAGTAAACGGTGAAACGAAGCTCTCAACCACGCAACAAAATAACACGTTCTATCGTGTTGCGTTCGAAAAAGAAAACAATTAAATTCTTCTCTTTGTCGGATAGATGTAGACAGCAGGAGGTTCATCGCTCTCATTCAATCAACAGATTATTACGCCCTGCAGAAATTATTGCACCAGTGCACAGTGGTACGAGAGCTCATAATCGTGATATCATTTACTCTCCAAATACTAGTTTTATTGACACACCCTCTTCCGAACAAATTTAATATATAAAAAGCCTCAGAGAATGACAGTGAGTTTAAGTTCGTAACTCAGTCTTGCACTTTAGAGACATATGAGTACAGCAAAATGGCAGATAATTTTGTTACGGAAAACTTTGTTGAAAACACCTTTCTACGAACTATTTTTTTGGAGATATAACGTTTTATTTTTTTTTTTCTTCACATAAATATAACGTTTTATGTTAGACTAGATTATAAGATAGGTGTTTTGAATATCTAAAAACTGTAGCATTTAGAAGGCAACAATGATAAGCATATATTTGTATATCATCAAAACACCCAAGTTTGTAGAGCATATAAAAATGATAGGTTCTACAAAGACCGAGCTTTTGTCGAAAAATGTAAAAAAAATATCTCCATTACCTGATATGCAATACAAAAATACATATTTTTTCACATTTTTTAGTAATAACTCGTTTTGTGTAGAAGCTATCATTTTGGTGTCTTCTACAATATTGTGTGTTTAGATGATATACGATTATATGCTGAACATTGTTGACTTCTAAATGTTACAGTTTTTCTTAAGGAAAGTTTTTTGTGACAACATTTTCTATAACATTTCTGAACACACTATTTTTCTAAAGTGCAAGACTGAAAAGTTAGAGCTTGCCGCACCACTAACGGCGGAGTTTCGAACTAAAATTTAATTTCATTCTTTGAGGCTAAATTTTACTAAATTAATTCTTGATTTTACTAATTTTTTGAATTTCACTGATTTTCTCTGAAGATAGCGTGTGAATTAAAATAGTATTTGGAGAGTAAATGAAAAAAGGACACAATTTTAAACTTATTTTTTGACAATAACTCGTTCTGTGTAGAAGCCATCCTTTTTTGATCCTCTACAAAGCTATTTTTCTATTATCTACAAATAGGGTAACCGCTCCATTATTCATCTCTACAGCTAGCTGCCCCAATATTCATCTTATTTCTCTCATTTGTCCAATTTACCATCAAATTTCTACAAATTTTTGAAAGTAAATCTGTTTGCTTCTCGATTTTGTCAAGTGGTTAAAAGTTTTACGTTGAAAATATGGTAAAATTTGACGATAAATTGATCAAAAAGACGTGATGAGATGAATATAGGTACTGAGATGGATATAGGAGCGATTACCCTATATGCTGAGCATTGTTGCCCCCTAAATGCTACAGTATTTAACACTTTCAAAAAAAAAAAATCTAATTTCGAGGTCTAATTCGACATGAAATGGTCCATTCCAAAACAAATGCAGTTGTAAAAAAAGTGTCTTCAGCAAAGTTTTATGTGACAATATTATCTACAGTTTTGCTGAAAATACCATTTCTATAAAGTTAAAAACTGAAGAACAAGATTTTGCAGTACCACTGGCGATGAAGTTCAGAATTAAAACTTGTTGTCATTCTTTGAGGCTTTTTATATACTAAACTAGCTGACCCAGCAAACTTCGTCTCGCCCATGTTTGTGTTTAATTTAATAATTTTAAACATTCCAAATTCATTGATTCCTTGCGATTTGTTTATAGTCTGCAAATGCACGACTGCAAATGCACGACGAATCAGTCATATGGATACGATTAAAATGGGATTTGGAATTTTTACAGAGGTTGGGATTGAAATTATCGATGGGATTGGGAATGTAGTTGGGTTTCCTGTTCCGATGGTGATTATTATTGGGATTATTATTGAGGTTTTGATTGATATTTTACTTGTGATCGAAATTAAGAATTGAGTTTAGATTGCAATTAGGGTTGTATTGAATTAAATAGAAATGAGTTGAAATGGTTTAAATTAAATTAAATTGCAGTACATTAGTATTGGAATGGATTAGTTGAACTTAAGCATCCTCTGGCAGGGAAATCCATCGGCGTTGAGGAATTCACGAAACAATTTTCACCTCTTCTTGACACGTTTTTTTTTTTCAAAAAGACTTTTATTAAAGCACGTTTTCTAAACCGAAACAGCCACTTGCAGTGGAAACATCGAAAAACCAATTCAATGCTATAAAGTTTAATTGATTTCCGCTTTATCATGCTGTGACCTTTTCGACGATGAGAAAACGGAAGGTTTGATAATAAATGATCACGGAAAGTGCTATTCTGCTATACATAACATTGCTGCGGATGCAGAGACCAAGCTTCGTAACATCTTTACTCAGTTATTGGAATTTCGATATTACAAAGTCTGGAATTTCGGATGCTTCCTAGTTGGCTCGTTTTAGCTCTGCTGAAAAATTAGTTCATATGCATTTTTGCGAAGAAATTGCCTTTTTACACCAAACTGTGTTATTGCATGCATCCTAATTGTGTTTAAAGAGCCGCCGAATGGAGAAAAGAAATCGCAAAACAAACCGGACGTTCGTTAAGCTTTTGCTGAATCGTATCGAGTGCCGATGCATTCATTCATCAAACGATGTTGCACAGCAACAATAACGCATTCCGCCTATCATCATACCTCGAGAGACCGATGGTTGCAATGATGGTTATGCCATTATACCGGGAGTTCTACGGTCGTCTAACGACGGTTACCGGCTGCAGATTTAATACACTGATAAAAAAATGCCTGACGATTTTCGGTTTTTTGCTCTTGGCACCATCGAAATAAATATGTTTTTTTGTCAGTGTCTGGTGAGAGTTTGACCGGCTAGCTATCGTCAACGGGGGTTCCACCTCGTTGAGCAGAACCTAAAGCACATCCTACCATTGTGCGATATGCGCGTACATAGGTATAAAAATGACACTGTTGTTTGTCGTACGGCTAGTTCCGAAGATGTACAAGCTGAGCAGTTGTCCACCGGAGCAGAACAGCAAGCCGACTCGCTGGACCTGTCCGTTGACCGGAGTTCAGCCTGATGGCTTTCGGTAAGTTTGTCATTCGAAGCTGGAGTTGAAGTTTAATCTAGAGACCGATTTGCCATAGTAGAATTTAATGCATTGTGCAATGTGCTGAAGCCCTCTTCAAATTGGAGCAACAAATACATGTTAGTGCGGGAAAAAGAAACTAAAATTGTTCAATTGTAATATTTCACAATCAAACACGAGGGAGCCAACTTATGGCGAGGTTCAATTGTACTGGACACGAAACATAGAGATAGCTAATAAAATTTCAAACATTATTTTCCGTCTTCGGTACGGCTGACGACATTCCAATATGGTACCGTACCAGTCTATGAGCGGTGTTATGGAATGAGGGGAATTCCCATTGAATCGAATGAATGGTTTGTTCCCTTGCTATCGTCGGCAACAATTTCGAAACATATGGGAGAAAGTACACATCACCAGAGGGAGGAAGAGCCTGCTTTAAACATAAAGTAACATTTTCGTAAACACGCAACGGGTATCGAATTGTATGTCTGGCTTCCAGCTAAGTATTGATTGCAGGTATGCATGGTCGGATCACCGGCTGTGAGAATGGTATCGATCAACGGGGGTAAATAATCGTGGGAAATTCATTACATTCTATCATAATGCGAGAGCTGTGTGGTCTTGTTCCATATGGTTTTGATAAGAATCTCAACGCAATTTCGTTGGGTTTGATTGTTACAAATTTCACAAACTAAATTAGTTCTTACACTTACAAGATAAAATCTATTTTTTATTTGTTTTAACCGTTCAAATTTGTCATTCATCAAAAAGTTTCCGCTTCTCTGTCCAGAAATGCGGCCAATACTGGAAGCACATTCTGCTAGCAGCCGTCCTGTAGGAAGTAGCGCATTGTGAATTCCACAGTGTACCTACCCATGCTCGAGAGAAAGGAAAAGGCAAAAGGGGATTTGCTAATTTATGCTCTGGGAAATTTTCACACGACCCTTTTCCATCAGCGTCCAGCTTACCTTCCGTAGTTTGTGCGTTGGTTTCTTACCCATTTCTTGCAGCGGTTCCTCCGACGGTATTCTCAATAGCATCTTTTAATCAAATCGTATTAACAATTTCGCCCTTGTTGAAGCCGGTCTCGGCAAGTGAGTAGGGTAACACGACAAATCTGCATCGAAAGCGCCTGGGAAGGGGGAAAATCAGCAGCAGCATTGCTGCCAAGATGAATTTCTTCCCACCTCTGCTGGATGCGGAACGCGAAGGGGGACAATTATGCTCGCTATTGTCGACCGAAAACCTCACCGGACTACTCGAGATGGAACATGGTGCTCGCATTATTATGCATTCGTAGTTTGATTTTTTCCCAGGGGGAGACCGACCGAAACGACGGAGCGGTCATCTTTGGCTGTCATTCGATGTGGGTAACTTGGCGGCTGAAAGGGTGTTGAATTATTAGCAATGTGATATTTCACCTGTGGCTGGGCGATTAGAGAATATAATTTGTTGGGTGATTTGTTGAGAGATCATGCTGGTCATATTTATTGAGTTGTTTTGTTTTAATAATCATCAATTACAGTTATAGCTGGATAAAAAAAATAAAATCAAGTCAAGCCAGAGGTTTTTTTCTCTAATTGCTTAAAAAAAATCAATTTAATTAAATTCCAAACTCTGTTTATAAAACTCAAAGTTCTCCAAACTCCAAACTCTAAACTCTAAACTCCCAACTCTAACGTTTATACTTCAAGCTCTAAGCTCTAAAAACTAAACTCTAAACCCTAAACTCTAAACTCTTGACTCTAAATTCTCTGGACACTAAATTCTAAATACCAAACTCTAAACTCTAAACTATACATTCAAAACCTAAAACTCAAAACGCAAAACTCTAAACTCTAAACTCTAAACTCTAAACTCTAAACTCTAAACTCTAAACTCTAAACTATAAACTCTAAACTCTAAACTCTAAACTCTAAACTCTAAACTCTAAACTCTAAACTCTAAACTCTAAACTCTAAACTCTAAACTCTAAACTCTAAACTCTAAACTTTGAACTCTAAACTCTAAACTCTAAACTCTAAACTCTAAACTCTAAACTCTAAACTCTAAACTCTAAACTCTAAACTCTAAACTATAAACTATAAACTCTAAACTCTAAACTCTAAACTCTAAACTCTGAACTCTAAACTCTAAACTCTAAACTCTAAACTCTAAACTCTAAACTCTAAACTCTAAACTCTAAACTCTAAACTCTAAACTCTAAACTCTAAACTGTAAACTCTAAACTCTAAACTCTAAACTCTAAACTCAAACTTTAACCTCTAAACTCTGAACTCTAAACTCTAAACTCTAATCTCTATACTCTATACTCTAAACTCTAAACTCGAAACTCGAAACTCCAAACTCTAAACTCTAAAACCTAAACTCTAAACTCCAAACGTTAATTTTCAATTCTAAACTCTAGCTCAGCTTAGTTCTGACTGTACATATCAATGGTTGCTACTCCGTGATGGGTCCGAGCAACTCAAGATGCACAATGAATCAACTGAAAGAACGACTTGGAGAGGTAATTTCTATTTTAAAATGTTGATGTCAAACGATGCCAAATACGGTTAAGTTTTATTTCACAAAACTTGTTTCAAAATTCACAAAAAAACCTGAGTTACAAGCGGATGTGTCTATGGAATTCAAACCAAAAACATGCTCCAAAGATGGTAAAAAAGTGATTTTAACTTGCGCATAGTTTTCGTTGATGTGATAAAGTTCATTTTAAACGCTTTTTGACCATTACAGACAAAATTATAGACAAAAAACTGATTTTAAGGAGGGGTGTTCCACAATAAACTCTTTTTTGTCGCGTCCAACGTACAGATCGCAGTATTCAGCAACTGTTTGTCTGTTAAAATTTTCAACAATTTTGCTGAAGGAAGCAATCTGGTATATTGAAAATTAGAAAAAATAATTTTTTATTTAACTGTTAGGTGGATTGATCGGAAAATTAAAACCGCCAAAAGTAAGGCCTTGTTCCATGAAAAAAATTTGCGTACAATTTTGAATACATAAAATCAATTTTTCACAGTCAAATCTAGAACGATCACGATTTTTCGAGATTAGACCACTGTGCACTGTGGGATTTTCAAATAAATCTTTCCACCAATTGTTAATGTCTTGAAATATAACCCTTGGGATGTGTAAAAACTATTTTGGAAGTTATTTCATAAAATGGTGGTTGAAAAACGTGCTTTACAATACGTATTTCGTCGTTTTAATATCACTTTTTTGTACTTTACGAACTTCAAAGGGGCATTATTCAAAAAATGTACCGTACGATGATTTTGAAATTTCGACCAGAGATTCTGGACGTCATAACGAATCGAATGGTGTACTCAGATTTTCTGGTGCATTTATTTTATAATAACGGTCTGTGGGAGCACCGTGTGTCCGTTATATTGTGTTCCCAGAAACAAGTGGTGAACTTTTATGAGACTAATTCATGACATATCAATAGTTGTTGTTGTGCTCTTTTCTGCGGCTGAAAACATGAATTGAAATAAGTTATTACAACAACATTGCAGCGCTTGCACATACGTGTCACTCCTTTTTACAACCATTCACCTCATGAAGTCATCCAAACAGATAATCCACACGTTAACGCATCTACCACAACTACGCAAGTTATCGGCAAAAAGTGGAAAAATCGGTGCACTGAGATGCGACGATTCACAGGTCGAGCGAAACAAAAAGGACCCTAAACGTCTATAGACCATTTACGAAGGGTTTAGAACACAATTCATGGACAAAACTTTAACAGAAAACATGCAACTGGTGGTAGAACGTTCTTAAAAGCAACATCAATATTAGCAAATACCGTGTATCCTACTTCTTGGTAAGCGAACACGTGAAGATTGTATGATTAAGATCGAAAAAAAAATCAGCAGGGAAAAAACCAATATTGCAATTCACACACGCGACATTTTCCTGCACTTTCAGTGCGGCGTAAAATAGGTCGTCGAATGGTTTTTGCTGAGTATGAGCTCGAATATCAACACATAACAAAATCGTAACAATAATTTGTACTTATCTCACTGAATCCATCGAAATTGTTGCATATTCGAGCGTACAGTGGTCCAATAAGGCAAAAAGTGGAACTTAGTTCCATAGCGCCTTTCACCTTCATCATAGTTTAGTGGTGTCTTCGGAACAATTGTTTGTATCGATGACCCGCATAATCGCAAATCGTCAAAAAATTTGAAAAGTTTACTATACTAAAAATAAAAAAACTAACTTTTTTGTGTTAAGAGATAGAGGAATGATTTATTCAGAAAAGTTGTTGAAAATTCAAAAATATGAATTTTTGTTGAACAAATAAAAATCCTATCTTTTTTCGGTATAAAGTTGTGAAGTATATTATATGGAACTTACTTAAAAGTTAGTTTTTTGTACTTAACTTATGCTAGTTGCATTTTACACAAAAGTGTTGTTCAGAGGAAATGTTAGGGCACACAGAACGCATATTTTTGCCAAAGACCATATATCTCCAAAATTTTCCCTTACAAAGTTAAATCATATTTTAGCTTATTTTTTTGATAACTTCAAGAACTGTAGGTTTAAAAGGGGCAAGTGGAATCATGATGTCAATACTTTTCCTTTAAGTTAAGCTGAAGTACTATAAACTCCTTTAGGTTTCATTTGTCCCAATCCACCCATATTAGAGTACGGCGAGCATATGTCACAGTAGGTTTTCATATATCAATAACATTAACTTTTTTGTGTTAAGAGATAGAGAAATGGCTTATTCGGCAAAGTTTTAGAACGAGCAAAAGTATGAAACTTTGCTGACAAACAAAATTCCTATCTTCATTGGGTACAGAGTTACAGAGTATTTTTTATAAAAGTTACTTAAAAGTTAGTTGTTTGTACTTGACTATTGTTAGTTACATTTTACAAGAAAACGTTGTTCTAAAGAAGCATTTGGGCATATAAACCACACGTTTTTGACGAAGGCCACACATCTCCAAGACTTTTTCCTAGAAAGTTGAAGCACATTTTAGCTTATTTTCTCGATAATTTTAACAACGTGTAGAATAAAGATTAGGTGGATAGCGACGGATCAAACTTTTAACAGCTTCGAGCACTCGAGCTAATCTTTGAGAAAAATTATTGACATCATGATCCCACTTGCCCCTTTTTACTTTATACGTTCTTACAATTATCGAAAAAATAAGCTAAAATATGCTATAGCTTTGTAAGGAAAAGTCCTGGAGATGTTTGGCCTTCAACAAAAACGTGTGTTTTATATGCCCAAATGCCTCTTAGAACAACGTTTTCTTGTAAAATGTAACTAACAAAAGTTAAGTACAAAAAAAACTAACTTTCAAGTAACTTTTATAGAAAATACTCTGTAACTCTGTACCATGTGAAGATAGGAATTTTGTTTGTTCAGCAAAGTTTCATATTTTTGCATGTTGTAAAACTTTGCTGAATGAGTCATTTTTCTATCTCTTAACACATAAAAGTAAGTATTATTGATATATGAAAACCTACTGTGACATATGCTCGCCGTACTCTAATACGGGTGGATTGGGACAAATGAAACCTAAAGGAATTTATAGTACTTCAGTTTAACTTCAAGGAAAAGTATTAAGAGTTTTTAACCTATACGTTCTTGAAGTTATCGAAAAAATAAGCTAAAATATGATATAACTTTATAAGGAAAAGTCTTAGTCTTTGGCAAAAATGTGTGTTTTGTGTGCCTCAACAATTCTTCCGAACAACACTTTCGTGTAAAATGCATCTAACAAAAGTTAAGTACAAAAAACTAACTTTTAAGTAAGTTCCATATAATATTTTTTTTTCCGTTATGACTAAAATACTTGAAAAACTGTAGAATTGTCTGTAGCTCTATCCAACATGCAACTATTCATGAATTTTATATAGGCTTTTATGGTTAACTAACCAGCAAATGATACAAACAACTGTGCTTCCACTAACTCTCACACTTTTGGGATTTTTTTTGTGAGATTTGGACCACTGCGACCATTATTTTGATCTTTTTGGCTAAAATCCTATGAAAATTTCAATTCATTTCACTAACTTTCAGTAACTTTCACCTAGAAACGATCCCAACCAAAATTAGGGTACAATGTACTATAAGGCACTGCCGAACATTGCTCAACAACTTAGGGTATGTTCTATTGTTTTTGATTTTATTTCTGAGATCAAGCGCTTCTCACTTCGCGTGCAGATTTATGCTAGAGGCATATTAGCTTACTGCATTGGAGCATATTGGTCCTTGTTTTGGTGCATCTTGGCCACGACCTTGTTTACTAAAAATGGTATTTTTTATCAAAAATAACATTTAAATCGAGCAAGTGAAAAATAACATTAAATTTTCAAATACCACTCAACATGGATTTTTTCAATACCAGGAGATCGAAAATCGACTCCAGGCACCAGATGGCGACTTCTGATTTTTTGTATATATCAAATCGACCCTAGATTCCATTATGAATTCCAAGATGGCGACTTTGGTTTACTGGGAAACAGCATAAATGGTCAAATACCGTCTAATACGAGAATTTCTGGATGCGAGATGGTTCCCAGAGGACGAAAATCAATCTCAAACGCCATCTTGAAATCCAAGATGACGACTTACGGATTCGTAAAATTGTCTAAAATTACTAAATAACACTCAATTTGGATATTTTCTGAACGGAGGCCGAAGTTTGACCTTAGATGCCATTTTAAAATCCAAGATGGCAATTTCTTTTTTTTTTGTAGAACAGCATGAAACTGTTAAAAATCATGCAATATAAGTATTTCCAGAACCGGGATGATGTCCGCAGGTCGAAAATCAATCCCATACGCTGCTATGAATCCCAAGATGGCGACTTTCGGTTCCAGGAAACAGCCTAAAATGATCAATTACCATATAATATGAGAACGAAAATCAATATTAAAATCCAAGATGGCGACTTCTGGTTTTGGTAAATTACGCATTTCAAAATGGCAGCTTTCTGTTCCAGGAAACAGAATACAAATACTATCTAATATGAGAATTTCCGCATGCCCAGAGAATGAAAATCAATTTCAGACGCCATCTTGAAATCCAAGATGGCGACCTTCGGTTTTGGGAAAATATCGTAAAACGATCAAATAGCATATAATATGAATATATACGAAACCAAGAAGCCATGACTCACCTCAAGGTGCTATTTTTTTATCCAAGATGGCGACTTACGGATTAGAAAAATGGCTGAATAACACCCCATTAGCATATTATAGAACCGGGAAGATGCCCGGAGGCGAAAATTCGATTCTAGACACGATATGAAAATCCAAAATGGCGAAATTGGCTGTGAAATTTTACAAATGAATCTAAATTTCGGAACCTTTATATCAGAAGCAATGCCGAGTACGCTTAACTGGTTAGGAATAAATTCATTAAAATCGATTGAAGTGTAGGTTGATATTAGTTCGCGCGTTCCCCTTTTGTTCTATAAAAAAGTCAAGTGTGAATTAGCAATGTAAAATTAATGTCTCTAAAGTTAGAAGTATAAAGTCAGCAGAACAAATAGTTTATAGCATGAAAATTTAGTGCTCATTCTATGCCCATTAAATGCCTTAACGCCGAATTTAATGCTCTGTCTTCCTTTAAAAAATTCTCTGTTCTGCCAGTTAAAAAAAGCTATCAGAACAACATACGAACACAGCATTTTTAGAAAAAAAAAACCATCCTGTAAACTGTTGTAGAATAATCAAAATAATGTGATGCTCATTGAATGCTCATTAAAAAGCTTTCTCTTCATGATATTTTCATTGATTTTTTCAAATTTTTCGAAAATATAATTATGCATTCATAGCTTCGATATTTTGAAAATATTTTTCCCTGAAGACCATCTGGAACCTTTCGATAAATTCGCATGATAATTTTATTGATATTTTTTTTACATTTACATTTACATTCACATTGAACGAATACCTCGAGTCAAACCAAATCGAGTAATTACATTGGCAAACAAAAAACGAGAATAAAATCTGCTCTAATGCTCGAACTAGAAAAAATGAAAGATCATAGCTTTTTGAGAGTTTTTGTGAATTGTGGTACCCCTGGTCGCTTCAGAAGAGTTTGAAGTCTTGGAAGACTTCAACGAAATTTTCCCATTAACAAACGGAGAAGGAACGACGAACCCGGCGAGCAATTATTCTGCGGCCTTATAATGCACTTTTGAGGCTGCTAGGGACACTAAAATTTACAAAGACTATTGAAAACCTGAAATATTTTTCCGGTTCGAGGTCTAGGACAAAATCTGTGTTGACAAGTGTTATCTCAGTGCCATTTCATGTATTGTAATTACATACTGATAAAAATGACAGACTCGCTTTTATACTCCAATTTTATGTCAACAGAATCAGGCTTGCGTTTGAAAAACTTACTAAGTCGAACCTGATTTTTTTCAAGCCATGTCTCCAAGCCATGTTAAAAGCTAAGTTTCGTTAGCAAATTCTCTTGTGGATAATTTTTCTAGACAACAATAAAAACGTCCCCGAGCCATAACTCGGACTTCGACAAAAACCAGTTAATTCCGCTTCCAACCAAAGCTGGGCTGTTTTCAAATTATTTTGAATTAGCCAACCAGTAATATTTTTTATACCTTTCCGCCTGAGGTGGCATCAGTTAAAATTGCTTGTAATTATAAATGCATTGTAAATAGTCTTTCTACTTTATGGTCAGGCTTTATAGTATCGGTCACCTTTAGTTGAGATGTTTTCAGTTCGAACACTTCACACTGCGGTTCTCTAATTTGCGTCTTCACTGGCCGCAAAGGATTGGTTAAAGTCATGCTCCGCAGTTATTTTTGCCACAGGCCAACAAGCGGGAGAGCAGCCCGAGTGGCCAGGTATGGAAGAAAGCATGCAATCCAACAACGTCAACGTGTGCTAATGTGTACTTCTGCCTGGAAGGCGCGTGTATTGGTGCGCCTACAGTCGCACCTGGATTCGCGTGGCAGCAAAGGTAACAACAACCAACACGCGGGCTGGATCGCTGCTGCCTGTTAGCTCCAGTCGATCATTCGTATTTTAGTTTAGTGTTCCACACAGGCAGACCAAATTGGTAGTGTTTTAGCGTTTCGATGGTGTTTGTATCCGCGGCGGGTTGTTACCGTTAGAGAACGTTAAGCCGTCGTCACCGATGCTACCAACACACTAGAAAACATGTCTCTTCATGCGACGGCTGGAGTGCGAGAGAGTGAAGGACCCTCTGCAGGTATGCATTGCCGTCACCTCAGTCAGGTATTTCTAGGCAGTGGCGACGCAACGTACCAGTTTAAGTTTGCTTCCCTTCTCCTCGGCTGGCGAGAAGCAGTTGCTGTCGTCATGCGATATGACAGTTTTGATTTTCATATTTTTTCGTTGCTGTTATCGAACGAATGACGGACGATATCCGCGAGTGCAATAAAGTGTGACCGATTAAGCATAATTTGAACCCCGCTGAAGTGTAAGTGCCTTGTTTTGGGGTGGAGATTTACTGTGGGAATCACTATAATCGGGGCGATTACTGCGTGAAAAGTGGATTAGAATTTAATTTTCTCACATTAATGTGTGTGGTTCGATGTTTAGGGGGAAACTCAATCGCCCTCGTTACGCGCTGGTACTTCGTACCGTTGAGTGCTCTTAATATTAATTTGAACGTAGTTTATGGCTTCCTCCGAGCGCCACAGTCTGGTTAGAAAAAATAAGACTGAATTGAAAAGTGCGTTTTTTATCTCAAACAACCGAACGCAGTGTGTCATCTCACCCACTTGTGACTTAAGCCGCAGCCAGGGGTGACCTAATCATTGCAAGCTGACTCTGCGCTGCAACTGCGTGCATGGATAGTAGTGCTGTTGCTTCCACTAATTTCTGTGTGATTTTAACTAACACTCTGCATATTAGGTTACACAATTTCGGAGGGGTGATTGATTTCGGGAAGGAAGCGACGCATGGAGACTCGAGACCGGAGAAGGTACACGGCATTCCGTAGAGGCGAGGCCTCATTTTTTTTCGGGGCGACATTGGCTGCAACAGATAAGCGGTTTTAAATGGGTGAAGCGGAAGTTTAGGTACTTTTAATACTTGTTTTGGTTAATTGAAATTCTTTCGTTTCTTCTTGCTGGCGAAGAAAGGCAGTGATATATTTCTTTTCCGATCGGCTGCGAGTGTTCGTGTGATCGTGTGTAAATTGGTTGCTGCAGTGTAATTCAGTTTGATTTATAACGGCTGAAGTCGAGTAATCTTCACGAATGCATCTACCAGTGATTCACAGCACCTTTACACGGTGGATAACATGATCATTGGTTCTCGGTAGTCTGAATCATCACGCCT
This sequence comes from Wyeomyia smithii, assembly GCF_029784165.1. Taxonomy (NCBI): domain Eukaryota; kingdom Metazoa; phylum Arthropoda; class Insecta; order Diptera; family Culicidae; genus Wyeomyia; species Wyeomyia smithii. The sequence continues at coordinate 91,891,148 of NC_073696.1, forward strand.
CCGATGAATGGTGAATCATCATTCCGAAAGGTTTTAATATTCGATTTCTGTGTTTGTTCCAAGTAAACCCAAAGTGGGATCAAAAATTTGAATATGTGCATACCTTATGCGATCGGTTGAATTTGTTAACAAATTCTTTTCGACCTACGCTTTGGTGGTGGCCTCGAAGAAGGATATTGGACTCACAATCCAGCTGGTGAGCTTTTTGAATCGAGATAGTGATAGTAATTCCTACACATTTAGGATCGTGCGCAGTCTGGCTGGTCGTACAACAGCTTCGGATGTTCTTTGTTTTGTTTTACACACACTTTACAATACAAAGTTGACTGCAAATAAGACACTAAGCGATCTTGCTGGAATTGATTTATTCAATGAAGATAGCACTTTATAGTTAAAAGATGTAGTGACTGACATCAAGTATGCAGTTTTTGTTTGTTCACATTTCACATTGTATTTCGCCCCAACTCACCTAAACAACGGAGTAATAGAATTATTTCACAAAATTATAAAACAAAATCCCAAATTGTAGGTTCGTTGGCGATGTTGAAAGAACTTGGGTTGAGGATTACACCATTAGCGTTCATATGCTGTCGGTATATTTATATGTCATGAACTCAGTTTCCATCTAGTCGCAATGCTAGAACGAACCATAATGTGTTGAATCAACTAATCCTTAAAAAGAAGAGTTACTACATCAATTTTCAACGGAAGAGGATATATATCAAGTTGTGAAAACAGCACTTCTTCTAGCTTGGATTAAAAAAAAAATCTGCTGAAAAATATCTGTTACGCAGAAAGCGAAAAATTTCAAAAAAGGAAGGAGTAGTTAGCGAAAACCACCTTTCTGTGATAAAGGATTAATATTATAACATGTTTCGAGTTAATTTCAACAGAATTAAATATTATCAATACAGAAAAAACTAACAAATTCAACAAAAATTCAAATCACAGGGGTTTTTCTCCTGGACAAAACACTTGTTAGCAAATGTTAGCATTTAATATTTCGTAGCATATCCCTTATTGTCCATTGCAGCTTTGCATCTTCGAGGCATACACTCGATCAGGTTGTCAAATGCTTTGTTGAATTGGTTTCCAAGCCTTTCGAACTTGTCAACTTGTCAACTAGTATTTATGACTTACCTCTCCGCGATTGATTCTTTGGTTTACGATCACCCAAAGGTTCTCAATCGGGTTGAGACCCAGAGATTGTGGTGGCCAATCCATCACCTCTACTTCATTGTCCTCAAACCTTTTTTGACCATTTTGGCGGTATGCTTAAGGTCATTATATTGCTGAAATATCACCTCAATCAGCATAAGTGAACATAACGTCTCTTATGATGTTGTTGTACATTAAAGGATCCATGATTCCGCTGATCCGATGAATTGGACCAAGATCGTTCGCAGAGACATCCCCAGACATTACATCCGCTGTGTTTTACAGTCATTTGACAATACCTGGGCTATACGCGCATTCCGACCGTTCGGCGTACGCGTCAGATTGCTTCGCTGTCAAATATATTGAACTCACACTCATCACTGTATAGAACTGTACGTCATTTCTGCGGAGTCCAGCCAATATGAGATTGAGCGAATACATGGCTCGATACTAAGAGCTGCAATTCCTTTTTACCTTGAAAGATGATTTTGGAGGATCTTTTTTAATGCACCTGTTGATCAAAGAGTTCTCTCATGTGTTTCACTGAAATCGTTCCAGTTGCCCGATATTTGGAGCATAACCTTGATACGGTCGTGTTTTTATTTTACTCTACCTTGCGTCATAATACCGACGCGGCTGTGCACTCATATAAAATGTTTCAGCATTTTGAAAGATCTGACGTCCGTATGTCACTGGTACAGTCTTGGGATGAAAATGACGGTAAAATGTTTAAATGTTACCTTTTATATCAAGGTTTTGTTAGTTACTTGGCAAGAGGGCGAAGCGCAGCAGAATAGGAAATGGTAAGAAAAGTGAAAACTGCACCGGCTGCGGTCGAAAAATAAACACTAAATACTACAAGGTATACAGCCCTACGGGTTGTATGAAATGGTGACGAAGGACTAAATATATATATTATATGCTGTGATAAACTGTTCATAGGTAAAACTACCGTTTATATTTGATGGTCGTTATTGTAAAAATAACGATGCATGAATACATGAAAATAACACACTAGTAGTAGTGTAGAAAATTCTCATAACTCTTGTTTTCAAGCATTTATAGTTCTGAAAAGAACCGATTCCATAATCTTCAGCTCGAAATGTGTGCTGCAGAACGCTGATGATCGCACCACCGGTAGCATTGAATATTTTGCTTGGCTTCGCAAAATAAAATTTGCTCTCCGCTTTGCCAGCAAAATATCCTGCAGCGTACGATGGTAACTGTTGCTGCCGTTGGCGAAATAAAGGTTAGGTATTCCGCAGTGCCTGGAAGTTGACTCGTATGCAGCTCTCGTTTCCTAATGTCTAACAGCTATACTCCACTCGCTATTGTGTGACCAACTAGACTGAAGCTGAATTTTCTACACGCAGTCTTTTGTATCGAGTTCAGCGTAGATTTTTTGCCATAAGGGCGTGGCCACGCAGTTTCGAGAAAGACAAACGGAACAAAACACATTGTTGAGTCAAAATATGTAGGCAGTGGAATTTATTCCGTCCATGTTATTGTTATCCGTGCTCGGGAAACAAGGGAAAAGCAAGGAAAATGTATGGGAAAGATTGATTTTTAAACTTTTGACCTTTTTTCACCATCAAGCAGTAAAGCAACAATGTTAAACATTATATCAAACAATTGTTTCACATTTTATCTATCCACCGACATAGAAATGACTAAGATGCATTAAGTCGTTCGCTTGCTATAATCGTTTGAAATCTGACGCAACATTTGCCAGTTTTATTTTCTATTTCACAAAATGTAATCTAGTATAGAAAACAAAGACGTAGTCCTACGTCAAAAAAAAAGAAATAAAGTGGGTGGGTGGTATCTAAGACACGACCGCATGGCATTAGACGACAGTATTTTTATATTCCTTTAAAACAAATAGTAGACGGAATTGTAATTCTAGTATTTTCTGTACTTTTATCTAACAGTACATTTCTAAATGCGGAGACGTTCAAGACCTATGAATAATAATATATACTAAAAGAACGGATCTTTTTTTATAAGCGCTGTCACTTCAGAAAAACTTTTCTTCGTAGCTGCACTACCAAGATAATCATTTAAATTAGCGAATTGGTTAAATTTTCCTATCTTAGCAACAAGCAAACTCAACAAGATCATCTGAAATCGGAGACCAGAACGTTGGAGCGGAAATTCTAAGATTGGAAATTGTTTGACATTAAACCGATCAAACTAATGCTGGGTTGGCTGTATTTTGAGAAATTACGTTTATTTCAATAACTTGAAAAAGCAAGAACTCAATTACACGCTTTTTGCGTAGTTGTTATCAAAGTTTTGGAGAGAAACAGGAAAATATATTACTTCTTCAATTATGATTTAGAGCATTCATAATTGTTTCGATGTTTTTCACGATAAAGACAAGTCTGTTATTTTTCTCTGTGTACGACTCGATGGCGTGCGCTTTTATAAATGACTAATATTTGCCACCAACTGCTTTCTGCTGCTTCAGAAAGAGCCATCCGCTTTACCGACCAACGAACGAATGATAAATTCATTTCGATGGCGTGCGTATGATATCGGTACAGTTTTGGAATGAAAATGATGGGGTGAAATGTTCGAATGGTACCTTTTACATCAAGATTTCGTCAGTTATTTGGAAAGAGGGAGGAGTTTAGTAGAATAGGGAATGGCAAGAAAAGTAAAACAAATACAGCAACAAATTGTTTACAAAGTCATATCGGTTGTATACGTCAGTGTCGGCTGGCCTTGGGAAGAGAGTTAGTGATTGGTTACTCGGTATGATTTAAACAATCGATGTTATTTTCCAATTTTTCAATAGTGTAGCTCAAACAATAGGTTGTTTTTGTTACATAAATTTGACCGTAAAAAAATTCTGAGCGGTTGATGCCAAAACCTCGATATTCTGAACAGAAATAACTGATATATTAGCGTTCAAAACCTAATCCCTTTTCTCTGGTTTTCCCTGGTTGAATTACTAGATTTTCAGGTGCCTAACTTTGAGATAGACGTTAGTCCAACGTCAAAACTCGATTATAAGATTATTTGAATGGCTTTTATCGCTATCAGCAACGTTTTGTAAAGGAAAAATTTCCAAAAAGTCTCAGTTACCGTTGATTCTTGTTCTCTGGTTATTTCAGGCCGAATTTCCAGCCATTTTTGGCACTTTCGCAGTTACCCTTAGTTCTCCTTACAACCGCCAGATATACGAGTGGAACCCGGCACGAATTGACCATAGTACCGATCTTTTCTTTCTTTTCACGATCAGCATCTAGCATCCGTTTTGGAATGAAAATGATGGTAAGATGTTTGAATATTACCTTTCATAAAACTCCAGTAAGCGTGGCGTGTGTACTAGAGTGAGTAAAACAACAACAACAACAAATTGTTCCAAAGTCAGATCGGCTGTAAAATTTAGTATCGGCTGTGCTTGTGAAATAAGGTTGATTGGTTGTTCGATATGATTTGGACAATCCATGTTATATACCAATTTTTTCAATAGTGTCTCAATCAATCTGTTTGAGCATGTCATCATGGAGCCCTTGCTCGCTCACTGTAAAGCTTTTATGAGCATTGACCAACATGACGGTATGGTGAAACGTGCTCAGACGGATTTCATTTACACTGACATGACAGCTGCCTTCGAATAACCTAAACCATCGCTAACCATCTCAAAATTTGACAATCTTGGAAATAAAGGGAATCTACCACTATGGTTTAAATCGTACCTTACCGGTCGTCGTCTAACCGTTACTATTAAAGACTACCAATCCTCTAATTTTGACGCTACGTCTGGAATACCGCAGGGAAGTTACTTAGGACCGCTTATTTTCCTGTTCTATTTTGATGACGTGAACCTAGTTATTGGAGAAGCACGGTTTTCTTAGGCGGACGACCTTACACTATATATTCAAGTTCACACAATTGAAGACTGTCACTTCCTTCAAAGTTAGCTAGATATTTTTACCGATTGGTGCCATCAGAGCCGTATGGACGTTAACCCATCTAAATGCTCGATTATATCATGTCCGCGGAAAAAACAGGCCTTATATTACAAACACGCTTTACTTTGAACTAAAATCGAGCGCTGTTTACGCGTTTAAGTTAAAGACTAAAGGGTAATTTTGGATTTCCAGCTCACATTCAAGCCTCACATTTCGTTCTCCGTCGACAAAGTCTCTAGAGTTCTGGGATTCACAGATTTCCATTTTTTGTGAGAATTACCGTGTTCACGGAGACATTATCATCACCTCCCCCCTCCCGTGGACAAGCGTGGACATTTGCGTAGGTACCTCCTATCCCCTTAAGTTATCAACAGTAAATGTTGATGTCCCCTTATGAAGTGAAAAAAAGTTAAAAGGATGTGTATGAGCCACGACTACGAGGTCAATGTAAAATTACGATGTAACCCCCAAGAGGCGTTGTTGAAGTCATTCGAAAAAAAATATGTGCAATTTTCTGAGCAAGACTTAATTTTTGAAAAATGTTTATCGTTGTTCTTTGATTTTTAATGAAGAATAGAAAACTGCTCGAAATACCTTAAATGACAGTTCTCCCATATACCGTACATGGGCAAACTGTCATTTAAGACATTTCGAGCAGTTGTTTATTTTTGCTCAAAAAATGCGGTTTTTTTTTTCAAATGACATAAAAACTGGGTATAGCTTTAGGACCCAATTGTCAGTAGAGCACCACTGCATCGTCGAAAAACAAAACCAATACTGCTCAATGAGATTGTTATGCAAAATTCTAAATTTTATATAAAAAAAAAAAAAGAATTTCACCCTATATAAAGCGATACTAGGCTATTTTAGGCTGTTTTCCAGAAACCGGAAGACGCCATCTTGGATTTCAAAATAGTATCTGTGATTGATTTTTGGCCTCTGTATATTATCCCGATTACGGCAATAGGCATATTGGGACTTAATGCTGTTTTCCAGATAGTCTCCCAGATGGTCTCGAGGTACTAACAAGCCAGTCGTCGTAAGTTCGAGTCTCGGCTCGGGAGAGACTGTTAGTGTCAGTAGGATAGTAGCGCTAGCCCCGCAATTGTCCTGTACACTAAACAGTCGGCTGCGAAGTCTGTGTAATAATAAACAGAAGGTCAAGTTCCGAATCGGAATGTAGCACCAAGGCTTTGCTTTGCTTTGCGGTTTTCCAGAAACCGGAGTTCACCATCTTAGAATCCAAAATGACGTCTGAGTCGATTTTAGGCCTTTAGAAATCAACCCGGTTCTGGAAATACTCATAGTAAATGGTTTTTGGCGTTGCCTTTAGCTCTGATTGGTCGAAAGCAAGCAAAGTGAAGGCTTGGTACTACGTTAAGGTGAAACGGTATTGAAGCCACAAACGGTTGATTTCGAGCCACTTCGAATTTCAGAAGCACAAGATTCGGAAATAGATAATGCATTCTCTGTGAGAACGCTATTTTATATTTGCTTTGCAGCAATAGCGTTTCCACAAGTGTCGCATTAAATGTTACCGAGTCTTGTGCTTTTGAAAATTCGAAGTGGTGGCTCGAAGTCGGCCGTTTTTGGATTTCATACCGTTTGTCCTCAAGCATCGGAGCTCGACCTTGTGTTCATTATACACAAACACTGATTTGTTAAAAGCTGCGTTCAAAACAAGGCTCTACATTTTTCAATAATACAATAGTTTTCAATCGATTACTGCAAGAATGAAGCAATTTCGTTGAAAGCTGACTGAGTTATAGGCATTTGAAATTGAACTTTTTCTTGACGCTATCGATGTTTGAATTTTTCATTTTACAGCCTTTTTCAGAATGTTACCGTAAGACGCGATTCTACGTCAAAAAAGCAACGTAATTATTTTTCCTCGATAATTTTCAATTATCTTTGTGTATATATTTTGTTCTTATTTTTTGTTTTTAAGTTATGACCTTTCAATAGAAAATCTAATCAGTTTGAAAAACGGTTTATATTGTTTTTTTTTTATTCTCACTTATTTTCCGTCGGTCTAGTTCCGCCACTGTTGTGGCCAATCACCGACGCCCAGGGAGGCGACTCCACACCCAGGATCCTAACTCACGACCCGTTTATTAACGGACCGGCGCCAACGGCTTTACTTCCTCATGCGATGGAAGGCGTGATCCCAGAGATTTTTCGCCTCAGAAAATCTCCCGGTGTCGGCTAGGATTGAATCTAGACCAGTTGGGTTGGTTGTGAGTGGATCACGCCACCTCACAACCATCGACACCTATGTCGGCGGTGGGATTCGCACCCAGGCGTCGAGCGTGGTTGGCAGAGACGTTACCAACCACACTAGGCCCCCGCTCGGTTTATACTGTATCATATTACATTTTAATCCGTCGTAATTCATCATTCTGCTCTTTATAGTATGCAAATTTACGTAAAAATGGTACACTTCGATGCAACTGTTTTCTCCAAAGAACTAGATTTTTTTTAAATTTTGATTAAAAGGTTATATGTACAAGACTAATGGTTCTGTGGTCCCCGTGGTTCTGTGGTTTGCGATGTCGTTCGGCTAGCTCTCCCACACACGGTTGTGATGTCTAGTTGAATTCCCGATCAGGTCGAGGATCTTTTCGAGCTGGGAATTTTCTCGACTCAGCACTGGGGCACGGTGTATCGTTGTACTTATCCTACAACATGCAAAATGTGCCAAAAACAACATCGATAACGAATATTCTCAACTAATCTAGTTGACCGAGACCGCTGTTAGCCCTCCAGGCTAGCGTGCGATATTGTTGTTTGTACAAGATCAAAAAGCAGTTTTCAAACACAGATCGACAAAGCCTTTTTCAACCAAATGCTATCAGAGCACAATTCTCTGATTGGTTATTGCTTTATTTATTTGTAAACTGATTGGATACATTTTCGCGAGTTGTAGTCTAAAAGATTTTTTAAGTCAGTTTTGTTGTCTTTTATCTCGAAAATTGGTGGCGTGTTGCTTCGAAATCTATAATTTATTCTAATATGGATTTAAAATGGTTGGGTGCGCTCACCGTTTACTTTGATTCTTGGATTATTATTTATCCAACCGAGCGAATAATTTGAAACATTTATTATGTTTTTTGAAACTTGCTGAAAAACAACTTTTCATGAAAATTGAAATCATGTATAATCCAATTGATTTAAACCGCTCTAATCCACTTACGCTGACATCGCCAACTTTCCAGTTCAGTCGCCATCTAGCACAAACATACGCTCCGGTTTTCCATTGCCTCGGCACTGGCTGCCGGCATCGAACCGAGCGTAATGCGTGTTCCCACAGCACTCGCAAATTACACATGTGCCTAATGAAAGCCATCGTTCGTCGTTACAGCAATAACAATAAAAAATAATAACAGCAACGATCGACGACAACCACACGGCGACAACGGCAGGACAAAGCGACGCGCCAGTCATTCCCAAGGCTCCGTCAATTGTAGTTTGCGGCATCGATTTTGACTATCACGGCCGCGTCCAGAATCAGTTATCGGACCGGTGTGGATGTTGAGGAAGCACGCACGCATCAACTCTTACGGAACGCGCTATTCTATGACCTCAGCGAGAATCGTCACCACATTAGTCGTCATCATTATCGTCTTCTGCGTGCCATTGTGAAACCCGTGTCTGCACTCTCCTCGAAAACGAATTGAAATCTCATGAATGTGATAATTAATCAACCTTAGAATTTATTAAATTTCGCGCCACATATCTTCGAAAGCGCTAGAGGGTAGATTAACTATTTCTTGCTTTGCTTTGAAGCCAGACTAGAAGAAGATTTAGGAGATGGGAAACTCGACGTCGTCGCATGAACCGCTGGAGCGGGGCTTCACCCGGGGGACGTACGGCGATGTGAAAAATACGGTTGGTACAGCCAGAGTCTCTTTCTACGACTACTACGACTGTTTTGATTAACGCTTTTTGTTTTTTTATAACCTTGATCTTATCTAATGCGTATTGTTTGTTTAATCTTATCAACAGAAGGCCGCATCTTTTCGGCACAGCAAACGGTCGCCGAAGAAGATGGACCGGTTGCGGAAATCGTTTCGCGATTCGTTCCGGCGCCGCAAGGACCGTGTCCCGGAGGCGGCAAAACCACACCAGTGGCAGTCCGATGAGCAGGCCGTGCGGTCTGCTACTTGCACGTTCTCGGTTAAGTACTTGGGATGTGTTGAGGTCTTCGAGTCCCGCGGGATGCAGGTGTGCGAGGAAGCGCTGAAGGTTTTGAGGGTAGGTTGAAGGTTCTGTTTTGTTGTAAACGGTAATGAGTAACTCATTTTAATTCATTTTAGAATTCTCGGCGTCGTGCAATAAGAGCCCAGCTTCACGTCAGCGGTGATGGTCTGCGGGTTGTTGAAGATGACACCAAGGGACTGATTGTGGATCAAACCATCGAGAAGGTTAGCTTCTGTGCACCGGATCGGAATCATGAGCGTGGCTTCAGCTACATTTGTCGAGATGGCACTACGAGGCGGTGGATGTGTCACGGTTTCTTGGCGTCCAAGGATTCCGGCGAGCGGCTGTCGCATGCCGTAGGTTGCGCGTTTGCTGTTTGTTTGGAACGAAAGCAGCGGCGCGATAAAGAGTGCGGTGTAACGATGACTTTTGACTTGAAGAATTCCACTTTCACGAGAACTGGTTCCTTCCGGCAGCAAACGATGACGGAAAGAATGAACAGCGTGGACACGGCGATAGTGACCCCCACGCAGAACAATAACGTTTCAAAACCAGTCAATCCGTTTGCAATCGAGCGACCGCACGCCACGCCTTCCATGCTGGAACGGCAGGGAAGTTTTCGGGGATTCACTCAAATTGGCCAGGCGTCTCCCTTCAAGCGACAGATGTCTCTGAGAATTAATGATCTTCCTTCTAATGCCGAACGTCAGCGTGCATTCCTGGAACCAACTACGCCACATCGAACAACTGTCTCCCCGATACCGGAAGTTTCACCCCAGCCTACGGACACCGTTAGTCAGCTGTGCCAGGAGCTTAGCCAAGGACTGTCGCTGCTAACCAAGAATGACGCTGACGATTTTTACTTGGAAAAGGAGGCAAAGAACTTGAACGCTGTCCCTGTCACTAGCAATTCGGTGATCGGAAATTATGTCAAAATCTCGTCCACCACTAGTCCAGTGGATCTTACGACCACCAGCACTAATCCAATAACGTCTGTCTTCAATCCCAGCCCCGTAGTCCTGTCGCAGCCCACGGTTCCACCCCGGTCACTATCACCGATGAAGCAACAAACGCTGGATCTCACGCACAGTTCGCTCGCCACCAGCAACGTAGCTCCCATATTTCCCTCAGCGTCGACCGTCGATACCGCCGCACAGAAAGTGTTCCCCGTGGAAACGGCCTCGCCGCTGCCCAATCCAGAGCAGTGGCTGGGTCAGATAGTGAAAAATGTGTCCCCTTCGCCTAGGAGAGCACCGTCCCTGCACACTCGAGCCAAGTCGCTGAGCGCTGCCGACCCCTTCGATGCCGAGTGGGTTGCGGAAGTTGCTCAGCCGGAGATTCACAGCACTAATCCTTTTATTTCGCCACCGAAGCCGCCGGCCGAAAGTTTTCAGGTGCATCTCTGAAATTGGCTGCGCGAGTAAGCTCCTTCAGTGGGGACGAAACGACGAACGGAGAAAGGAATTTCATGCAACGGTGCTTGGGGGGGCGAGGCGTTAGACAGTACATTGCTGATAGGATTTATACAGCGTATGAGTTCAGAATTTGTAGCTGGCGGAGCGTAGGGAACATGCATTGTGTACTTATTCAAATCTACTCAAACATTCTGATAGCATTTATTTTTCGAATGGAATTTTGAACTTCACGGTGTGGAATGATGGTTTGTCGCTGTGCGTTGCTCCTCGCAGGTTCTGCGATTGTGTTGTTGTGTTTGTCCAGCAAAAATTACTCGATCCGGCAGCTGGTTTGCCGAAAAAAACGGTCGGTTTCCTAGCAGCAAAGTAGCAAATGCAATTCTCACTGTAGCATTGGAAGATTCTAATAAGACACAGCCGTCACTTTTAATCAACTTGTTTGTAACTAAAAAAGCGCAAGAGCGACTAGTAGTTGCAATGAGGTATCAACAGCGGATTGTGAAAGAACACGATACAACATTGTGTGACATTATCATTTGCATCCAAGTGAGTTTTTAAAACTTGCTTGCACATCTATTCTCGGTTGTACATAAACCCTACTAACAGTGCAGCACACTTGAGTTGGATTTGAGTTTGAATCCTGCATAACAACAACTGCATAAAAATCGAATTGCGATGAAATTTGTGACGTGTTTACTGCAACAGTTTGTTGCATTGTCCTTTGAAGGCATAAAGTCAATCTAAAAAGAGTGTGCGGTGCAACTAAAACTCAAACTATTGTGAGGAAGCAGATTCAAGTTGAACTCAAACATGGAAAAAGGTTTCTTAGTTCCACTTTGCATAAGTTCCTGGCATCAATGTTTTAAAGCATCATGAAATACGCAGCTTAAAAACGAAAATGCAGCATGTTAATAACATAAGACGTTGCAAGGGCTACTTGAGTTATGGTTTCATGTCAAACAATACGACCGGTTCTGTGTGTTGACTGGCTTCATAGGTTAACAAAGAATGAAGATGTTTTTTCTCTTGAAATTAAGTTCACGGAGATATTTTTTTTTAAACTCAACGAACCAGTAGAAAATCTCTTAGTCGACAGCATGATTTTTACTTCTACGCACCAGCGACAGACTAATGGAATCGTTCTCGTTTGTAATGTATGATCAACCTAAGTCCGGAAGAATTTACTAATCAAAACACCTTGCGCAGGAAAATAACCACACATTACGTATTTGAAATGCTAGAGTGCAACAAAAACAGCTTAAATGGCTTTACCTGTGTATACCTTTAAATCTGAAACAACATGTAGCTCCCCTTCTCCCGATAGGACTATTATCCATTGTTAGGAGGAAATGAAAAGGTGCACCTTTTCTAGAAAAATAAAACCCGACGTAGTAGCCAATAGACTACTTAAGCCGAGGAAGATTATTTAGCGAACAAATGTATTATTCCAGTTGATTAAGAACTACACCCAAACACAAAATAAACACCTAAGCACAGATCCAAGGCAAGGCCCGTCATCTATTTTTGAACTGGTTGATTTATGAATTTCTAAGAATGAATTGAAAAGTTTTTTTTCTCATTTTGAGATTGCATATCATATGTTTATTTTGTTTGAATTGTTTATTTTCGTTCACGCTCAATGACATATGTGTATTGTACATCGCAAAGAGGTGTTAAAAAGATCTAGACTTTTTGGTCTTGTCTTGGGCATAGCTCACAAATTGCTTCAAAAGCTAGCAAGCATCGAATATCGGTAAAACCTATAGAATCTATAGGAATAAAGGACTACATTCACAAAAGACAGCTCGAGTGGAAGAACGGGAGGAAACGATGCAGCTTTTTAAAATAATAAGCCGGTACTTAATAATTTGAAAGAGTATACAATATAGGCTTCAAGTAACAATTAGCACAATTGTTTTAATGGTCGATACAGAATAAGATGAAACACACATCCAAACATGAAAATAAAACATAGTAATAACTGATAACAAACTAACGGAATAGAAATATTGAGACTAGGATGAGCATTCAATTAAAGTTCACTTCGCGACTGAATCGCACTCTTTATGTTGCGTATCACATATGATGCAAGCGCAGTTCAGTGTAGCAGGAAGTATTAGAGATGCGAAATGTTGTACTTAAGTGCGAATTGGTGGTTTGAAAGTTGTACATATACTTTTGCGCTTAGCTTACGTTTCTGTATGTACATATTTTGTAAATAAATTTGTTTGACTCTTCTTTGCGAAAGAGAGTTCAACTTATGATCGGTGTTACTAGCCACTAGTGAATGCTGACATAGCCCGCTTCTCGAACATTGTTAGAATACCTATCAGTTATTATTTTCGTTTTTTTGGGGGATATTTTTCATACGGGCAAATCGAGGTCCATACTAGGTTCAATGTATAGCGAATATTTGTACACTTAATGTTTCTATATTCCAGATTTATATCAGTATAGTTGTACAGAATAATATTGATCTTGTAACATAATTTCCAACATTGCGAAGTAAGCATACAGTTTAGAATAAAATAAATGTTCAGTGAAAATCAACTCTTAAAGCTTTTGTTTCTGTTACGATCTTCGTTTCCTTTGCCCAATGAAATATTTCGCCTTGGTGAAATATTTCCACTATCAGCTTCTTTCGGTTGGTTTGTTTCTTAGCTTATTATAATTATTTTAATTTTTTTTTAGTTGTTCCAATCTAAATCATACCTACTATCCTACAAAAATATGCGACATATCAAGTTAGAACATTAAATCACTAGCCTTTTAGCCGATGAATACACATTGTTAAAATATACAAGTATCTTGAATTTACCACCAGAATGAAACGGAACTTACTTCACTCAACTTTTACATTGTCGAAACAAAAATAAATCTAATTGTGATTGTTTTTATTCCACTAGTGAAAAAAAGTCTATTGATAGATATATTTGACCACACCCAGTTATACCTTACTGACTTAAAATCAAAACGCTTTATACAGCAAATCATACGCGCTCGGTTTCGAGCGTCGATGTAATAAAACAGACCCCGCTGCATGTTGCAAAAAAACGATAAATTGGTCTGCTGGAGCCATTGCAGCTTCTACACGCACTGGGCGAGGGGGAATCCGTTCCGGATGTCCCCTGTTAACACTAGAAGAAAACATAAGCAAAACATCGGACAGCCGTACCTCTAGTAGGAGGAAAATTGGCGCAATCAAAATGCTTTCAATGTTGCGTTCGTGATGTGGTAAGGACCCAAAATGCGATTACAGTATATTGTAGCCGTACCAATTTATTGAATTGTTGATAATTACCTATATGAGATACTGAATTATATTAATTATTATATATTGAGAATACGGGGGCGTACATAGTATTGATATTACAATAAAAATAACGAAAGACAAAAAATCAAATGAAAACAAGTGGTTTTACTTTTTAGTCAAGTTGAGAATGGTTCAGTTTGTTTAGATCTTAGACATGATTTTGCAAAACCCAAAAGGTATCCTTATACCACGACTGCGTTATTACCCAATTTTCAAACAATACAAACAAGCTTTCACCTAAAATTGTTTTTGGATTTGAAGAAACTCAGTGTCTGTTGGAAATACAATGCACGGATCGTGAGGCATTACCGAAAACGATTGTGTTTCTCGTAAGCCTTTTTGTTTACTTTGAATTACTTACTTACTTACTTTTAAGGCGACAGACCGATTATCGATCCAGAATACGTCGCCATATCCCTCGGTTTTGGGCTGCTATCCTCCAATCGCCCCTAACATCTATTTCGCATCCTCGTCGACAGCACACATCCAAAGAGTGCGAGACTTACCTCGAAGTCGACGGTCTCTATCGGAATTCCTGCTAAATATAGCCTTCGCTTGACACTCATCCGGAATTCTCGCTACATGCCCAGCCTACTGAAGCCTGCCGTGTTTTATCCGCTTGACTATCTCCGCCGATTTGTATGCCTGATACACTTGATGGGTCATGCGTCTGCGCCAAACACCATTTTCAAGTTTGCCGCCAAGAATTGAACGCAAAATCCTATGCTCAAAAACACCAAGAGCTCGTCGATCAGTCTCTTTCAGCGTCCATGATTCATGGCCGTAGAGAGCCACCGGAAGAATCAGTGTTTTATAGTGCACTCTATAAGTACGGTCGTTTAGTACGGATTTGCAGACTGCGGGACCCTAGCTGGTCACGTAATCCGTAAAAGGCCCTATTTGCGGCTGCTATCCGCCTCTTTATCCCACGGCTAACCTCGTTGTCACATGTCACTAATGTTCCCTGGTAAATAAATTCGTCGACTACTTCTAATGTTTCCCCATCTAGCACCACCGCAGCATCAACCTCCGACGGTCTATCACGCACTCTGCCAGCCACCATGTATTCCGTTTTGGCAGAGTTTATGACAAGCTCTAATCTCGCAGCTTCCCTCCTGAGAGGTCCGAAGGTCTCGTCCACTGCTCTGCGATTAATGCCAATAATGTCGATATCATGCGCCAAACCTAGAAGCGTAATGATTGTGCAGCTTCTCTGGACACCAGCACTCCGTATAGCACCTTCCAATGCGATGTTGAACAATAAGTTCGACAGCCCGTCACCTTGCTCCAAACCATCCAACGTCACGAAAGAGTCCGATATCTCACCGGCTATCCTGACGCTTGATGTAGAACCTATCACGAATGGCACGTATCAGCCTAATCAGGTTTGTTGGGAAGCCATGTTCGAGCATAATCTGCCATAACTCATTTATCTTAACTGAATCGTACGCTGCCCTGAAGTCTATGAACAGATGGTGCGTCTGCAAGTTGTATTCTCGAAATTTATCGAGGATTTGTCGCAAGGTAAACATTTGGTCCGTCGTGGAGCGTCCCCCTCGAAAACCGCATTGGTACTCGCCAACAAAGGTCTCCTGCAACGGCCTCAGTCTGTGGAACAGGATGCGGGAGAGAATTTTGTACACGGCATTGAGAAGAGTTATGCCCCGATAATTGCTACAGTCCAAGCGATGGCCTTTTTTGTAGATCGGGCATATGAGACCCTCCAACCAGTCCGAGGGCAATTCTCCATCAGACCACACTCTCAGCATGATCCGATGGACGGCACGATACAGCTGTTCGCTCCCGACTTTGAAGAGTTCGGCGGGAATGCCGTCCTTCCCGGCTGCCTTGCAGTTTCTCAGCTCTTTCACTGCTTTCTTCACCTCGTTCTTGGATGGTGGATCTACAGCTTGACCATCATTCTCAATAGTCATCCTGCTCCTTTCGACTCCACTGTTTCCCTCACCGTTCAACAGCACACTGAAGTGTTCCTTCCAACGCCTGGCCACCTCTGTTTTATCGGTTATCAGGTTCCCCTCCCTGTCGTTGCACATGACAGGGGCTGACACGTTTAGACTCCTGATTCCATTGACCTTCTTGTAAAAGCTCCTCGCATCGTGCCTGGAGAAGCAACCTTCCGCCTCCGCAAGGATACGCTCCCAATGCACAGTGGTATGAGAGCTCAAAAACGTGGACTTAATTCATTTGCTCTCCAAATAATGGTTTTATTGACATACTATCTTCCGAAGATATTTAGTATATAGAAAGGCTCAAATCATGACAAAAAGTTTTAGTTCAAAACTCAACCGCTAATGGCGCTGCAAAATCTAACTTTTTAGACTTACACTTTAGAAAAATGGTGTCTTCAGCAAAGTTATAGATGAAGTTCTTACAACAAACTTGGTCGAAGACACTTTTCTTCTAACACTTCTTGTTTTGGGTACACTGACTTCAGCAGCCTAGAGCCGGGGTGGCTCGTGCCGTATCAAGAATTTTCCTCCATTCTATTCGGTCCTGGGCTACTCGTCGCCAATTTCCTAGACGTCTCGATACTCGCAGATCCGCTTCAACCTGGTCAAGCCATCTAGCACGTTGGGCCTCTCTATTCCTGGTGCCGGTGGGGTCCTTGAACAGAACCGATTTTACCGCGCTGTCATCCGGCATCCTCACGACATGCCCGGCCCATCGCAGCCTCTCGACCTTCGTCAGGTGTGCAATGGGAATCTCTCCAAGTTATGTCTGTAGCTCGTGGTTCATACGCCTGCGCCACTCTCCGCTTTCGGTTTGTTCTCCACCAAATATTGTCCGCAACACTTTCCGTTCAAATACGGCCAGTGCGCGTATGTCCTCTGTGAGCAGCGTCACGGTTTCGAGTCCATAGAGAACTACGGGTCTAATTAGGGTTCTGTACATCGTCAGTTTAGTGCGGCGGCGTATGCTCCTGGATCGAAGCGTCCTGCGAAGGGCAAAGTAGGCTCGATTTCCAGCTTGAATACGTCGTTGGACCTCCTTACTTGTGTTATTGTCGGCGGTTACCAGAAATCCCAAGTATACGAACTCCTCTACCACCTCGAGTTCGTCGCCGTCCATGACCACCGTCCCTGAGAGGCGAATGTTAGTTTCTTTCGAGCCTCTTCCTATCATATACTTGGTTTTCGACGCATTTATTTCTAGTCCAACTCTTCTAGCTTCCACTTTTAGTCTGGCGTAGATTGCCTCCGCCGTCGCTGAGTTTCTTGTAATAATGCCCAGGTCGTCTGCGAAGCTTATGAGTTGACTACTTTTGCTGAAAATCGTGCCTGTCGCTTCGATGCCCGCCCGTCGGATTACACCCTCAAGGGCAATGTTGAACAGTGTGCAGGATAATCCATCTCCATCATATATGAAGAAAAAATCTATCTCCTTGTCTCAACCCTCTGCGCGCTTCGAGGGGGTTCGAGAGTGTCCCCGACACGCACACGTAACACATCACTCGGTCTGAGGTAGCTTTGATAAGTCGTGTAAGTTTATCCGGAAAACCGTAGTCGTGCATTATTTGCCATAGCTGGTCTCGATCGACTGTATCATACGCTGCCTTGAAGTCCACGAAAACATGATGTGTGGGCACGTTGTACTCCCGGCATTTCTGAAGGATCTGTCGGAGAGTGAAAATTTGATCCGTAGTAGCGCGTGCTTGTGTGAAGCCCGCTTGATACTGCCCTACGAATTCTTTCGCTAAAGGAGATAGACGGCGGAGTAGGAACTGGGAGAGGATTTTGTAGGCAGCGTTGATCAGCGTAATGCCGCGGTAGTTGCTGCATTGTAGCCGATCGGCTTTTTTATAGATGGGGTATACAACTCCTTCCATCCATTCCTCCGGTAGTCTCTCTTCCTCCCAAATCCTAGAGATTACCCAGTGGAGTGCCGTTGCTAGAGCCTCTTTTCCGTGTTTATAGAGCTCTGCTGGGAGCCTGTCCTTGCCGGCGGCTCTGTTGTTCTTATGTAACCCAATTTCCCGTTCGATCTCCAGGATATCAGGAACTGGGACACTACTGTCGTATGTAGGCACTCCAAGGATAACTTCCCTTCCGCCTCCTTCCGTTGCTCCGCTATTGAGGTGCTCTGCTCATCGACGAAGAACTGCTGCCACCTATCAACCACCTCGCGCTTGCTTGTGACCAGGTTTCTCTCCACGTCCCTACACATATATGGAGTCGGTGTGTAGCCTTTACGGGATTGGTTCACTTTTTCAAAAAACTTGCGTGTATCGTTAGCCCGAAACAGTTGCTCCAGCTCTTCACGATCTCTGTCCTTCTGCAGGCGCTTCTTCCTCCGCAGAACCGTGGTCAACTCATTTCGTGCTCGTCGGTATTTGGCCGCGTTCTCTCTTGTGGCGATGCTTAGATAATTTTTCCAAGTTCTTTTCTTCCTCTCCATCGCTTGCTGGCATTCCCCGTCAAACCAGTCATTTTGTCGGCTCGACGATACCACACCTAGTGCCGCGGATGCGGCCTCTCCAATGGCCGAGCGTAGCTTCCCCCATCCATCGTCGAGAGTCGAAGCACATAGCTCTTCCGTGGAAGGTAGTGCCTCCTCAAGTAAGCGCGCGTAGTTCTCTGCAGCCTGCGGGTTGGTCAACTGCCGGATGTTTGGCCGGGGAGGACGGTTCTGACGTGTGTGAAATACCGTGGATAGTTTTGAGCGCACATGTACTGCTACTAGGTGGTGGTCTGAGTCGATATCCGCACCCCGGAGGGAGCGTATGTTTGTAGTGTTTGAGAAAAATCGGCCATCAATGAGAACGTGATCAATTTAATTTGTTGTACGGTGGTCAGGTGATCTCCAGGTGGCTTTGTGGATATCTTTGCGTGGAAAGAAGGTGCTTCTAATCACTAGGCCTCGGGAAGCTGCGAAGTTGATGCATCGTTGGCCGTTGTCGTTCGTTTAGGTGTGTAGGCTGTGAGGCCCTAACACCGGTCTATACATCGCTTCCCTACCAACCTGGGCGTTCATATCCCCGATGACGATTTTGATGTCCCGTGACCAGCCATGGTCGAAACACCGAACTGTGCTGCCCGGTTGCCAACTTTGCATCGAAACACGGCACGGCGTGTATTGCAACTGCCACTGAATGTTAGTGTTGAATCGACAACACGCAGAGCGATGGCCGAACCACCGGTGGCAGTGGATGTTTTTCATTTTCGCCACGGGTGTTTCAAACTTCGGCAAACATCGGAATCGAGGGATTTGGGTTCGTAATAACACCGGCCGCAGCCGAGAGTTTCGACTTCGAGAAAGCATCTCGACAACACGCTCGCCTGCTTGTCCTAGCGCGGGTTGATCTGATTAGTGATGGAAAATATCGAGAAAAATCCGTTTGCGAGTTTTGATGTTTTCAATCAAACCTATCTCGCTTTGTCAAGGAAGTGCGTGGTCGCAAAAGCACTTGTTTACTTGTTAATTTAATGGTCATTTAGGATGAATCCTATATGGTATTTTGCAAGTGCAAGAAATAATTCGTATACTTTATGCCGTCAGCGCCGTCAGCGATAAATCAACAACTATTGTTAGCGCCGAAATTGAACGATATTATCGATAAGAAGCGATCATCCAAATTAACGATGAATATTGATAACTTTTCCATCTGTAGATTTGGCCGTGGAATTTTAACATATTAGACTTGTTATTGAAAACGCTGACTGGATTATTTGGCATTAATCCTAGAAAAGAATACTTTTTGTTTTGTATGGCGTCTGATGTTAGAGAAATGCGGTTGAATTAGTTTACTATAGCGTTTGTCGGCATTTGCCGTAAGCCCCAAAGAGAGTAATATTTAATATTGATAATTTATGGAACATAAAAATATGCAAGAGTAGAAATTTTCCTGAATACATTTTTTAATATTTTTTTTCACTTGGTTAATTTTTCGAATGGACAAAATTATTGTTCAAAATATTTTCGAAGAAACCATACCGATCGAATAAACCGTTCCACAGTGTTTTATTTTGCCGTTTTCGTGCGTTTAAATAAATAGAGATTCAAATGTTGATTATAGCCATAATGTATGTTCGGAGATATTTCAAGATATTAAAAAAATACATCTTTCGATGTAGGAAGATGAGTGATCAATCCACCCAAAGAGTGAGATAGAAAATATACTTTTTCATCAGATTGAGATAGACGCTTGGTGTCTTCGGCAGAATTTTAGGTGATCTTAAAATAAGAAACTTGGCCGAAGACATTATGTTTCTATCTCTTACATATTACGAGCAACATAAAGTTTTCTATTAAGAGGTACTGATAATCACAATTTTCATTATAACTTTTTTCTCTGATTTTTTCGAATTTTCAAACCTTCTACAAAGTTATCAGTCATCCAAAAATGCATGTTTATGCAGAACATTATTATTTTATATCTTCCAAAATAAGAAAGTTTTTTGACATATTTCGATATTTTTGGAGATATTTTCACCTCAACCATCTCCTAATTACGCAATTCTACGCAAGTGGCAAATTCATACGATGATATAACTATCTTAAGACTTACGATAATAGGTACAAACTTTTGTATGTAAGAGTATGTAAGCAGCCTTTCCGCCTGATTTTCAAAGCTATTTGATGCCGATTTTTATATAAAAAAATTAAAAAATAAAACAGTTTTGAGTTTCGAAGGTGGCACTAAACGATCTTGAGCTAATTATGCATGCACACTTTGGTCACGTTAGTGTTAAAAATAGATTAACCAAAATATGAGTTTTTTCTTATATTAATCTTCAGATATAGAGAATATCATACTAGTAAGATTTCCCGCTGCATTGGTTGCTCATTTCGTCAGATCCTGTTATCACAGAAGCACGTGAGTGGCCAAGAGTGGACATTAAAACTTTTTCTCTGCTCGTCCCTTTTTAAATCGGGTAAGAAGAATAAATAGAATTTGAAAAAAGCTACTATTTTCATCCACGCTTACATTACTGAAAAAAATATTTAAATTTAAAAATTTAAATTTATTTCTAACATATTCACCATTTTTTTACCCTGTCCAAAGCATGCATGCAAGTTAAACTGAAGATCATTTAGTGCCACCTTCGAAACTCAAAACTCTTCATTTTAAAATTTTTGTATATAAAAAGCGGCATCAAATAGCTTTGAAAAACAGGCGGAAAGGCTGCTTACATACTCTTACATACAAAAGTTTGTACCTATTATTGTAAGTCTTAAGATAGTTATTTTATCGTACGGATTTGCCACTTGCGTAAAATTGCGTAATTTGGAGATGATTGAGGTGAAAATATCCCCAAAAATATCGAAATATGTCAAAAAACTTTCTTATTTTGGAAGACATAAAATAACAATGTTCTGCATAAACATGCATTTTTGGATGACTGATAACTTTGTAGAAGGTTTGAAAATTCGAAAAAATCAGAGAAAAAAGTTATAATGAAAATTGTGATTATCAGTACCTCTTAATAGAAAACTTTATGTTGCTCGTAATATGTAAGAGATAGAAACATGATGTCTTCGGCCAAGATTCTTATTCTAAGATCACCTAAAATTCTGCCGAAGACACCAAGCGTCTATCTCAATCTGATGAAAAAGTATATTTTCTATCTCACTCTTTGGGTGGATTGATCACTCATCTTCCTACATCGAAAGATGTATTTTTTTAATATCTTGAAATATCTCCGAACATACATTATGGCTATAATCAACATTTGAATCTCTATTTATTTAAACGCACGAAAACGGCAAAATAAAACACTGTGGAACGGTTTATTCGATCGGTATGGTTTCTTCGAAAATATTTTGAACAAAAATTTTGTCCATTCGAAAAATTAACCAAGTGAAAAAAAATATTAAAAAATATATTCAGAAAAATTTCTACTCTTGCATATTTTTATGTTCCATAAATTATCAATATTAAATATTACTCTCTTTGGGGCTTACGGCAAATGCCGACAAACGCTATAGTAAACTAATTCAACCGCATTTCTCTAACATCAGACGCCATACAAAACAAAAAGTATTCTTTTCTAGGATTAATGCCAAATAATCCAGTCAGCGTTTTCAATAACAAGTCTAATATGTTAAAATTCCACGGCCAAATCTACAGATGGAAAAGTTATCAATATTTATCGTTAATTTGGATGATCGCTTCTTATCGATAATATCGTTTAATTTTGGCGCTAACAATAGTTGTTGATTTATCGCTGACGGCGCTGACGGCACAAAGCATACGAATTATTTCTTGCACTTGCAAAATACCATATAGGATTCATCCTAAATGACCATTAAATTAACAAGTAAACAAGTGCTTTTGCGACCTCGCACTTCCTTGCCAAAGCGAGATAGGTTTGATTGAAAACATCAAAACTCGCAAACGGATTTTGCTCGATATTTTCCATCACTAATAAAATCAACCCGATCTAGGACAAGCAGGCGAGCGTGTTGTCGAGATGCTTTCTCGAAGTCGAAACTCTCGGCTGCGGCCGGTGTTATTACAAACCCAAATACCTCGATTCCGGTGTTTGTCGAAGTTTGAAACACCCGTGGCGAAAATGAAAAACAGCCACTGCCACCGGTGGTTTCGCTCTGCGTGTTGTCGATTCAACACTTACACTCAGTTGCAGTTGCAATACACGCCGTGCCGTGTTTCAGATATGCCACTCAGTGTAGAGCGTGGTTTGGACATGGCTGCCCGTGACGAGCAGCCATCGTATGTTGCCTTCAACTGCGCGTAGAACGATTCCTTCTCGTCGTCAGGTCTACCTTCGTGCGGGCAGTGCACGTTGATGATGCTGTAGTTGAAGAAACGACCTTTAATCCTCAACAGACACATCCTCTCGTTGATCGCCTTCCAATTGATCACGCGATCCTGCATTCTGCCTATTACACAAAAACCCGTTCCCAGCTCGTTGGTTGCTCCACCGCACTGGTAGAACTGGGCCTTGCCTCCACGGACTTTCCACACTTTCTCACCTTTGTCGCAGATCTCCTGCAGAGCCACGATGCCGAATTTGCGGGGTTCTAGCTGCTCGAGCAGCACCCTGTCTCCGCCCACAAAATTTAACGACTTGCAGTTCCAGGTATCGAGTTTCCACTCGTGGTCCGTTTTTCGTTGCCTAGGTCCATACCGAATGTTCCGAGTTATATTTTCTTGAATGTTCGTAGTGTAATTGTTTAGGTAGGTTGCCTTACTAGGACTACGCTACCGAGTCTCGTGATGGGGCTGCCATCTTGGGTGTAGCGTTCGAGACAACACGTTTTTTTATTCAGCCGCCCGCTCCGGGTCAGACGCTGTTATGAGCCGCCCCTAACCTTGGAAACAGACGCTCTGAAAGGTTGAGCTTTTCTCCGAGGAGGTCAGTCCACCTCCCCCTTCCCTGTCAGCATACGACCAAGTTCCCACCACGGGTTGGTTACCACGATCTTCGCTTGGTTACTCGTATACCGGTACCACGGGGAGGTAGGGATAGGAGTTGCTGGGAGGATGCTATGGACCACAATGGGGTCTATTTTATGCCAACTAGTACGGGTTGTACTGCAGGTACGCTCTGCCCAGCCGTTCACCAGCCAGTTTTGGATATATAACATTTCTTATTAGACTTGCCTTTAAAATTAGATTTTTTTTTCGAATATACAAAAAACTGTAACATTTAGAAGGTTATTATGTTCAACATATATTTGTATATCATTAAAACACACAACTTTGTAGAAGACACAAAATAGATAGCTTCCATACAAATCGAGTTATTGCCAAAGAATATTGAAAAAGCATCATTTTTTGTACACACCAAGAGCACAAAATAGCAAAAAACTAGCAGACGAAACCTGCATAGAATGAAATATTATCATAATCACTCTGCGAAATTACTTTGAACGTTTGTTCCTTCTAGTATCTTGATTGCTTCTTTAGGCATGATACGAAAGGCAACTACATAGCGGTTAACGCTATCAGCAAGAGTGTGAGCCGAAAAAAATCAAAAGCTTGCTTCCCCCTTTATTAATAAACTTCGAATTGACGTACGATTCACTTGAGCGCAACGAGTTATGGCAAATTAGAGTTGAACACGGTTTGCCAACAAAACTGATCAACTGATGTATCAGGATGGGGTTTATTTTTTTTTATCAGAGGAAGGTGAATGAAGAACACCGTGGTCATAATTCAAATTTTTCTATAGCAAGAGTAATGTGTATTTTCTCCTAAGGACTTCACCTGGACAGATTTCTAACGATTTTGAACCCCCTCCCCTCCTCCTCCGTGGACAACTGCCCCTATAAATGCTAAAAAAAATGTATGGGCCACAGTTGTCCACGTGGAATGTGGATGGCCCCAAGCCTCCAGTAATATTTTGAGTCGGTGCGTCAGCTAGGATGTTTTTGTAAGGCGATAGTGATTACGATTACCTGTCGTTTTCCTTCTTGGGAGTTTTCCGTCGACTTTAGTCCAAATTCTTAGTTGACTCGTTCGGAATTTACGAGTTTGCGCTATTAACTATTCTCTGCATTTCGAAAAAATATTAATCCGGAAAAGATTTGAACGAAATCTTTCACGGTGAAAGCAATTGCAAGCAAAAATCTAAAAAACTATCACTAAGATGAATTGAACTAAGTGTAAATATTTACTATAATATTTTTGTCTTAGCAATTGTGCAAAAATTCAACCTAGAAAAAAAAAACTCCAAACATCGAAAGAAGATAATAATGCATTTAGGTTCAATGATAACAAACGCATCTGACTACTCGCTGTTTAGGTTTATCGTTTGTATTTTATTTTTGTTACAACTAGGTTTTTAGAAAACAGTATGTACAAGGAGTTGATTTGTGGATGCTCCACATATAAGGGCACAAACTTCGGTTCTTACACATTCTATGTTTAAAAAGTCCTAGAAGCTTACTGGTAAAAGTTTTTGATATGGGTTATTGATAAGGTGACAACCTGCTTCAGAACCAGAAAAAATCGCAGAAAAAGCTAATCGCCCACGTTCACTCATCTGAGGAGCACCCAACAGTCGCTTACTGGCTAATAACTACACTTAATAATAAATTAACATTTCTACAATTAACATCATATGGTTTTCAATGATCTCTAGCATTATTCAACAAGTGTAATGTTTTTGTTGCTGTTTTCTCTTCGACCTAAAACTTACACTTAGTTATCATCCGTACGGAGGTACCTGGCCGAAAATCGGAGACACAATTCGCAACTTTCAGCCAGATCCTGCTGGTAGCAAAAATTCCTAACCGATCCGAGTTTGATTCGTTAGCTTGGAAATGGTTCTACTCGAAACAGAAAACAGAAGAAGAAACAACCAAACGGAGAGAGCCGTGCGGGGCTTTTCGTCGTGTGTTTGTTCACTGATAATTTTCGCGCAAGAAGTCGGAAAATTAGGTGGCTTGGAAGGTTTTTGTTTTTTTTTTTCGAGGGCCACCTCTTTCGTCCTTGTCGCTGTATGGCAGCAGCTGCCCCGATGGTAGTTCGAAGAGGTGGCTAATTGCAAAAGAGGGGGGTTTGAATAACAGTGCTGCTGGCAACGGCTGGGCTGGGCTTAACTCTACAGCAGAGAATCCACGGCATGTATCACACCATTCGTCGTGGGAATGTTGGACGTCTGCAGGTAACCGTCGTTGATTTTTATTTTACCTGTTTCAGAATGGAGGAAAAGAAAAGGTAATTAAGCTGGAGTTGCATGGAAGTGGTAGCTAAACGTACCCGCACTTTTCTGTAGTGTGACCGTTTTGCCTTCGGCCATTGCATCCTTAACCTGGTAGAATCGCATTCCAGCGGTGAATAATGTACCCGGTATGACGTGCTTCTTGACCAGCTCATCCGCCATTTCCTTGTCCGTGACTAGTTTGTTCAGTTCATCCGTCGAGTAGTTGGCAAAAGCTGCATCGGTTGGGGCGAATACTGTGTATGTTTTGATACCTGCAAAGAACGGTTGATCATTAGGTCGTATTATCGTGCATCCGTTAAGCGTTTCATCATACCTTTGTTCTGTAGAGTATCGGACATACCCGATGCATACAATGCCCGCAAGAAATGGGTAAACCGTCGCTCCCGGTCGGACTGCAAGGTCTGGAGGATATCTCCGACTGGTAGGGGGAACATTACTCGATCTACGGCATGGGCAATACCTTGAGGGATCGTGATGTCTTGCTTATCCGGAACGACCATGGCACCGTTGATCGTTGTTACCTAAGAAATAAGAATGCTGTAGTTTCACATTACCAACGAGCCTCGTTTTGATAGTTACCTTGACATCATTCCACTCCGAATCGTGCATGTTGTACTGATTAACTCGCAGTTGTGTTCCAGCCAGCGAAACACCGGTCATTTCGTCCTGTAGTGATCCGATATCAAATGATCCGGGTATAACATGATGTAGCAGAAGCTGTTATAGGAGAGAAAAATGTAATTCTAACTGAACTTGAATTAAGCCCACTTTACCGACACTCACCCCACTGAGCAGTCGCGGATTGTTCTTGAACTTCTCTTCGGCTTTCTCCGGTCCTCCCAGCTGCACTAGGAGACTGCGGAAAGCTTTGTCCGTTGGCACGAAGATCGTGTACGGGCCGGTTTCGTTAAGTATCGTATCCAAGCCAGACTGTCGGAGATATTTGGCCATCGCAAATAGTCCGTTTTTCCTAAGAATCACTGGCAGTTCGTTCGTTGAAGAGGCGCTCGCTTGGGTTGGTGATGGTGGTTGCGACTGCTGCTGCTGTTGTTGCGGTGGTTGTTGAATCAGCGGCAGTGATTGTACTATTTGTTGTTGTTGTTGCGGTTGCTGCTGCTGTTGTTGTTGTTGTTGTTGCTGGTAGACATTCTGCGTGGTCACGGTTGATTCCGCGGTATAAGCGGTCGGGTTCACCACATCAAACTTACCGGTTGATTGTTGCTGGTACACGTTAGAACTGGCCGTTTGCTGCGCTGATGTTGATGCTGAAATGTAGTTTTCGGATCGAGTGGAACCGTACTGCGGGGTTGTGGCGACGGAAAGGGGAGCTACGGTAGAGGACACCGAAGTGCTGGTAGCATACGTTGCGCTTGCACCGTTGTGGACAATGGCGTTGTCATTCTGGTAGTAGTTCGGGATCGTCGATTGAGTGGAAAGTGTAGGCGCGGACTGGTGAACTGTACTGCCGGAGTAGGTGCTTGGCGAATAAGCGGTCACAGAACTGGGACTAGCTGGAGCCGCCGTTGAAACGTAGCTTACCGAGGCAGGAGATGATGCTGTACGTGGAATGGTGTGATCTGCGACGAAGTTGGTGGATTGATGATTTTCCAAAGGTGTACTGCGTGGAATTATCGTCACGGAGTTAGCCTTCTGGACGGGGACTATTCGTGGCGTAGTGGTTGCTCCCGGTCCTTCGACGATGATTGGAACCTTAAGGGCCTTATTCGATGGCGGTGGCAGCTGAATTTCACCACTTTTAATACGCTTTAAAATACTGTCCACGTCGGCTCCAGAAGTTTTGGTTTCCTTATCACTGCTACCCTTGACACCTTGCACCTTGTACGAACCGTCGTCTTGTTCCTCTAGGTAGACGAAAGTCACTTTCTTTTGTGGAGGAATTTTGGCCGCCTCTTCGATGCGACCGTCATCGTTTTGTTTAATCAGCTCGAAGTTGGCACCTGGTGGAAGAATTCCGCTCTTTGCTATGTCATCGAAAGACAAGGACTTGGCGGTTGTGGGCGAATCAGCTTGTTGCGTCAGAACGGCCTCCGAGTTGACGTTGGCACGCTTGATGATGTCCGGATCGGAGGTACGAATAACTTGAACCTTTTCGCCGTTCGGTAATACGATATCGGTAGTGGTGAAGTTCTTGCCACCAAGATCCTCATGGCCTTGCTCGGCAAGAGCTGCCTTTAGTTGCTTGAGAAGCTCGTCGCGACCGAGAGCCTTAGTGGACTTACCTTTCGTTGGTTTCGGTTTGGTGGGTTTCGCTGGTTCCACTTTCAAGCTTTGGAACAGGTTCTGTCGGTTCGATTGCAGCAGGGCATCGAGGTCGGTTTTGGAAATCGTGCTGTAGTCTTTCTTGCTGTTCGTTTTCAGGGGAATTACCGACAGGCTTCGTTCCGTTGTGGTTGGTGACAGAATCGAGCTGGCTGTGGTAGGACTGACATTCTGGCTAGCTTTCATTACTTTTTCGAAAACGGAGGCAGGAACCTCGTGTAACTGACTGCCGGCGACCGGAGTTTTACGGATGGTTTCGTAGTCTTGCTGCTGTTGGACGATTTTTTGCTGTTTCTTGAGGAAGTCTTGGTGAAGCTGTTGAACCTTCGCTTGCTGTTTTTGGTACTGCTTCTGGAGGAATTGTTCGTGTTTTTGGATAACTTTCTGCCTTTCTTGCAGCTCACGAATTCGGTCGCTTTCTTCCTGAAGACGCTTCTCTAATTCCTGTTGTTGTTGGAATGATAGTTGCTGCTGTTGTGGGTTCTGCACTGGGAAAGTTTGCGGTTGCTGTTTTAGCTGAGCTGCTGCTTGTGGGATTTGAGGGAATACTCCGGGTTGTGAGTTCAGTGCTTGAGGTGACGTGAAGACTGGCACGTGATGAACCGGAGGGAAGTTGTTGAACTGTTGCTGCTGCTGGTTTCCGAATGGATTGAAGTTGGAAGTCTGTAGTGGCTGTTGAGCTAATGGAACGACTTCGGAGCGTAGGTGATTGCTATCGAACGGCTGTTGTTGGATGTTCTGGCTGAAGGGAGATGTTCCTTGGATCGGTGGGAATTGTTGTGGAGTGTTTTGGAAGAGTGATTGGGTTTGGGGTGGTTGTACATTCGAAGGAAAGCGTATTTGAGCGACAGGTTGCTGTGACTGTTGTTGTTGTTGTTGTGGACCAGGGAAAACTGGTGGCTGTAGGAAAGGATTTTGCCCGGTAGGGTTTAGGGGTCGTGTTTCGGGTAGCCGTGGTGCATTGAATTGACCATCTGCTGGGAAAACATTGTTGCCGAAGGGTTGATTACTGAGTGGGGGTCCGTTGTTGAAGAATTGCTGTTGAGGTGGTTGTAGCGTGTTCGGAGCGGATCGTAGCTGTTGTGGTGATGGGAGTGGCGGGTGACGTGTTTCTTGCTGCAAGAGTCGTAAAAAATTTGGTATGAATGAGGTCTGAGTGTGATGTTGGAAGTAGATTCGGTTTACTTGTGCTCCGAAGCCGTTGTGTTGTTGTCTGCCTGATTGTGATGGTCTGAAATTGTTGGGTGACAGCGGCAAGGGCAACTGTTTGCCGTTGAACGGGGGTGGATTTGCCTGGAAGGGAACGTTGTTGCTGCTGGCCAATGGCCGCTGATTCAGCTGCTGCTGTTGTGGTAGTGGCAGTTGGATGGATGGTTGTATGACGACGTTCTGGGACCTCGGATGCTGATGCAGGTTAAACCGATGCTGGTGCTGTTGAATGTCGCTTAGGATGTGTGCCTGGTGGTGTTGCGTCAATTGCCGCCTTTGCAGTTTGGACGGTACCTGTAAAAAATTATTAACTTTCATTAAAACAAGTGTGAATGAACTTGAAAGTAGATACTGGAATAAACTTCATCCCAAATAATCAATCTTCAGTAGACATCAAAAATTGATGCGGGATTTTTTTCACAAATCAAGTACAAACACGTCAAAAACGAACCACTAGTTTTATTGAGTTTTCTTATCACTTAGTGGTGGCCTTTTACATAACTATTCAGAGAGTCATTTAAAATTAAAGACTTTGCCGTGCATATTTATTAGTAATGTTGGTAGAAGATCAAGAAAAAATCTTGAGAAAAAGACCAAGATTCGTTAGCTATAAAACATTCGCTCCGCTTGTTACGAAACCCAAATTCTTCTGGATTTAAAAAAAAAATTGCACCTCTCACTTCAAGCATGTACATGAAGCAGCCTTCCACACATACTCATCTGCTCGTAGAAATAAGCTTTCGGCTTCAAGTACCATCGTCAATTGTATCATCGCACTTGAGATTTTTCCAAAAAAAAAAAACTGTGTAGGTACTCCTCACGAGCATTCATTATTATCTGTCTGTACCTCGGTCCGTTCGTTTGTCCAAAAATGGGTATTTAGTTTCGCAGTCAAAGGTGCTAAAATAATTTAACGATGCTGCTGAGTACTGCTGCCGCTGCCGCTGGTGGTGGTGATGGTTATGATGAATCGTCTTTTTTGTTGTCGGTACGCCGAATCATCGGAATGAACGGACGGACGGTTTCGGGGTTTGCTTCGCATCACTCGAGATCCGTTCACTTTCGCTTTCATTTCCACCGTAATTTCCCCTTGGTATTCGGGGCATCTGCTCGCGTGTAGTTGCTAATTGTGATGAAATGCCTTTTATGTTATGCTTGCTTGCTTGTTTGCTGGCGTATTATGCACTGTTGGTTTGAAGATTCCTTTGCATTTCGGCGTGGAATGTTCGCTAATTTCTCGATGGCTGTGGGGGACTTTTGTCGGGCCATCATCAACCAGTCAGGGTTGACTTCACTCGGTACGTTTTCGATTTGATGAAATTATACAGCCCATATATACTTTAATAATTCCACAACGCAATCGAACTAATCACGTAAGCTAATAGAAGAATCGGTTCTTCGTTTGCAGTCTAATTGCACTGACACAATTGCTAGAAATTGGTTCAATGGTGCCCAAGCCAGAGAACCGTGTGATACAACTCGTAATACGGTGCTCTACAAACAGTGCCGTCTCTATTATCGAGTTGTCGTAATAAGTTCCCATGGTTGTTTTGGCTCGTTATTGCGTCCACCACCGGCTCGAAGATAGAACGGGGTAATAATATGCACACGCTCGTCATGCTTTGGAAGCTTTGGAGTTCCTTAGTGCTGAGGCTTCCTCCTGGGGAGTGATTGCGCAAAGTATTGAGGTTTACGTCACTGGTCGATGGGGCTTGAGGCTGAGTAGGGTTGTTTTTCTATCGGTGCATCTGCGACGATTTGTTAACTAGTACGAGTTTGTAGATACGGTCATTTTATTTAGTAAATTTTCAGTTGAAAAGACAACCAGAGCTTTACAAGTTAATTACAAAATAGATACAATACGCGGTGATTGACTCTGCAAACCAAATATTGGGCGCCGTTAATTTGCGTATCGAAAAAATCTTGGACGCTAATTTAATTTGAAAATTTCTGCTCACTGGCCAACCTTTTATAGTATAGATTTTTACTTGTTTATTTACCTTGGGCTCATCAAAACTGGTCTGGACCGGAAGGAATTGCAAACTTTTCCTTTTGAAATCGTCTCCGGAAAATGGAAATTTCCGATTATTTTTCAAATCGAGTGCAAAATTTGATGTTCGCAACTATTGTGGAATTGCCATTACCTTTTGCAAACCAAATCTTTTCGATTCACCTGACAATGACAACATTTTTAAGCTAGTAAAAAATCATATCAATATACTTAAAAAAAAATAAAAAAATAATAATTTTTCGTAAAGCAATTCAAACGATGCAGAAGAATTCCAGGCAGATGTCAATTTATTCTACTACTATTTTATCGTTTCTAGAAAACTAAACAGCACAAAAATACAAAGTTTTTTGGGACTTGTGAGTGATCCAGACACCAATTCAAACCAGTTAAAACCCTCCTTCTGAGTTTTCATTGTTTTTAAATAATGGGGTCCTGAGTTACTGTTCATCAGGGTGCCATTGGAATGTATGGAACAGATTTTTTTTCGAATTTCATAACAGCTGATCGAGCTCAGCGTAGTTTTTAACCAATGTCAGCAATATATTTCGATGGAAATTCAGCAAATATTGACATTTGTTTGTCGAAGTTCTTGAAAATTATGCCGAAAACTTTTAGAACATATCACTGAATTTATCAGCTGTTGAGTTCTCCGCAATAAAATCAAAGTGTGTAATCAATAATTTTTATCTAACACCAAGAAAAAACCTCTCTGAAAATAATATGGTGGCCATGAAGAGAATAAAAATGGCAATGAGTTAAATTTTGGTTCCTGTGCATCATCCCAATTGAGGAAACATACATTATAGGTGGTATTCAGTCATTTTTAGCTGTTTTCCAGAAACCGGGAGTCGTCATTTTGGATTTCAAAATGGCAGTTAAATCAATTCTTGGATTTCGAACATCATTCTGGTGCCGGACATTACCACATTGGGTGGTATTCTGCCATTTTGGGTCGTTTTCTAGCTAGCGGATGTCGTCATCTTAGAATTTAAATTCCATTTTAAATTGATGGAATCAATTTCTGGTCTCTAAGCATCATTCATTGGGTTTCAAAATGATATGTGGCATCAGACCTTTATAGATATTGGGTGGTATTCAGTCATTCTCAGCTGTATTCCAGAAAACGGAACTCGCCATCTTAGAAATCAAAATGTTGTCCGCATCTGTATCTGTGCATCATTTTGATTACGGAGATTCCCGTGTTTGGAGGTATTCGGTCATTTCGTGCTACTTTCTAGAATCTTAGAATTCAAAACGGAATGTGGAGTCAATTTCTGTCCTCTAGGCATCATTTTGGTTCCGGAAATATACATACTGGGTGGTGTTCTGTAAGTTTCGATTGTATTCCCGAAAAAAATATGGTTTAAATATGTGTATTATTTGTGTGTGACCACTATGGTGGGACAAAAAATAGATTTTAGCTCCCATGCACTTTTCGTGTTCCTTATGGGTCCTACAGCAACAGTGTAACCGTGTACACTTGAAATTATTTCTCATTCTAAAGCAAGTTTGCAATAGCAGCATGCTGTAGCAGTGTTGCTGGAAAATTCAATAGTGAGCCGTTCGTCAGACATTCAACCAGTTTGGGGTGCATAACTTTTTCTACAAGCATCGTAGCACTTTACAGTCTTCAGAAGAGTTCTTCCCAAAAAAATTTCCTACAAATATGATGTATCGATATATTTTTAGGAGCCAACTGGACATCTTTAGGGGAGAAGTTTTGAAAAAGTGAATTTTCCCATATAAAATCGTATGGAAACTTCAAAAATCGGGCGCAAAAATATGGTTACACCGATCGATCTGAAAAGTTACCCGGTTGTTATAGGACCCATAAGGAAAACGAAAAGTGCATGCGAGCGAAAAAATAACAACATCGCTTTTTTCCCATAAAACCGTGTCCCAGTCTAGTGACCACCTTCCTCTCAAGTCGGGAGGGGTGTCAAACCATCATAGAAATCGTTTCTTGTTCTCTAAAATCTTCCCTTTCCAAATTTGATTCTTTGATTAGTTCTTGAGTTATGTAAAAAAAGTGTTTTATTCGCATGGTGGCCCTTTCTTTCAGAGAAGGGAGGGGTATCGAAACCACCATAGAAATATTTCTTGCTCCCAAAAACCTCCACATGCCTAATTTGGTGCCATTTGCTTGATTAGCACTCGAATTGTATAGATATTTGCATGGACCCCTCCCTCCGCTTCTACGGTAGGGAGGGGTGTCACATCGTTATTAAATACTACAAGGTATACAGCCCTAGGGTTGTATGAAATGGTGACGTGGGACTAAACACTGTAATTAGGGGATTTTTTGTTACAAAATATACAGAGTCTGCAGACGGAAGCAATGTGTTTGCTCAGCGACTGTACGTATTTTTATTTTCAGCCTCTACTGAAAATCAATTTTTGAAATATATTTAACAACACTCGAAAAAATATCGTTTATATTTGGCGATATTATGCCTGTAGTATTTTTTGTGTGCAAACAACATGTATTTGATAAGGCACAAGCATATCGTGCTTGTTGAAGAAGCACGAAGAATTTCTCGTAATGCGTCAAAGTCAGAATTAACTCTATATCCTCAAAAACTAAATCCAATAATACTTACGTTATCATAATTAATGGTTTTGTCTTATTTAACTTCAATTAAATCAAATTTCTAATATGGATCTTACTTTCAAAATAATATGGAAGCCCTTACAGTGGTTCATTAATAGGCAAACATAAGAAGATATGTTAAACAAAATTATTAACAAGTTCCAGCAAAAAATCGTAGCAATCAACAATTCCATTTTTGGTTTTTGCTTGACATTTTTTTCATTCACCTACAACTACATTCGCTATATTACGAAGACATCTAATATACGTTCATTATGATAAAGCTTAGAATAATAATATATCATCTAACAATTTTGAAACGTAAAAAGGGATTCTGAATAAATCTTAGTAAATAAACCTAAAAATCACAAGCTTTAGCAGGCTCTTACTCTTCTATGAATGTGGTTATTTGGGAATTTATTCTTTCGATACTATCCGGTCACGATTTTATAGTGAATATCGAAGATAAAATTGAATAAATATCTGTTGCAAAAATTTACAATTCTAGTTGAGTAGTTTATGGTAATCATATTTATGAGATAGATAAACTTTCAATCACCATCAGCAGCAGCATTGCAGTTTTTCCTCGATTGCACACGAATAGAAACGTTCGAACAAAAGTGTACCACTGCAATACGAATAGTACCGTTTCAGTACGAATAATACCGCTGCAGTACGTACATATAGTACCGCTGCAGTACGAATAGAAGTATACCGCTGAAATGTACGAATAGAAGAGTACCGCTGCAATCATAGACGACGAGAGACCTGCGGTTCTTTACTGCACTGGTACTGTTGCTTTAACCGGCATGTTTTCTTTCAAGACATCAGCTTTTATTAGGTTTTGAAAGCAGGTTTAAAAATTGTTCAAGAATGGGTATTGATTCAAACTTTTCGGAAAACTTTTACCTTCGAGACATCATATTAGTCTAAGCTCATGGAAGCAGCAATAAATTGACCTATTGGGACGGGGAGACTGTCAATTTTGTTTTTGGTATTGATACAGAGAATATCACAGGGAACGGATGGTGTCCATCCACGTCGTCTGTGCTAGGAATGCTCGAATGTAATTGGTTCATTGTTCGTGTAAATTTGTCATTCAGACTTTTTATCAATTTTAGCACTTAGCTATGAAATTAGAGTGATAATTAGCATATTTCAAAATTGTTATACATTTTATCTATCCAACAACATATTGGTTATTGTTATCCATCATGTGGTTATGCTGTTATTACCGTTTGAAATCTGACGCAACATTTGCCAGTTCCATGTCCAATTTTACAGAATGCATCCCAGTATAGTAAACAAAGACGTAGTCCCACGTCAAAAATTTCTTGCTCCCGAAAACCTCAACGTGCTAAATTTGGTTACAATTACTTGATTAGTTCCCGAGTTATGCAGAAATTTGTGTTTCATTTGTATGGGAGCCCAGAGCAGGGAGGGGTCTCAAACTACCATAAGAACCTTTCCGGGCCCCGAAAATCTCTGCATAAAAATTTTCATGCCGATCGGTTTAGTGATTTTCGAGTCTATATGGATCGGACAGACAGAACTCCATTTTTATATGTATAGATATTAAGTGATACGATGTAAAAAAGTTTCGTCCGAAATTTGTTTTTTGCTCCGATCATGCTCAAAATTGTTATAGTTGGTCTTTATCGAAAATTTTAAAACCGTATTTTTTGCTTGGCCTTTAGGGAGATACTTCCTGAACTAGAGACTATTGTTTCTGAATTTTCAAATTTCAAAAAGTCTTTCGACCAGTTTTTTGCTTCGATCAAGCTGAAAATGGTTATTTCGGTTGGACGCCAAATGGAAGGTATTTTTTTCATGGAAAAATACCAGTTCGTTCTTTAAACGGAAGGTTCTTGACTCAAACACCATATCGTTTAATATTTTCTTGGTCCCTTAGGAAATTTCACATAAAGTATCAAACTTTGACGGGGGCATATATCTTTATTTTGGAGATAGAATTTCTTCAATCTTTATTGTCACTATGACGTTTCATGGAATTACCATGCGTCTCCGTTGCTGCTTGAATGCTTGATGGAGACGCATCAGATATATTTAGTGACAATAATATCAGATGCGTCTCCATCAAGCATTGAAGTAGCAATGGAGACGCATGGTAATTTCATGAAACGGTATAGTGACAATAAAGATTCAAGAAATTCTATCTTTAAAATAATGATATACCGTTCTGATTCAAACTTTGAACAGTCTCAAATTAAAAGTATGTTTACTATATACCATTTCGTTCCTCGGTATGTCCTTCACCAAGTGGTGTATAGCTCGTTACTGTAGGTCCACTACCAGGGACCCAGCAGACGTTGAAAAAAGGGACAGTCAGTGTTGAGACGGTTTGCCTATCTATTTCTTAGTGATTACATAGAAGTGTTCGGAATTTGAATCAAAGCCGAATTTTGAATTCTCGTTAATTTCATAAACAAAACATGTTTGTATCTATATAAATAGCACTTAATTGCAACAAAAACAAAATAACCAAATTTCAAATACACACTAACTACACACACTGCTGTGCAGGCGTTGTCTATGCAACTGAAAGGAATGCCTCATCACACACAAAAGAGTCAGCTGACGCTGATAACTCTTATAGACCTGTGTGATCGAGACCAAAGCCAGTCTGAGTCATGCCTGCGAGTGCAACACAACAACGGAAGATGCTCCGTAGGACTAAATTTTTTCGGATTAATTTCTATCTTTAACAACAGCTTTTACCCGTTAACATTCAAGTTCATTAAAGGCAGATAGTGTGTGCAGCCGGGGAAGCGAAAAATAAGCGAAATGAAAATATGATACACATCCGCATCCAGATGGGACTGGGATGGGTCATCTTCAACTAATTTCGTGAAAACCGGTCTAGCAATTTTTGAGAAAAGTAAATGAGTTTAAGTAGTCTTTGGTATATGCTTTGCTTTTGTAGCGTGATTTGACATTTTTATAAATAACGGACAAAGTTACAAACCGATTACAATGACATTCAATAGCAATCTATGGGACAACTAGGCCTTTCATTCGAGACTAATTTTGTGAAAATCGATCCAGCCATCTCTGAGAAAAGTGAGTGAGTTTAAACAGCCTCTGAAAACATTTCTTTACATAACTTTTGAACCATTTGTTTAATCTTTGTGAAATTTATAAGTGTTCTGAAAATACCCCGTTCATTTGACATCAGTATTGTTAAAATCTGTTGTGTAGTTTCTGAGATATTGATGTTTCGTGATTTTTACATTTTGGTACATAACCTCTAAACCAAAAATCCGATTACAATGAAATTCAATAAGCAGACAGTATGTGAAGTAGAGAGAACAAAAACTAAGCGAGCTGGAAATATGATACAGATTTGGAAAAATATACCGCATCCCGACGGGACGGGATGCGGTATATTTTTCCAAATCTGTATCATATTTCCAGCTCGCTTATTTTTCGTTCTCTCTACTTCACATACTGTCTTCATTCATTATAATGTGATTCATTCATGATTAACAGTGTGATGAATATGGGGGCGTCGTGAGATGAATAATTAGTGATTCAAGTTTTGAGATGGATATGGAAGCGTTGTGAAAAATGGTTTGTTTTACAAAATTCAGGATAAATCTAGCTAATTTTACCAAATATACAATGCTAAACGATTTCATCAGAGTTAGTAAGCATATTTAGCTTATTTGTTCAATGATTTCGTGAAAATTTGGTGTTTAATCCGTGCATTCTTGGTTTATATCGGCTTAATGAGATGAATAATGGAGCAGTTCCCCTAGGGGCCATCCACATACCACGTGGACACCTTTGGGGGGGGGTCTGTGTGATGTCCACGGTCCATACAAAATTTTTAAAATTTATATGGGCAGTTGTCCACGTAGGGGGGGGGGGGTTAAAATCGTTAAAAAACTGTCCACGTGGTATGTTGATGGCCCCCTATATGTTATTGTAACATGTAATTTTAGGGGGAGGGGGGTGTTCTTTCAAACGTTACTTATTTTTACATAGGGAGGAGAGAGTCTGAAATCTAAATTTTCTGAGTTACGTTACTTTTGTACCAAGCCTTAAAACTCTTTTGTGTTTCATAAGTATATATGCATTTTTGGAAATTTCCTCGCTTTGAATGTAGGTATATTAGTTGATGCATTTTATATATATTTGCTATTCTCTAGAATATAACTATCGAGCTCTAGATCCAAATTTGCCCCCTAAGCTCGTTCCCTAGAACGATGTATTTGGCATCTTCATCGATTCAATAGTGAAAGGAGGCGCACGATTAACGTTCGCGTTGGAGTGGGTGGAAGCTTTTGTTGCGTAACTGAAATAGCTAGGAGCACCAAAACTCACAGGAAATGGTTAATAGCTATAATATTTCATTTTTTTTAGTTTGAGCTTTAGGGCCGCACCCGTGGCTATTTTTCTTGTGATTGAATTAACGAGTTCTATAACGGTTGTTTTGAAAGATAGAAAAAAAATCTCTTCTACAAAGTTGCGCAAAATTGACGGGGCTACAACATTGTAGAAGATCGTTTAACTTTATCTGCAAAGGTAAGAAAGTTGGATGCTGAATTTCATTGAAAATTTGGAATATTCTTGTTTGTGATTATAGGGAAATGTGCGCTCCATCATATGTAACAACTCTGTAGAAGAACGATTTTCTCTAGAATATTACTATTGAGCTCTTGATCCATATTTCGCCTTAAGCTCATTTACTAGAAGGCTGTAAAATAATTAACCATGCGTCTCCACTAATTCAACAGCGACAGGAGGCGCACGGTTAACGTTCGCGTTGGAGTGGGTGGTAACTTCCGTCGCGTAACTGAAATGACTGGGGTCACCAAAATTCACAGGAATGGCTAAACAGCTATTATCGTTCTTTTTTTCCAGTTTAAGGGGGGAAGTCGAAAAATAATGTATTTTCGTAATTTGTTTTTCGGATGTATAAAGTGATGTTTTTGGGTATTTTGGCTATTGATTCAAGTTTATTTAGAAATGTTTACGTATTATGACCTGGATACAAATATAGTGAGTATTACGCTGTTGGCAGCGTTTATTCCGAAACCATGTTTTTCAACTGGTGGTAAATTTTTCTCAGCATCTACTGAACCGATTTTGCTGAAATTTATTTTTAACATGTAGAAATGGGTTATCTAACGTGTTACTTAGCCGTCTTTGAAAATGTAAAAAAATGACGAAATGGCGGACATTTTAGTTTTAAAAAAAATTTTTCTCATGAAAAATCACTATTCAAAAATTCATAAAACATTGAAAAATTTGGAAATCGCAAAATGGCTATGTAACAAGATAGATAATCCATTTTTACATGCTAAAAAAATTCAGCAAAATCGGTTCAATAGATGCTTACTTACCATCAGTTGAAAAAGCGTGGAATCATGAATAACGTTGCCAACAGCGTAATATTCACCTAACAACAGTCTACGACATGTAAAATTTAGCTTCGAATATACTTTAATCAATAGCCAGAATACCTGCACACTTAACCCTTCTCTAAACATAAAAAACAACAAAAATCCATTATTATTCGACCTTCCAGAGTAAGGTCCCCCCTTAGCTTGAGGTTCGCATATAAAGAGCCCAGTATGACATTTCCGATACTACATCTTTGTGCTTGGATTCTTCGTTCGAGTTATTTTTACTTCATCAGTTCTTCGAGCGCATAATCCATCATATACCGGTAATCATTTCACGAGTTTCGAACTCCCAAAATATAAGAATTCTCAATATTTCCCTCTAACGCCTTTAATTCCAAATAACCCTGTCGGGATTCTCCTGTTACCTCTATTTAATCATTTTTTTACAACTTTTCCATGTGTTATTTTAGTTTCATATTTATTTGGTGCACAATTAGGTTCTCGTTTTTTTTAAATAAAAATTCAACTTAATTAAAAAAAAACCTAAATCACTAGCTACAACTTTGATCAATATTTCTGGCAGAGCTATAATACTGTCGCGCTGAAAGTGTTCGCTTTTTGAGTCACTAATCATGCCATTTTTCATGTTTTCATATGAGCAGTACTACTGATTAGCCAGACTATGTGCCATCGAACGGAACAAGTAAAAATCGGAATATCGAATATGAGACCTAGTGTTTTTATGTGGTAGAATTTCTTTTTAGTGCTGTTAGTCTGTTCGTACCGCTGGAGTAAAGAATGACGCTCAATGTATCTTGGGACCCAAATTGCATGCGCATGCAATCACTTACAAATGGCTTGGCGGATAACGTATGAGCTATGAAAAACTCAAATACAATCTCGTCACCTTAATTGATACGCAATAGACATCCTACGGATGATCCTCAAGGCTATCACAAGAACTTGGTTGTATATTTCAAATGTTGAAAACTTTCGAAAACATAAGCAATTTCAGTTCATTTTACACTGTTACGTTTAATCATGTCCTTTGTCGAAAGATGTTCGTTTTTGCTTCAATTTGGTATATCGAAGCCGTTCGCTATAAATCAATTCGATTGGCGCTTTACTTTTTAACCATGAAAAAACTCCAATTCCTTTCCCTCGGACAACTTCATCGGAGGCAAAGTGTTGTTTGTAGATTTACTACTTTCCAGGTCACCTAAATTTATTAGCTTGATGTGGAATTTTTTGTCGCGGTAGTTTTTCTCATTTGTTTTAGGTACTATTTTCTCCTCAATTTTGGCTCAGCAGCCTAACTTCACCAATTCAATTAAATTTCCTATCGTTTAAATACATAACAGCCTTCGATGATGTTATTCAATCTTCGAGCAATCTTTTTTTGTCGAAAATAAAACTTTCAATAAGTAGCACAAGTCTCAACGCGACACAGATTATGTTCGCCACTTTAACCTCGTACCAAGTTGATGACCGTTCCGCGGGATTTTCTCAATAAAAAAAATCTCATAACAATCTGTTCACCGTCTCTGAAAGATTGTCTCGACGAAAGGGGTTTTCCGTTGGAGCCCGTACCAATCAGCGTTTGTTTGGATGCGTAAGCTCACCATAAACGGCCGGTTGCATCATACAGGTCGGCCCACACGGGGTGCAGGTTCCTTTTTTTTCTGCGATACTTGAACTCTGCGTTCGTGGCCATCAGGGACACACACAATAAAGAAAAAAGCGAACCGGCTGAACGACCTACTGAACTGCTGCACAACTGCCGACCGACCGAAAGAGGCGATTTTTTATGACTACTGGTTCATCATTTCAGACCTCCAGAAACAAATTGCGGCTTTCTTTCCAAACAATTAGCCGTTGAACGTGATCTGCCGAGCTGCGCCTTTCCGACAACAAACGGTACGAGGTTAAAGGCACTGATTTTACTACCAGTGCCAATTTCGAAACGGTATTTACCATCATTATGGAATCTTCTCTCAGGAAAGGTTGCTTGGTAGCCATGGTAAAAAACTATGATTTCGTCATAATTTTATGTGCAGATGAAATAATACCAATGAGGTTTCAATTATCGTAATATAGTGTTTATATTTTTAACAACATGAATCATAAATGAAAAAATTAACAAAAGAAATAGCAACGAAACGATTAATGCAATTAAGTACTTTTTTACTCTAACAGATCACCGCATTACTGCATCATAAAACTCTGAACTCGAATTACATCACATTCGGCGACTAACAATCGCTGTAGTGAATGGAATCGATAAGCAGTGTTCAAGTGCCTTTTTTTACTCGTTGTCCTCATCATTGTGTAATAAAGTAAGTTAAGTAAAGACGTCTCTCGCGCGGTGAACTCTTCTTTGTGTGGGAAAAGTTTAATTATCGAGGCATGATCGAACGACTGCTGGTGCTGGGTAACGAGTTTCGGGCTGCTCGAGCGAAAACTCTAGTTTGTGCGTAAACAAAAGTTATCTTATGGCATGTATGAAGTAGACAATTCGACCGGTTCAGAAGAAAAATCGACAAACAAATGCATGGGAAAGTGGTATTACATTAGAGTGGTCACAATTCGAAACCTAATTTGAAACTCTGCCAAGGAAGTCATTATTTGAGAAACTCGTCGCATGGTTTACAAACCTCAAACCCAACTGAGTTTTTATAAATAAAAATGTGATATGCTGGAATATTAATCACCGTTTCCGCGGTCACCCTAACTTTTGAAGGAAAAGATGCTCTCCACTTGAGGCACTGAGCGGAGCGTAGGCATAATGATGGTAGCAGTAGATTACCCGTACTCCCCATGGGCATCGATTACGCTTAATTATGCGGTCACTAATCACCGTTGAACGGCTACAAAAGTGCGTCTCTGTGGTTAGATAACATAAACCAGGAGGCTGATGTAATTTTCGTTTATCACGGGATGGTAACAGGGGAGAGAAAATATGAACTCATCTGTAAAAACTATTGGGACAATAGATAAGAGTACTGCTGGGGCAGTTACCAATAGCTTCCACTTAAAGACCAAATTTATATGCTAGGGATGGTTTTCAATGATACCGGTTTATCTTAAACTTCTATCATTTATCGGATCGAAAAAAGTACGTTAGCAACACTTCTACCCCAGTCCGCACAAATGACATGTTGGTGACCTTTAAGAGAAGATTCATATTCGTATTAGGAATATGTTCTGTAAATGGTCAGGAATGCTGAAAAAGCGTCGAAAAGGCGGGGCTTAGAGCCTTATACAAACTTTTAGCAATTGTCTCAAAGTGGTTTGTTAGAAATTTTCTACATTTACATATTTTCAACTGGGTGATTTTTATAGGAGAAACCAGAAACGTTTCTAATATTGTTTTAAGTTGTCACCGCGAGTTGTATTTTTATCAACACATTCATGGATATTTTTCGTGACAAAGTTCTAAAATAAAATATACTGTTCGTGACCAACTCCCGAACATTGCTATTTAATTTTTTTTATTTCGCCGATAAAATTAAGAAATGATTGAACGTGTACATATTAGTAAAAACATAGAACAAGTTGAAATTGTGATGAATGCAAAAAGCTATTTTCAAATGCAATTCCATTTTCATGGAGAAAGTATGTCGCCTACCCCTTAAAATTTTCGCGCGCCTTCCCAAAAATTAGGTTTTAGATAGTATTCGTAAAATTATAAATATTTTAGAAACACGAAAAATTAAATTTATTGATTTTTTTAAGCATCTGCCTGTTAATGGATAACTCTTTTTGTAATTTTGTTACAAAATATATGAAAATTAACAAGGAAAACTTGAAGGAATCATATTATGGTTTAATTTTATAATATATGTACTACTTTCGTCAAGTATTGCCTCCATTTTAGTGAGCCAACAAACTTTAGGTGCTCGTCACCAATGGTGACTTTCGTAAAAAAGATGCATTCCTCTTGATAACGGTTATAAATCATTTCCTTATTCTTCAATAAACATCAATTAATACGGGGACTCTTTTGAGACTAATCGAACGTTAGTTTCAAGAAATATGTGACCTTATTAATTTTTTGAAATTTAATCTTTTCGAAGTTACTTGATCAAAAGGATAGTTACTAAAATTTCGCGAAGTTTTTGAAAGATCACATATTTATAACAACATCTGACATAAGTAAAATTTGTTGATTGAAGCCCGATGTTCATTTTTCTGATATTTATTTAAACTAGAAGAGATGATTACCAAAATCACTGCGACAATGTTAATAACTTATAAGTTTTTTCAAAAGGTCACAAATTCTATTAAACAAAACTTTTGACAAATATTCTCTCACAGAAGTGACAGTGACTAACAGGGGAAACTATTCCCATGAAGGTCACCCTAAAGTTATCAGTAAAATTTAAATGTACCTCTTAATGACTTAGTGACTATTCTAAGACAACATACCATTCGTACTTCAAGTTATCACCGTGACTACTTAATGGAAAGAATAATTTCGCCTGTGACCCTTCAGAGAAGAATAAATTATTTTTAGTTCAATTATCACAGAGACAAAATAAAAGAAAAATTTGTTTTATAATCATAGCGCTAGTGTCTTTTGTAAGAAAACTCACACAAGTTTTTCTATAAAAAGTAATGGTTATTCGCGTACAAAAACTATTTCCATATTATTTTTAAAACATTCGGGGGACAAATGTAAAAAAAGTCTTATTTTATTCGTGACTCTCGTGCGGATTGGGACGTTATTGTGACAATCATATGCATATTCATAATAATCATAGTCATCATGAATGCTATGTAAATGCATATTTTACCTAATTAAAGGCTAATACTCTCAAAGTAGCTGTTTTTCAGTAGAATGAATGCAGGTATCAGTGATAGAATTGCTGATTTTCTGGTTCAACTTTTTAGTATTTTGTTAAAGAAACGATTCGAGCTTCCAACCTCTGTAACTTTCAATACAATATTTTTTCCGTATTTTGTGAATTATATTGGGTTACAGCTCAGTGAATATTTTTTTTTGTGTTTTTGAGCGTAGGATCTTGCGTTCAATCCTTTGGCATGAACCACAAAGTGTAACAGACATATAAAACGGTGGATGTAGTGAAGCAGATGAAACACGGCTTCAGTGGGCTGGGCATGTA
Organism: Wyeomyia smithii; assembly: GCF_029784165.1. Classification (NCBI taxonomy): domain Eukaryota; kingdom Metazoa; phylum Arthropoda; class Insecta; order Diptera; family Culicidae; genus Wyeomyia; species Wyeomyia smithii. The sequence continues at coordinate 91,935,399 of NC_073696.1, forward strand.
GCTAGAATGGTGGAAGAACGACTAGCGAAGACTATATTTAGCAAACGTTCCGATAGAGGCAGTTGACTTCGAGGTAGGCCCCGCACTCGTTAAATGTGTGCTGTCAACGAGGATGCCCGCGAAATAGGTGTTGGGGGAGATTGGAGGAGAGCAATCCAAGACCGTGTAACATGGTGACGTGAATAAGTAGGTGAGATAACATTTGAAAAGATTCTTACCAGAACGATTTTCAGTGAGTATTTTGTATGATAAAAATTTTATCAACCTTTAAGATTTGTTTGTAAAAATTTCAAAAATAGCATCATACCGATGACAGGAACCATGAAATTGATTCGTGCATGAAGTCTTCTTTTATTTTATGAGTATTTACGAAACGATTCCGACCATGCAGTGATTGGCTGGTAATCAATTATTTTCTTCCAAAAAATTTGTACTGTAAAAGAATTTGAAACAAAACAATATAAGAAGAATTGAAGAAGTTGTTACGACAGCTTGTTTTGTATCAATGTATTTTTTGCAACAGGTTTAGGAATACAGCCGATTGGGGTTGATTAATTTGATGGTGTGAAGCGGTAAATTTAAGTAATAACTCTCCTTCATCTCTAATTTTTACGAAAGGCTTGATAACCTTGAAGAGAAGCATTGCTAATTTGACTCAAAGTCGCTCGAAAATGATGCTGTAGGTGGCTGGAACACTACCTTCACCATCAAAATGAAACAGCAGGGCCTTCTGTTCCATTTTGTCGGGAGAACACCTTTTGGACAACAGTGACGCCGGCTAAAAGTTGGTTAAATTCTTTGTCATTGCGGATTACCAACTCCAGATGACGCGGAATAATTCTCGTTTTAATATTAGATCGATGTTATACTGAAGGCAAAATGGCGTGAAGCGATGCTTTTTTATATCGTTCCCTTAATGCTAGAACTAGATAACTCGAAATTTCGGTTTTGGGTTAAGTATGACATCATATTTATCGCGTCGAGCTCTAAAAAACATCCAAAACTCGTTGAAGTGCCATTACAAGAAAAGTGTTATTCATTAATTATAAAAATAGGTATCTCAACTTAAAACGAGTGTGTTTTGTGCTAAAACAAAAAAACTCGGCTCTTCGTTGATTTTTCGTAGCTTTAACAGACCTGAAATGATATGGATGCGTTTCAGAAAATCTGAGCCATTCAAAATGGCATTTGAATCGTCACAACCGAAAAAGGTCAAATTTTCAAACTCATTTTTCTCGAAACGTCAAATTTCTAGTTATCTAGTTCTAGCATTGCGGGGACGATATATTTTCCCACTGCTGATATTTAAATTTCGTTTTTTACGTATTACTATAGTATAGGTGACCCACTTTAAGTTGCTTGTTGCCATTTTTGAATATATTGAAAAATAGCTAAGAAATATCAGAAATAAGAAGTGACGTAAGCGCCATTTTACATAGAAATAGAAGCGACTTTGTGTTTTTGGCGCTTACGTCAAAACGTCAGCACACGGTAGTCCTTTGTAACGGCTAGACATTGTAACATGCAAATTCGATTGAATGAAATAGCGATGTGACGGTAAACAAAACTGCTGTATGATGAAAAACCCCGTGCAGTCATTTCAAACAGGACCCAATGCCGCTGTCATTTGTTTGGCGATGTTATTTTGGCCTATTTTTGTCTATTTCGTTCTATCTATGTTGAGGATAACTTTTACAAGATCAATGATATAAGTAAATCAGTGATAAGTGATAATAAACATGATCAGTGATATTGAACATTCAAATAATTCACATGTGGTTTGGAGCGAGTTGTTAGTCATTTTAGAACCCAATTGTAAAATATTCTTTATTAGCCATCGGTTGCCCCGAAAACGGCCAAAGTCGATTTCGGCCAACATTTTTTTCAAGATAACACCAGATCTCGACGTTTTATGAATTAATAAGTAACTTGGCATCGAAAAAGTTCGATTTTACCAATTTCAAGTTCGTTTTTGGGGTCAAAAAATCACAACTTTGACCGCTTCGTGGCACCCCTAAACCATGTTCGATTGAGGAAAGATTTAGCACAGGTTTCTGAAATTTGACGATAGTTTTTTTTTTCCCAAACAGTCATTGTATCCTACCCGACATAGTTCAATAGTGAGCGTCCAAAAATAAAAATTTTCCGTATTTTGGTGGACGTAGGCAGCTAATTTTCCAATCGGTTGCTGTAAGAATAAAGGTATAATCTTGGAAACTGATTGAGTTTAAAGTATATGAAAGTGGATAATTTTCGTGACGCTATATAAAATAATACATATTTAAAAAAAAATAGAATGACAGACCAGGGATAATTTGACTTTTTTCTCAAAAATACTGTAACCCGAACTCTGTTCATAATAACGTGGAGTGAGAAGTGTTTTTTGTGTCTAATTTTCGCAAAAATGTCAATTTGAAACCAAAATATACTCATTTACCGAAAAATGCAATTCAGTTTTATCAAATGCAAAAAAAATATTTGACAGCACTGCACTGAATTTTTCCTATTTTTGCAACTATTCTTAGAAAAATATTGGGAAAATAAATACGAGGTTCTACACTGAAAACATTTATTTTGGAAACAAAAAGTGATTTATAAAACCATCACAGGAGGGTTGTGTACAAAGCCACGACCGCAAGTTGAAGTAGAATACTTTTACAAGAAAGATAACATGGCTGCTTGCGTGTCAGTCATTTTGAAATCGGATTTGTTTCGTATATACCGCTTGTTAAGCACTGCAGTATCAACAAATCGTAATAAACATCACACTGCTGTGCATGAAACCTCAGTTGCAGTTTACTAATAACAATTCATTATGCTCTTCCAAAAACATTTAGTAGTCTTGGAAAAGGCCGATTGCTGCAATTGCAATTTTCATTTAATTATTGCATTAATGCTTCATGTTTAGAAATACCCGCTGCAACTGCTATGCTATCCGCAGCCATGCCACAGTTCTGACCGCTATACGCTGCCATTGGTAACGCTGCCCCTGCATCAGCTGGCCCAGCTGCTATCGATGCTGAGATCCGCTGCAACTAGTGCGCTATCCATCGCTATGCTGGTATCCGCTATCGCTGGTATCCACTGCATTGCTACTGCTGCTGCTAAAGGATGACTGCTGTTGTCGCTCTCTAGAACTATTATGAGCGGCTTCGGCTGAAACAGCCTTTTATACAATCCAAATAGCATATTTTAAATTGCAAGGTATATGATTCTGTCGACCGTGCTTGGGAAGCAATCATATAACGACCAATCAGAGGTCAAATTTTTCGTTTTGACGAGGCTTGACTATTTTCAATAGTAAAATAGTTTGAATAGTAAAATTACAATTATCTTCATTTGGGAAGAATCTTATAGACTGTTCCGAAAATAATAAATACATCTTCATTCTTGAATAAAACAAAAAATACAGGATTTTTCGGGTCATTTTATTCTGAAATATTGATAATAAGTGTTTTCTTTCCATTTTCAATTCAAGTTGTGATTTATTTTCGTAGGATACGTGAGTTCTCTAACTTTTCTCTTGAAACTACTCATAAGCTTTTGCACAGTGTGTTCTCCGACCATTTATACCACTTTAAGCCAATCTTTTTTGAATTTTTCAACATTTCGCAACAATTTTTCAACATCCGCTGGTTTGACATATTTCCTCAGCTTTGCCTTGGTCAAAACCCAAAAAGTTTCAATAGGGCGAATTTCAGGGCAGTTTGGAGGATTCATCTCCTTTGGGACACATGTGACATTATTTGTTTTATACCACCCTAGTGCATCCTTAGAGTAATGGCAGGAAGCAAGATCGGGCCAAAAGATTGGAGGATTGTTATGCTGCTTAACCATGGGTAACAACCTTTTCTGCAAACACTCTTTCACGTAAATTTTACCATTCATTGTGTCATTCGTAATGAATGGACGAGATATTTTCCCACATTCACAAATGGCCTGCCAAACCATTACCTTCTTGCCGAATTTTTCGGTGTAAATAGCTTTCACTGGTCCAGGGACATCCTTTCCCTTCGGTGATGTATAAAATTGCGGTCCTGGCAGAGTCTTATAGTCCAGTTTTATGTAGGTTTCGTCATCCATTATAACACACCCCATTTATTTGGTCAGAAGTTTGTCATAAAGCTTCCGAGCTCTCGGTTTCACAGATTCAGCTTGTTTTGGATTTCGTTTTGGCTGCTTCTGCTTCCGACGGGTCTGCAGACCCATTTTTCCCTTGGCACGCATAACGTTACTCGCAGAGGTTCCAAGCTTTCTCGCCACATCTCGTACTGATACTGAAGGATGCCGCTTGTAGTATTCCTTAACCTTTTTGTCCATTGTGGGATCAACAGGCCCGGGTTTTCTAACACGTCTTGGGGCATCAGTAAATGTGCACTCTTCACAATACTTCCGCAATGCGGTTTAAACTGCTCCGACACTTACACTTCTTCTCTGGCTAATTTTCTAATAGAAAGACCACTCACGGTGCCCCATTTGTGCACAATTCGCTTTCTTTGCTCGGGAGAAAGGCCACGCATTTTCAAAATTTCGCACAAAATGTTAGAAAAAATGACAGCATCTGTTTCTTTTGGATGTAAACAACAGGACGCAGCCAACGTTTGGTTGAATACTGCACGTTATTTGAAATGACGGTTGATCGTAAGTGTATTTATAATTATCGGAACGGTCTATAGAAGATTTTCCAATCTATTGCTACAAGAACGAAGGAAATCCATCGAATACTAACCGATTTATTAGCATTTGAAATTGGACATAACTTTCGTGTTTTTCGGTTTTAGATTTTCATTTCACATCCCTATGAAGCTGAACTTCCTAAGAGAAGTATTCTACTTCAAAAAGTGGTTCATCTAAGATTTTTTTAAAAATATGTTTTTAGATAGACCTACACTTCTTTGAAACTATTCCAAACGACCATGCATGGAGCCGCTTGAAAAAGTTTGTGTTAGAGTTTTTGGTTGGTTCAGAAGAGTTTAAGACAGGATTGTTATTCTTCTCAAAATGTGGAGAGAGCAGAGTTAATATTCACCGCGGACTTCTTGCCCAGCATGAGCGCAGCGTGTAATTTCTTGCACTATTTCCTTCTGCTTTGTGCTGTGTTTCTGCCGCTCACAGTTTTTTTTGTTGTTTTTTTAAACGAGTTTTTCTAGTGTAGAATCTCATTTTGTTTTCAAAATTTTCAGTGGAAATTTAAAAAAACTTCTTAGAACAAGACGACAACTTGCCTCTATTCAAAATTTATCGATTCATGAAAGAAAGCCATTGTCAAATGCTAGCAGAGATAATTTTTTTAGGTAACGCAAGGTTGCTTAAGGTAGTAAGGCCTACACATCCACAAAGTATTATTGAATTCTGAGAGGGTGCTGCCAATATCTGCTCGAGTGGGCTCGGAATACTTCTTTTATTAAAAAGATGTTTAACGGAGCAAGGAGTGGTCCAACTGCTACCAAAGTTTATTCGAACAATTCACCAAACAACATCTGAGAAGTTTGTTGACATGAAAATATGCACACTTGAGATGTGATCACCCAAAACCATCGTGACTGATTGCATACAAGTCTGAGAAGTGAGATACCACACTTGTATCCACAACCTTGCATGCAAACCGATCACATCGTACTGCTCTTTCTGTGTGACGTTGCAATTCGGAAATAATGAAAATATTTGCATGCAATGAGGTGAGTATCAGACGCTTTTGTCAGGAAGAATCAAAAGATATGTAACTCAATTTGTAATAGAATCAGTATGTACAACAAATGTGTCATAATTTTCACTTCAGCATTTCCAAAGTAAGTAAATCCGTATTCGATTGGTGAAACTAAAATGTTTCTCGTTTGACGATTTTTTTTGCTCAAGTGCCTGCAGATTTAGATCATAAAGTGCTACACTAGTGCTTGAACTACTAAAAGAGCTGACGAATCGCTGGCGTGATACAGAAATGTTGGTGCAAATCAAGAACATTTGGGGTTGTTCGATTGTACCAACTATAACAGGAATACTGTTAAAGTTTGATGACATTAGAGACTTGTTTTAAAATTATTGCTCTCAAAGTGATGTTACTTCTGTTATTTTGGTTAAAATATGATAATTGATTACTTGCAATATAAAGAAATTTTTGCGGCGATTTATAACAATGGATTGAACATGGATCCACAACTACAATCTTGAGTTCAATAGTCAGTCGACAGAGTGGCTTTTGCCTGATGAGAGCCGTCCGAAACACCGCCTTAGAAAAACAGTAAATTCAGATGGTATAGTGTATTTTTTGCGATAGGCAAGGCATGAGGCCTGTGCAAAAAAAAATGCGAAAAAAATTTAATCCGTGCGTATTTTTCTTGTCCGTGGGTGTAAATTGATGAAAAGCTGCGTATAACTACTTTGGAGTGTATTATTTACATGTGCAAAATTTCATGAAGATCGGTTCAGTGGTTATTGAGATGTCATCGAAACAAAAAGAAAACAGCCAAAGAATTTTGCGCGCTGTCATGGAAAATCCGGCTGCGATCATAAGATGGATCGGGAGCCAACTGGAAATCACCCATACAACTGTGTCTCGGGAGGTAAAATCGTTTAAGGAGTCCCAGACGATCAGGCGTCGGGCTCGAATCGAAGACAGCTGACTCTGAGAAAGCCCGGAAGGTGTTCAATTATTTCAAGCGTAGTCCGAACCTTTCGATTCGCGACGCGGCTCTGAAGGCAAAGTGTTCTGCCTGGTTCATTCAGCAAACCATGAAACGAGCTGGGCTTCCTGTATTCAAGGTTCAGAAGACACCGAACCGGCATGAGCAACAAAACACGGTGGCCAAATCCCGTGCAAGCAAGCTGTATCGAAAGTAGTTAACGAAACCGATGTGTGTGATTATGGATGGCTAAACCTACATCAAGGCAGACGCAATGCAGACACCGAGCCTGGAGTTCTACGTTGCCAAATGACGGTTTGATAGTCCGGAAGACATGAGGTAGAAGAAAGTGGACAAGTCCGCGAGCACATACTTGCTCTGGCAGGCAATATGCCAATGCGGTAAACCGAGTAATTCGTACAACACAACGGGTTCCATCAACAGCGAAATTTACTGCAGCGAGTGCCCCTAGAAGCGTCTGTTGCCCTGCCTGTGGTCCCACGGAGGCGAGACATTTTTTGGCCGGCCCTGGCATCATACCTTTGAGCGCGATCGACGTTGGATTGGTACAGAGACAATAACCACCAAAAATCGCCACCCCCTCAAATCCACCAGAGATTCGTCCGGGAAAAAGATTTTCGGCCATAATGAAAGCCAAAGCTCGAAAATCGTCCAAGGTGTTTAAAGGTTCGTACTTCCAGCGATGGAAAGGAAATTGAATAAAATAATTATTCCGAAACATAATCCACATGTATTAGTTCATCCTTGAAGGTTCAAGAAAATCCGACTTGAAATAAATGTTTGGCGAACACTTTTGTCTGGTGCATCTTTTTTCAAATACAAGCCTTTATCGACTACATTTAACATGATAAAACAATCAATAAACAATATTATTGTACATTATCAGATTGATTGAACGTTAGAATCAAAGCGAAACGGCATACAGAGAAGAAGAAAAATGCTCTTTCACCAAGACAACTCTCCCGCTCATTCTGCTTGTGGCAGGACCACTAAATTAAAAGAGTTGCGCTACAAGCTGGTTTCCCACTTCTCATAGTCGCAATTTAGCATATTTGTTTAAGAGATACTCTGGCAAGCGAATCCACTCGCATGAAGAGGTAGAAAAACAAAGCGCTACAAACTGAAAATGTTAGAGAACCGCAACAATAAAGGATTACTATAAATGGAGACTATGTCAAAGAACAGAACAGTTTTTTATCATAAAAATTATCGTCCTATTTTCATTCGTAGTCCAAAGGTTTTCCAGCCTAACGGTAATAATTCAGAAATCAATGTAATGTAATTAGGAATTCTAAAAAAAAATCTGAGCGTGGCAAATTATCGTTATATGAGAAGGTAACGAAAAATTATCATTTCATATTACCCACAATATAAACCCTACATATTAAAAGCTATTCATAATTTAATACAAGTACAAACAATTCCCAACTCAAAACTGTTTCGTAATTTAATGTGACTAAGTGTCCCACTTTCCTGTCCGCATTTGATACCGGAAATTCCTCACGAGCACGCAAACCGTAACCGCATTCCTCTGCCGTTATGTCTTATTGTACTTTCACCCAGATTCGCTGCGATCGTCTCCGTTATAAACAACGGTGTCATCTTTTAATGAACCGTACCGAGGAGAAGCGCAGCGTTCCTTGTTTGGAATAATAGGATGCATTCCATTTCCATTAAGAGAACATGTACGAGCACAGCAGTGCATCATCTCGTGTTCGCCCTCCCTACATCATCGATTCACCAATGTCAAAATTAATCCGACAATCGACGATCGATATTTTCATAAACCATACCATCCACCCACCCGCGTTTGGGTTGGTACACTGGGATTCCATTAATCACGGTATTGTTAGTGTTAGCTACTCAAAACCGAATGCCTCTATTCACACATAGGAACACCAAAACATGTTGCTTCCTACCAATAGTGGATTCATCAGAGATCGTGTCGAACCATATTCGTGAGCTACTGACTGGTGAAATGCAAAGATTCATTGAATTAATTGCAGACAAGCGAACGCAGTGAGTCCGACTCCATTTCTGTAGCCAGGATCGTTGTTTGACGCGCATCGGTGTCCTTCTGGTTCGCATACGGGAGCTTAAACCGATCCATTCACTTTCGTGTGAAACCATTAGGGAATCTGCGGTAGAGCGGTAGCAGAAAAGCATCACTTTATAAATGGCTTGAGGAACTGGATCCGCTGACTTTCTTGCGTTCCTCTGGCCGCGCTTCGCTCCGGCTTTAAAGTGGGTCTATAAATAGTTGAGCAACCACCGACCCGAACTTGTTCTTCACCGCAACTGTACCGCACCGTTGTCGTAGGTACTAGTTCAGTGCATGTTCAGTGTGGGCTGTGAGAGGTAAATTGCGTCAACATAATTATGCATTTACGCAGTTATGCTCAATCAAGCTGGATCGGTTGACCCGAAGCAGTGCGTGTCAAAGCGGACAGGCGAAGGTTCCGAGATTCGTTCTCGGTGCAATTTGATTGGCCAACTTGAGTCACGTTGAACGATTTTTTAAAGCCAGCCGGTGTAGAACTGCTTTTATAGAAAATCTATGCCTGAGTACTAGTACCGGTACTGCCTTTAACTGCTTTTTCATAGAGTCGATAGTTTTAGGATTAATGAATATTGAAAACCTACGTTAATCAATTGATTGAAATGTATCGAACAGCTAGCAGTAGTTAACATGTCTACTACTGCCCTGTCTTACGAACAGCATCAGCAATATTCTGCCAAGTTGATGGGACTGGGCTTTTCACTTCTTTACGCTCTTATGCGCACCAGTTTCAAGCAGCTTAGATTTTCATCGATTGCAATCTTGATGTTTAACCGCGAAATTCGCAGTGCTGATTGCGCGACGGGCACACTTTTTTCTGTCCTACCGTTCCTGGCTGTAGTCAGCTGGACGGAACGAGTAAATTGTGAAGATTCCACCCGAAGTTAGCTATCAAACCAGTCGGCTAGAGATGAACTTCCTTCGCCACCGTTCGTTCGTGGCTGTGCATGCAGAGTTGCTTGCGAATGAGTTGTGTGGCGCGAAAAATGAAATTTACGATTTCCACTCGTAATTTTTTTCGCTTTGGCCATCGGTTGCTACCGTGTACGTTTTTGCGTGCTTTGCGGAGATTGCGTTATCCTGGAGTTCATCATATGAGAAGAATAAATTTTCGTAAAACATCGCCTGTCAAGGGTGACGAACGTTAGGCGAGTTTGAATTAGTACCGATGTGAAATGACTTCACGCTGTTCTGCACTTTTCGCATTGGTGAAGCGGTCAATAGGAAGTCAGAAAAAGTCAGTAAGTTTTTACCAGTACAAGTCATGTAAGAGACTGGATCATTAATCCAACACCAATGAAATCTCATTGAATTGTCGTGTCAATCAATTTCAACTCTAAATTCCTTCAACAGTAATGATATACTAAATATATGTGAATTACTCAATATCAGACATTCAACATTATTGAGTATACTAAGAACCATTTCGAGTGAAACTATTGTTAATTTTCTTCTAATGTCTTCATCGAGCATTACTTATTATTTTCACTTGACATGACGCCTGTGAATTTTGTTTATACTTATTAGTAATTTGGTATTTAGTACATCGAGGAGGTCGCCTAAAATCACGTTCAGAATTTTCACACATATTTTCATAGAGTTAGCATTTAATACACATAATTTTCATTAGCTTTTCTAACATGAAAACTCGCCTTCTGAGTTACATTTCAGTTTGAAATCCTTGAAAGTACCATTTTTGTCATTAGTTAGCTTCAAAGTTATAATAGTTGTCTAAAGTTAATATTGTAAGGCAAATACTTGTTTCTCAACAGAACAATGGCTTTGTAAAATTGAAAGGAAAAAGAGTAAATTGAAAGCATTTGGGTTCTACTGCTTATCATGTTACTAGAACTATATAACTAAACATATCCTTGTCTTTCAATTAATCTCAGTAAAAAGTGAGTCCGTCGCATCACACTACATGATTCAAACGATATTTTTCAATTCGCATTATAACCTGTCGAAACGGTTTTCAGGATTAAAAAATACAGAGACTCAGTACAATTTTGATTCAAAGAAATGTCAAATAACTTGTTTATTGCTGCTTCAGGTGGAAGCGGTACACTGCCGATATAAATAATACCATAAAAAGATATCCATTTTTATTTTTAACAAAGACACTGGTAGAAGAAAGTGCTGCCCTAAAGCTCAAAATAGTTGCCTTGAAAAGATTATAGCTTTTAACTATTCCTGTGAATTTTTGTGCCCCTAGTCATTACCAAAACGCGTCAACTTACTTGAGAGTTCGCATAGTAATTGCTCACCGGGCTCGTCGCTTCAACGTTATGTTTACGAGAAAACTCATTTAAGTCTCTGAAAAATTTCAGTTTCTGGGAGCACCAGAATTCATAGGAATGGCTAAAAACCTATACTTTTTGATTTTTTCTAGTTTGAGCTTTAGGGCCACACCTGTGTTGACCAGTGTAATCTAAAGTTATTTCGAGAAAACTAAAATGTTTAAACAAATGCGCATATGTGGAGAACTTTTTGGTTTCCAGCTCCCTAAGTTAGTGGTTAAATATCAACGTTTCATACAGCATTAACTAGAAAAGACACATAAAAATAAAGCGAATGAAGTTTAGGTTTGAGCGTAAAAAAAACAATAACTGATCAACACACGATCGATCGAGTTTCAATAAACAACTGATATGTCCAAACTTGAATGATGAGGTATCACGTGCAAATTAAGTAACCTAGGTAACCACTACAGTGCTGTAAGTTTATGTCAATTATGTCGGAATAATTCAACATTTTCAGTATGATTTTTTCGTATTAACAGAAACTGATTTGGCAACTCTTGATTTTCTTCAAGGCAGTGAAAACAGATGAGAATACATACAGTTGAAATTTAGGAATTATAGAAATTCATCTCATATATTTCTGCTAATTCAAGCTTGTTTTGGGAAAGTTGAGGTGAACATTTCAAAGATTCAAGTATTCTTAGTGTAGTGAGTGATCCTGTTTAGTGATTACAATAAAAAGTTGTCCGCTAGTGATGAAAAAAACTTTGGTTGGCTGCTGTACGAGTCCCGTTGTAGCCGTATAGAACGATGCGCGGATTTTGTTTTCTGAGGTAGGTGATTGAATTAAATTAGTTTTCGAGTGCAGATGCCCGACTATAATATCAAATTCAGTGCTTTTAAGTGAGTTTTTGAGGATTCTACTTAATGAGGAATCGAAAGTGAACTAAGTCTTTTTCAGTTGGCGCGGTTTTACCAGGAAAGCCAAAAGATACTCAGTAACTTTAACACGTTTCTCGCGTTTAGAAAGCAGTTTAGAAATCTTTCATTTCGTAAATTGTTGGTTCATTAGTTTGCAACTGTCATTTATCTGTGTTCCTTAGAGCTTTATTCAGAGATTTTTCAAAGAGTATCCAAAAAACGTTTCAAAATGACAAAAACAAAATCCGAACGTTTGAAAATTTTCCAAAAACGGTAAGTCTGATCAGTTTACTAAAGGAGGGTGGTAGTTTGAAATATTACAACTGACTAGACTGACTAGAATTGATAAATAACCTTATGTGTACGGATTTAAAATCGTCCCACAGATCGGGCTCTAAATCCGTACAGCATGAACTATGATGAATATATACAATTTATATAATAAATTACTCAAAATCAGCACATAGAAGACTAAATGTTTGCCTCTCAGATCAATTTGCAGCTTTTAAATCTTTGAAATCACACCAAATGCTCATAAAAATTAGTTTTTCTTCGGAACGGATTTCTTAGCGAATTGCTAACACCAAACAAAAACAACACGTTTGACGAACACGCAAACATATTTTTATTTTTAATATTTTTGTTTCCAAGTCTATCGATTCATTTTCAACGCAGATATCATGGCAATATTAGGTTTATTATGACTCAGTGATTATTGTTTGTACATAAACTCTTCTGTTATGAGTAATTGCATAAAACCTACAGGGTGTACGGATTCCTACACTTGTATTTTCAACCAATTGTCTTCACTCCAACCATCTAACCCAAATATCACTCTATAGTAGACACTTCAATTGTCTTTACCGAAACACGAATAACTGAATCGATTCAGTAGTGATCATACAACAGTGGCTGAAGGATGGAATATAAAAGTGAGGAATATCGGTATGTTCTATTGTTCTATTACCGGAAAGGGAAGAACGGTACAGGTACGTAAAGCAATTGTGCGATGTGTACTTAACAGAACGCCATTGCTCAACAGAACGCCAATGCCAGAATTGATTTGCCAAATTTCGTTCCGGTAAGTTTAATGTGAAAGATGCACCACGTTCAGGAAGACCAGTTGTAGCCGAGGACGACAAAATAAAGGTAATAATCGAGGCAAACCGCCATTACACGACGCGAGAGATGGCAAAGGTCATCGACAAAATAGGACAACACATCGTCGGCTTCGTGCAACACTGGCAAAACTCAAAATTTAGCATTTTTGAGTTTTTGATGGCAAACGATGCGAAATCTAGTTAAATTTGATCCCACGAAACCCCGTTTCAAAATTCTCAAAAAATCCAGAGTTATGAGTAGAAGTGCCTTTGCTGCACAAATCAAAATTTCTCCATAAAGTTAGTAAAAATAAGGTTTTAACTTGGACAACGTGCTTATTATATGTGCATAAAAGACCTAAAAGTGTTAAATGAGGATTGGTATTCATAAACTTCAAAGTTTTCTAGAAAATCGGAAAATAAATTTTCGAGGCAAATTTTCAAACGCGTTTTTCTCGAAACTATAATTTTTGAGTTGTGCCAGTGTTGCACGAAACCGACGTCATAACTGAATGACATTATTTCCGTCTATATTGCCTTTGAATATCAAAGAAAAACCAAAATGACTTATGTCTTAACCCAACACACTAAAACATTGCACAAAGTTAGGCAGCGAGAGCTGTCAAAATCTTTTTATCTGTGGCATTCTGAAATCTTCTGAAAGCTCTGCTACATAAACAAGCGCTTGGATTTCCAAACACACAATCTTTTTTGAAAACAAAATCGTTGTTTCTTGGTGGCTGGTAAGTGCAGGGATTAGTTTTTTTTTGCGAATTCCAGAACACATTCTGTGTTTTCTACAGACATAGATTACGTGAAATTGTATAAACATCTTTCCTTCTCGTACTGTTTCTTTCCGGATGATTCCCGCCGGATGGTGAAACTCTGGATCGTAAAAAATTAACGCTTACAGCGCGTTGGATTGGTATCATACTCTTAGTGATTAATTTTTACCATTGTAATGTGTAGCTAGAAGAAAACACTCAAAAAAAAAAAAAAAAAAAACAGAAGAAAATGTCAAAATACTCAAACGATCATAACTTGTTTGTTTTTCATTTTACCATCAACGAATATTGACAGATAGTGAGATCTCCATTGTGTGAAAAAATTATATCCTCAAACAAATAGATTTTTTTGAGATATTTCATATCTCAAAATCTGGGATACCGTGCTGGATCGAAACCCGTACAGTATCGAAATCCGTACACCTTGATGATTTTCGTCAGTTTTAAGCATTATAAAAATGAAAATTCATATGATAGTTACATGTACAAACATGTAACTATCATATGAATTTTCATTTTTATAATGCTTAAAACTGACGAAAAACATCAAGGTGTACGGATTTCGATCCAGCACGGTAACCAATCAAAATCACTTTTTATTTTATATTTTTGCCTTTCTCCTAGAAAGGTATAGCAATCACTGAAAAAACCAAAGGTATAAATTGCTTCAAAGGGGCGAATCTCGTATATCAGTCGACTTAGTTCGACGAGCTGAGCATTTTCTGTATGTGTGTACGTATGTGTGTGTGTGTGTGTAACGGTCTCCCAATCTCACTCGATTTTCTCAGAGATGGCTGGACCGATTTTAATGAAACTGATTGCAAATGAAAGGTCTAGTTGCCCCATAAGACCCTATTGAATTTTATTGTAATCGGATTTTTAGTTTTGAGGTTATGTTTAAAAATGTGAAAATCACAAAACTTCATTATCTCAGAAACTACACAACCGATTTGAACAAAATTGGTGTCAAAAGAACGGGCTTATTTTTTGAACCATTTGTAAAATAATTTTATAATGATTGGACATGTAGTTCAAAAGTTACGCAAAGAAACGTGTTTCGAAAACTGTTTAAACTCACTCACTTTTCTCAGAGATGGACAGACCAATTTTACAAAATTAGTGTCATATGGAAGGCCTTGTTTCCCCATAGGACCTTATTGAATTTTATTGTTATTGGACTTCAACTTCGTCTGTTATGTATAATAATGTGGAATCAGGCTATGAGAAGAAATATGTTTCTTAGACTGCTTGAACTCAACCACTTTTCTCAAAGATGGATTGACCGATTTTCAAGAAATAAGTTGCAATAGAAAGGTCTATTTGCCTGATAAGACCCTATAAATTTTATTATAATTGGACTGTAACTTTGTCTGTTTTGTATCAAAATGTAAAAGTTATGAAACTCCATTATCTCAGAAACTACACGAACGATTTGAACAAAATAGGTATCAAATGAACGGAATGTCTTCAAAACCCCTAACTAACGATTGTTATGATGATTGAAAATGTAGTTAAAAGGTTATGAAAAGAAACGTGTTCAGAAACATTTTTTCAATTTACTCCTTTTGGACTGATTTCAACAATCTTAGTTTCAAATTGAAGGTTTAGTTGCTTTATTGGTAACCGTTTTGCCTTTCTCCTAGAAAGGTATAGCAATCACTGGCAAAACCGAAAGTATAAAAGTGCTCCAAAGGGCCGAATGGCATATAACACTAGACTCAGCTCAACGAGCTGAGCATGTTCTGTATGTGTATGTGTGTGGGTATATGTGGAACTTTTTATTCTCACTCACTTTTCTTTTAGGTAGCTGGACCGATTTTCATGAAATTAATTGCTAATGAAAGGTCTTATTGTCCCATAAGACCCTATTCAATTTCATTGTAATCGGATTCATAGTTTAGAGGTTATGTATCAAAAAATAAAAATTATGAAACATCATTATTTAAAAAACTATACAACCGTTTTGAACAAAACTGGTTTCAAATGAACAAGCTACCTGAAATACCCTTAACTTTTGAATTTTATAAAGATTGAACTTGTGGTTCACAAGTTATGAAATGAAATGTGTTCTGAAAACTGTTGAATCTCACTCATGTTTCTCAGAGATGGCTGAACCGATTTTCAAAAAATCAGTGTCAAATGGAAGGTCTAGTTGCCCCATAATACCCTATTGATTTTTGCCTTTCTCCTAGAAAGGTATAGCAATCACTTGCAAAACCGAAAGTATAAAAGTGCTCCAAAGGGCCGAATGGCATATATCACTCGACTCAGCTCGACGAGCTGAGCATTTTCTGTATGTATGTGTGTGTGTATGTGTGTGTGTGTATGTATGTGTGTGTGTATGTGTGTGTGTGTGTGTGTGTGTGTGTGTGTGTGTGTGTGTGTGTGTGTTTGTGTGTGAATGTGCAGATTTTTATTCTCACTCACTTTTCTCAGAGATGGCTGGACCGATTTTCAAGAAATCAATTGCAAACGGAAGGTCTTGTAGCCCCATAAGACCCTATTGAATTTTATTGTAATCGGATTTTTAGTTTAGAGGTTATGTTTAAAAATGTAAAAATCATGAAACATCAATATCTCAGAAACTATACAACCGATTTGAACAAAATTAGTCTCAAAAGAACGGGCTACCTAGAAAACCCTTAAGTTTTGAACTTCATAAAGATTGAACTTGTGGTTCAAAAGTTATGAAAAGAAACGTGTTCTGAAGACTGTTTAATCTCACTTATGTTTCTCAGAGATGGCTGTACCGATTTTCACAAAATTAGTGTCAAATGGAAGGTTTAATTGCCCCATAAGACCCTATTGAATTTTACTGTAATCGAACTGTAACTTCATTTGTAATGTGCCGACTTGTGAAAATCACGAAAATTCATTATCTCAGAAACTACACAACCGATTTGATTATTATTATCAGATGAGCGGGCTAGTTGAGGGTTAACTGATGAATTCTGATTGAACACGTGGTTTCAAAGTTCGGCTGCCCTACACGTTCCCATTTCATTTGATTATAATCGAACTTAAGCAACCGTTATGTATTAAATTGTTAATAAAACAACGAAAGTCTATTATCTCAAAGATTACATGACTTATCTGAACATAACTAGTGTCATACGAACGAGTCATCTCTCAAACTTACAAATAACAAACTTCATAACAATTTGATATGTGGCTCAAAAGTTCTGGAAAGAAGAGAAATTCAAAGACTATTTAAAACTATACCTGCTTTGATCGATATATGTGGCCTCAACATAATTTAAATATGGTGTCGTACTATTTGAACGTTCCAAGTTCATTGATTCCTTGCGGTTTGTTTGAAGTCTGCAAATGCACGACGAATCGGCCATAGGATATGATCAAAGTCAAATAACAAATCGTTTGAAATGATTGGTTTTATCGAAATGACAACATCCTCGTCTTTTGGCTTCTGTACATCGCCTTAATTCTGAATATATTCATATTGGGTGGTATTCTGTCATTATCAGCAGACTTTCTGGCATTAATCTGACACCGGAAATACCCATATTGGGAGGTACTTTTGGTTGTTTTCCAGAAAATAAAAGTGGTCGTCTTCAAATTCAAAATAGTGTCCAGGGTCAATGTTTGGTTTCTATGCATCATCACGTTTACGGAAATATCCATATTGAGTATTATTCGGTCATTTCCGACTGTTGCCTATAAGTTGCCATTTAGCAATTCAAAATGGTGCCTGAGGTCAATTGTTAGCTCCTTGCATCATTCTGGTTCCAGAGATACTCATATTGGATAGTATTTGTTTATTTTAGGCTGTTTTTCACAAACCGGTAGTCGCCATCTTGGATTTCAAAATGGTATTTAGGATACTGGTTAAAGAAAAACTCATATTGGGTGATATTTGGTCACTTTGGACTGTTTTTCAGAAGCCGAAAGTCGTCATTTTGGAGTTTAAAATTGCCTGTGAAATCAATTTTTGTCATCTGGGCGTAATTCTGGTTCCGAAAACATTCATATTAAATGGTATTTGGTCATTTCCGGCTGTTTGCCAGAAGCCGGAATTCACCATCTTAAAATTCAAGATTGTGTCTGTGATCAATTTTTAGCTTCTGTGCATCTTTCTGGTTCCAGAAATACTAATATTTAATGGGAATCGTCCATTTCAGGCTGTTTTCCAGAAACCGGAAGTTGCCATCTTACAATTCAAAATGTTGTCTGAAGTCGATTTGTGGCTCCAGTGCATCATTATGGTTCCGGAAATACCAATATTGGGTGGTATTTGGTCATTTGCCGCTGTTTTTCCGACACAGGAAGACGCCATTTTGGATTTCATAATGGCATTTGGAGACAATTTCTGGATTTTGAACGGCATACTGGTTAAAGAAAAACTCATATTGGGTGGTATTTGGTCATTTTCTGCTGTTTTCAGAAACCGGAAGTCGCCATCTTAGAATTTAAAATGCTATCTGTGGTCGATTTTAGCTCCTGTGTATTATTCTAGATCCGGATATTATTATATTGGGTGGAAATCGGCCATTTTCGGCTGTTTCTGGAAGAAACCGGAAGTTGCCATCTTACAATCCAAAATGTTGTCTGAGGTCGATTATGGAACATATTTGTTACCACTAAAAACATTCACCTGCCAATATGGTTCCATTTAGTTGATTAGTTCGCGAGATGTGCAGAAATTTGTGTTTCATTTTCATGGGATCCCTCCCTTATAGAAGAGGGAGTCGGGTTTCAAACTATTATGTACATATTTGTTACCATTAAAAACATTTACCTGCCAAATTTTGTTCCATTTGGTTGATTAGTTCTCGAGATGTGCACAAATTTGTGTTTCATCCAACTATTATGGACATATTAGTTACCCCTTAATACATCCACATGCCAAATCCGGTTTCATTTGCTTGGTTTGTTCTTGAGTTGTGCAGAAATTTATGTTTCATTTGTATGGGACCCCTCCCTTCCAGAAGAGGGAAGGGCCTCAAACTATCATTGGAACCTTTATCGGCACCAAAAACCCCTACATACAAATTTTCACGTCGATCGGTTCGGTAGTTTTCGGGCCTATATGGATCAGACAGACAGACAGACTTGACTGCATTTTTATATGTAAAGATTACAACATCAATATTTTAGAACCTATAGAGTGAATATACATTTATTGGATTGAAGCGTTCATGTAAATCTAGTTTTACAAATAAAAAATTGAATGAGAAAGGCTGGGTCTGACCGCTAGGTGGATTAATTTAGGTTTTTTTTTGCAATCGGACTATTCCTTTGCCTGTTATGTTTAAAAATGTGAAATCCAGCTATGAAAAGGAACATATTCCGAAGACTACTTGAACTCACATACTTTTCTCAGAGATGGCTGACTCGATTTTCACAAAATAAGTGTCAAATGAAAATTCTAGTAACCTCATAACACCCTATTGAATTTTACTGTAATCGGACTGTTACTTCGTCTTTAATGTACCGAAATGTGAAAATCACGAAACTTCATCATCTCACAACCACACAACCGATTTGAACAATATTGATATCAGATGGCTATTTAAGGGTTAACTAATGAATTTTAATCGAACACGTGGTTTCAAAATTAGACAGCTTTATACGGTCCCATTACATTTGATCTTCGAACTTAAGCAACCGTTATGTAATAAATTGTTGAAAGGCTATTATCTCGAAGATCAAACGAGTGTCATACGAATATTTTAGAACACAAACAGTTCATTTATTGGATTGAAGCGTTCATGTAAATCTATTTTTACAAAAAATAAATTTGAATGAGAAAGGCTTGGTCTGACCGCTAGGTGGATTAATTTAGGTTCTCAGTGTAGGACTCAAATTCAATTTTTTCATTGTTATTAAATGAAAGTTCTCTAGAAGTTTATTATCTAGAAGTCATATCTCGACAACTTTTCTCTATTTTTATCTCTCGATTTTTTAAAATATCCTCAGCCCTTTTCTGTTAGTGCAGATAAATTTTCAAAAATCAGAAAGTTTGTGTGCAAAAGTACGACCGCAAAATTGACGAAGAACTATATAAGACTGTATATTTCATTACCGTATTTTTGCATCCGAGAGTGATCGCAAATGATAAATTTGATGCAAACTTTTTGCGATAGTATTTCAGCTTGCAATTCGACTGTTGAAATACATCCAGCAGAACTCCTCACATTGCAGTTGTGGCTCTGCACACAACCCTTCTATTATTTTTCTTTTCCCGTCGCAGATAGCAGAAGATACAGCGCACTCTCAGTTACGCAACAATTAGTTTACGTTGCTGCGTTTTGCATATTGCAGCTATGCGGCTGGAGAACTACAAAATTTTGTTCGTGCCGACATACATGACGATGGAGTTCGAATTGTTGCTGTAAAGTCAAAAAGAGCAATGGAACAAACAATATACTGCGTACACAAGTTCTAATAGTCAGAGTCTTCGATCATTTATTTGTTTTGTTCCTAAAAGAACAATTGTTGTTCGATCTAAAATTGGATATGATACTGTTCTCAGCTCTGTGCTAACCCAACAGAGGGGTTTGAGGCACTCGGACAACATATTGGAAAGTTGTTTTCGCGGCCGGCAGATTATGATGGCCAGGATTCAAAAAGCTTGTGTTGCCAAAACAAGGTAGAGCTTCATTTGAAAGAATTTATTTTACTATTGTAATTTTTCGCTTCTTCATTTTTCTGTTTCACCAAGAAGTTTGTTGAATTTCTGCATTTTTTCATTAGTCATCGAATCGTATATCCTGAGTAGGCTGACCAGATTTTCTCGGGGAAAATACGATTTGATTTGATCGAAAAACGGAACATCTGGGAAGATTGATTTATGAAAATGTATACTGCATTAAGCAATACATACAAACAATTATGCATTGCTTCTTGAATCTGCCTGATTTTGTATTAATAAATACTTAGTTGATGAAATTTTGGGAGGTACAGTCAATAATGTGATTTTTTTTTAAAAAAAAAAAAGGTCATGAAACTTGCCACTAGGGATCATCATTTTACCTAATATTTGACATGGATATCATGATCTCAATTTGCAATTGCGACTACTGAAACTACAAAATTTTCCTGATTGTTATAAAAAGTCCCTGACTGTTCCAAACAAAATCAATGTCCCTGATAATTGCTGGTTTTTCCAGGTGCTAGACAGTTACGACCGTCCTTCTTACAATCCATTAGTAAAATGATTGGTTTGAGCAGACGCAGGCCCTTATATATAGCCTAAAGAGTGCATTTTCGGGTAACTAGGTTTAATATTCTATCTACCGTGTTAGGGAAAGCAAGCATTGAGCCACCAATCGGAACTTTCTGAGAAACGTAGCGCTACATCAAAAAATATGCGAAGTTCTTTAGGGTAGTTAGTCCTACAAGCCTGCAAAGTTTCATTGAATTCAGAGAGGGTGCTGTCAGCCTCTCGATCAAGTTGACGCGCAACATAGTTCTTATTTGTAAAAGTGAACTCTGCGAGCATGGAGTAACGAATATTTCGTAAAAACGTATGTTACTTATTAACCCTCTAGTGCCCAATGCCGCCTTTTGGCGGGCTTCAGTAAAACCTCTAAAAAGAACCAATAAATACTTAAAAAGTGTTTATAATCATTCATAGTAATTTTACCGAAGCCCGTCTAGAAATTAATTTGGGCACTAGAGGTTAATCTCGGAATTCTCCTTCAGATCCATGTTTTAGTATTTCGGCAGTCAGTAGGACTAGTTTTGTAACAGTTTAACAGATATTTTTGAGATGAAAGGCACTCTATCCTCAAACATTTACGTGTTGTTGCTGGTTTTCCCTCTCTTGTTCGACTATCGTAGAAGCAGTCGACCCAAAAGCAAAGCTAGTTTAAGATGCCACATGTTAAACTTTTGAAGAGTGACCTTCTTTAATTCGAAAAAATTCCGTACGTTGCGATCGTAGTCTAGACAGCGCCACACTCGACTAGTTATGTTCGGATATAGAAACAACAGCATGTTAAGAAATATGCCTTGTTATCCGTAGGAATGGTATAATTTATACAAGCAAAAACACAAATTTTCGTTAAAGGCAATGTAAAAGCAAACCGTTAGCACTCCAGTAAAATGCAAATTGAATGTTGTAACAACAAGCCAGTCCCTGCAACGCCCAAACTCAGCGAGTGGCTCATTCCGGTTGTAAGCTTGCATGATCCTACCCTTGTATATCACACTCAACATCAAGAAGTGGCGCTTCGGAAATAAGCAGATTGATACTTCTTTCTACATCGAGTAACAATTGCGTACAACGCTGTAATACATCGTCTGTGACAAGGTTTCATTCACGCACATTCATTGCATAACATTGGGCTAAAGGTAACATAAGAAAACATAACAGGAAAAAAAAACTCCTGTAATGTTTCCGCTGTGATGTTTTCGGTCAGACTTTCTAGTTGCCTTGGCCGCCTTTCGTAGCTTGAAGCTCCTTTAGCTTTATTAATTTCATCAACAGCAAAGCAACGGAGTTCGTAGGACAATACTCGGGTCCATCTAAAGGCTTTTGTGACATGATAACCGTGCATAATAACGGTGCGCCATACGAAATCAACTTCATTAGTCAGTTAAAATAGCTGAAGTGCGAAAAAATACATCAAAATCAAGGCTGTCGTCATCTGTGGTCATCTTAAGGACTTTAAACGAACAATCTTGTTGAAGAGACCTTGTTATGCAATCAAGAATTGAAAGTGATGTTCGTTCTCTGTTCAACGGATTGTTTTTTTTTCAATATAATTGATGAATAGCATGAAGTACTTGAAATTGTAAAGAACAAGCGTGGTGAACGGACTGGACCATCTTCACTACACAAAGCCTCGGTGAATGTCCCGGAGCTAACAGTGTAGGCCATGTTTACCTTTGAAGTGTCGTCTCCCCCTAGTGTGATGCAAATGATGCTACAATAATAGGGAAAACAACACAAACAAGCTGTTGCAACTCAGCGCGATTCGTCGCGCGAACGTTGGCCCTCGGCTGTTTGATGACCGTACCAGCACCACAAACCTACTTACAGTGGGTAAACCTACTTAGCAAAGTAAAGTATTGTTGTGACTGTCCATTTTTTAGAGCACAGCTATCGGACAATGGCAGCAGCAGGCTAGTTTTTATATGTTCGGGTTACGAGACTTGTTTGTCGTCAGAAAGTGTGTAAACGGAGAGACAGTGTTTTGAATATCTGAGAGTCGCATCTTGCAAATATTAAGATCCGTGGGAATTTGGGATATTGTACTTGTACATTTTGAGTTTAAATATTTGTTAGTTTTTTTACGACTGACATCATTAGACATCGCACCGAATCGTACTATTAAATTAAGATTAATTCTGCGATAAAACTGTTTGTGACAACAACAAATAATTGAAATTCAGTAGTCACCCGAGCAAAGTTTGAGAACAGAATGATAATAAAACGAAAACTTATTTTGACATCAATATTTAATAGATATTTGCTTGGTAAAAATGTTAGTTTTATCATTCTGAAGTTAGTTTTATCATATCTGAACAAATTTCATAATATCAGGGTCATTGGCAACGTTGCCAGTTTAAATTCTGGCAGAAATTCTATCCAAAAATGAGTACCAGATTTTTTATTTTCGTTTTGCCAGATTTCATTTGAAACTTAGTAAGAACGCTGGTCATTGGTATTAATTTATTTTGTCAGTTGTTACAATCAACTGTCACTGATACTTGCTTAAAAGATATGTCAAGTTTAAACCAATTTGTATGCATTTTTAGCCTATCTTATGTTTAAGAACAAAATCCAAAATCGAGCTGAAATCCCTTCTAAGAGCGTCACACCGGTTTCAGTGAAGCACATTTGTGTTACTTACGTAGGTTTTTCCCAAATTGAATAACTTATTCACCAGAAATCAATACATTACCTGCAATGAAATAGAGAAGAAAATACCATAATTTCAAGAGCTCGATTCAGTAACAATAATAATACAATAGGTGAGGCGGTGGCGGCGGCTCTACTCCATGCCAACCGGGATCACATTGTTGCCCTAGAAAAAAAACCCCGAACCGATGACATCACGTGTTACGTGCCGTATTGTTGCTGTTTTCGATTTCATAATAAAATGACCTGAGAAGAGAGCAACTTCCACCCACGCACAACAAACGGTTCGTTCAGTAGCTGCTGGATGGTTGCACTGACGTCAGTCGGCAAGGCATTAAATCAGTTCTCACGGACCGTCCGGACCCTCCCCTCGTTTGGTTTTTCCGTCTAAGTGGATGGGGAAAGATTTCGCTTGGGGGATCCGGTAGCCGAAGAAAAGTGCAATTAGAGCTATCGAAATGATTCAACTGCCATTG
This sequence comes from Wyeomyia smithii, assembly GCF_029784165.1. NCBI lineage: Eukaryota > Metazoa > Arthropoda > Insecta > Diptera > Culicidae > Wyeomyia > Wyeomyia smithii. The sequence goes on from NC_073696.1 coordinate 91,959,450, forward strand.
GTGTGGTGGTTCGAAGAGGAGTTGTGATGTTAGAATTAAGTTTAATGTTTACAAGTGTCGTTTATAACCAAAGTACTTATATTGGTTTCTGTTTCGTAGTGAAAAATGTTTTTTTATTTTTAGTAGGTGATAACACACAAATGACCTGTTTGATAGGACTGCTTCTTCCATCGTAACTTTTACTAACTCCTACAAAGTCTGTTCACCATAGTGGATTAGGGTTTAAATTGAGAATAATAAAAACATTCTCTGATTCGAAATATCTCCATAGGCCTCACTGTGAATTGTATGCCTACTCCTAACCTAATCAATCTGAGCTCTTGTGGATAAAACCATCTTGGCCATATTGACCGGTGGCAACGAGACTTGGAGCAGTAAGCGTAAATAGGAAGGGTGAAAAACATATACACAAGCACGTATAATAATAAAAGCGTATCACTTACTTTCTATTACTACTAATTTTAGTTTGTTTACAATAATTTAACTGACAGTAATCTTAATAATTAGAAAAAATTAGAGTCAAATATTTGATTTGTTCAACTTATTCACAAACTTCCGGGTTAAGATTCCCGATAGCGTTCATTAAATCCAAACGATGTCCGATAGAATGCGGTGTGTAGTTTGTTAGTTGGTCGTAAGGAACGTTGAGAGGCACGAAAGTTTAGCTGGAACAGGAGCGACGGTGAATATACTTCCCCATTCCAAATTTTCTCAACAGATGCAATTTGCTGGATTTTGCCACGATCTTCCAGCGTGTCGAGGCCAAGGAATCGACGGCGGTCAGAATATGGTGGTAGAATTTTCGGATCACGCCAGAGTAGACCACGTAATGGAAGTCAGACAAATCTCTTCTGAAGTCGTTCGATCCGCAGACACCAAGTTAACTGCTGAGGGTACCAAATCAAGCTAAATTTGCAAGAAGTGGTCGTGCTAGAGAAAAATACAAAAATTTGAAGCGGTATTCAGAGTCACGGCCAATTTAACAATTATTCCCAGCTGTCGACTCGCTTTTGATATTAAACAGACATGATGTAGATGGAAAATGAGCTTATCGTCAAGCAAAATACCGGTGCGGTATTCGAATATAATCGGGTTCAAAATACGGTGGAATGTCATGACCGTCATGTCAGGCTCCATATTACTACTTTGCAGAACTCCCAATTTGTTTGTGAATTGCGACGAAACACAAGAACGAAGCTTCACACGCAGTATCCTTCAACATAAATGGAAGCGATGCTCCTAGCCGTGAAATTTTGCGCAATAATATGCTATGGTTATACAACCGGACGCTGCCTTCAAATTAGTGTAGATGACATCAATTTGCGCTTTTAATTCGATATGTGAAATGCACATCAAAGTAAATTCATGTAAGTTAATACAAACTGAGCGGTTCGGCATGAAACCATAAACCAGAAAATAACTATACAATATTTTCACTATGTCTTCTATTTTTCAGCGATGCAAACCCACCGGTGATAATTTTTGTACTACACTTTTTCTTCTGCTTTGTGCCGCTTCAGCCGCTCACAGAAAAAAATTCCTGTTGCTTACACTACAAGAACAAGACAAGTGTAGTACATCCCTTTAGTGAGGATATATAGAAGTAGAAAGTAAACTCTACAAAAAACGCAATCTACTTTCCCACCCGGGAGCTCTCCTCATTTGATACATACTTAAGACTCTCACTGTAAAAGCACTGCAGTGAGTTCTGTTGTGAAGTTATTGCGCGTACTGTCGTTTCGCGTGAGGAAGCTCATCTCAGTTCATTATCGCGCAGGAGAGATATTTCAGATTCCACACGCAAAAGTTGAAGTCTTGTACAATCATTGTCTTCCCGATTCGCACAAATGTTGCACAGAAATCGCACAATAAATGTATGAAATGCATAACGCAACAGTTGTACTGCGAATACATTGACAAAGAATGAAATCAGAATATGTATCATATACCGACACTTTATTTCTCACGTCGAGTATATTAGTGACTGCTACTCATGGAGCAGTGCAAGCAGCAAACAACAACTTGTGAACTTACTAGATTTAAATAGCTATAATACTCGATCGATTTATCTCGATGGATTTGGTCATTAAAAGTACCATTGAATGATTTGCAAAAAAAAAACGAAACAAAATTCTGTTCACAACATTTTGTAATCAACGCTAGCTTCACCGCAAAACTAGCAAAACCCTCCATTCCACAAAGCCACAAAAGCGTTGCCGATTTTTTATGGCAACACTTGTAAATTGTGAATAATTATTATTTGTCTCTCTGTGCACGCGCTTTTTTTTTTTTCAAGCGACGGAGAAATTTCTCTCTCGCTCGTATGATTTCCATGTACGTGCGACGAGACTAGACACATCACATACAATTTGCAGGTTGCACTTTCGCTGGTTCGGATTGCGATGCGCAAGGCGATGTCACGTCGCTTTACGATATGAGCGAGACACCAGTGCAGTGCATACTTGATACCAGTGTTGTTAGTCTCACTCATGCTGTCGGTGCGTGCTTGCTGCTACTCAGGGTAATGCATGAAGAAGAAAGAGTATCTTGAAAGCGTGTGTGCAGAAGACTAGGATGAATGTATCATTTGTCTCGTTCTCAAGAAGAAAGAAGGAGGAAGGTTTTGCTTTTCACTCGCTTTGCAATGCTGCTTGATACCAGTTGAAATTGTTTAAGTGTAGTAGTTTGGAGCTGCCAAATACATTGAAAAAACACTAGAGCATTGATTGCGTTATGCCCAACACGCAATCATTGTACTGGTTTCAAATCACGTCAACAATTGCGCTAAAAACGAATAATTTTGTACTGGTTTTACACCATCCAACTTTTGCGTGCACCACGGTGTTTTTACATGATCCTCAGTCTGATACCTACACAGGATGCGCTGTTCACTTCACCCACGTGCGTCGTTTTGCTCACCAGTGCGAGAGCAGTTGTTTCCGTAGTGAAATTTATTCTCTTACACGCTAATGATTGTCTGAGGAAAAACGATAAGCCTGATTACAGGTTTCGTTCCCGTTAGGTGGTCATCGGTTTATTTTCAATGAAACTGATGACTGTTTCAATTGACGAAATGACTGACGCGACTGACGTGACTGTTTCCTTTCGTTCAGCGTGACAAGCGATTGTTTATGTGCTAGAAGAGTTTTTAGAAGATTGCCGCATGCCAGAAATGAAAAGATTTCGACAGCTCCCGCTGCAAAACTTTGTGCGATGTTTTAGTATATTTTTAGTAAACATTATTCCTGCAAAAAAAATGGTTTAAAAAATGCTGAATCGATTGCAATCCAACCTTGTCATAAAACGATAAAACCCCTTTTTCCCCCATGAATGCAAATCATTTAAGTATGCTCCCCAAGTACATCACGCAGGTTTTCATCAAGAAACCCCATGATTGCAATATTCGGCAAATGCAGTCAATTTTATTTTGATAGTTTTGTCGTGTTCTTAGTAAATTTCAATCCCGAGTCAATCCCGAGATTTGACATTTTTCACGAAAACAGTTTTTAAATTTCTCATTTTTTATCAAGTAATCCCATTTTTGGGGCAGCTGCGCAGTCACAACTGAGTCCGCTTTGTCAAGCGGATGGGCTTATTCTCAGGCTTCCCACCAGTTATCCTTCCTTTACGCTGAAATCTACAATACCTTTGCGTGACTTCCTCTTAACAAAAATAAGTCCCTCTTATCAATAAAACTGGCCAGAAGGACGCACGACGAAACTTCTCCAGGGAATTATAATTGGCGATATTTGGCAGGAGGAAGGAGGTTCGGTATAGGAGATCAGTAAGTGTGTTGAAGGAGAGGTAGCACAATACACAAGAGCACTGATGAAAAGAAATAATAATAAGCATGCCACTTCTCAATAGCGGTATAGCGGTGTATTGCTAATAATAGAAGTGCGGGATACAGCAGACACCCGGGCATATCTCACAATAAATCAACGATTCTGGTCGCAGTGAGGAAGTCCATACAGGAAAAAAAATCCTATTTTTTGAACGTCTTCGTTAGCTCTCAACCCTAGAAACAACCCAAGAATCGATTTTTAGGATTTTTCCGGTTATTGAGGAGCTCAACAAAAACCCTTTCCTATTTCGCACTAGCCAACTCTTTTGCCCGTTCAATTCATTCCTGTTTGAAGTATTCCGAGAAATATAATAGTACTCCGTGAAGGTCCAAGTGGATTATACACCTCGTATGGAATTACCCTTAAACATTTTCCAATCGATCGTCACGATTTACTTAACTTCCTCTTCCCACTATATGAGTGAAGTACTATGGACACCTCTGGATGGATACCCTCTGTCGCCGTCAGCACTCAAAGTAATTTACAATTTAAAATCGTCAGGCGAGAGTGACGCTGTTAACCCAAGGCAACACAACTGGGTAAAGATGTGTATCCAATTTGGAAACCACTCCATGATTGGTTGAAATTGCAAACTCTGGGTGCGTTATAATTCAACATCAGGCTAACTGTTTGTATTCTGGAAATGCTGCTGAATAGCGTGTTTTTGCTGTTTTTATTAATTGATTCATTAACAAATTCACCTGATATAATCATAAATATTTAGGTGAACATTTTAAATGAGGTGCAAAGCATATAATGGCGTGGCGTGATGAAAGGTCCCATCATTTGTGCGAAAGGAGTGGATACGGGCTTACGTTGAGCATGAGAGAGATTAAAATCTCTTGAGTTTTCGTATGAGTTGAGTTAATCTATCAAGTGGTCTACTATAGGAAAAAGGTCCACTATAGGTTAGTTCACCTTACATCCGACCAGTCACATTTAACAACGGTATAGGATAAATTAACCTATTGTGGACCTTTTTCCTATAACAACCTATAGTTTTTTTTCCTCTGTGTGGACTCATAACTGCGACCAGAGACAATATACGATAACAACCTATAGTGGACCACTCGGCAGGTTAACTCAATTTCTCTTAACGAAAAACTGCGTTTATAAATTTTTGTAAAGCATATTGGCTGAATAAGATGTTTCCCGATTGGTGTTTCAAGAAAATCCCTCTAATTTTCGCATAAATTGAGTTAATGTGGCGAGTGGTCCACTATAGGAAAGGGGTACACTATAGGTTAATTCACCCTATACCGTTGTTATATAATACTGTCAGAAGTTAGGTAAATTAACCTACAGTGGAGTTCTTTCGTATAGTAGACCACTCGCCAGATTAACTCAATATATGCGAAAACTTGAGGGATTCTCAGAAAATTTCCAATATCCGCCAGATTCATGAAAAAAAATGAATTCAGATTTATGTGGAGAGAAAGTGAGTTTATCTGACGGTTCCATTGAAAGAATGGGGTCCACTAGCAGTGTAATGGTAAATTTTGAGTATACCTCTTTTGCAGACACATTTCGTGTGCAGCAAGTACAATTCGGGTTAATAGGGTAGATTGACCTATAGTGGACCGCTTTCCTATAGTGGACCACCTGCCTGATTAACTAAATTTATGCGAAAACTTGTGGGATTTTCAGAAACCTTTCATCGGAAACATCTTATCCAGCCAATCTCCACCAGAATCACGTTATCATCAAGGGTAAATTAATTTATAGTGGACCCCTTTACTTTATTACCCTATAATGGACCACCAGTCAGATTAACTCAATTTCTTTTAGCATAATTCGGAACATATAAATGTTTGTGATGCAGATTAGCTGGATAAAATGTTTTCCGATGGAAGTTTTCCGAAAATCCCTGTAGTTCTTGCATAAATGAGTTGTTCTGGCGGGTGTCTACCATAGGTGAGGGGTTCACTATACGTTGATGTACCCTATAAATTCTGATTTATTGTTAAGAGATTTTGAGTTTATCTGACGAGTGGTCCACCACAAGAAAGGAAACTACTATAAATTATTTACAATATATGAGCAATAATCATCAATATCCCTGCGACGGGTAGCGGGAGGCCTAGCGTAGTTGGTAGCTTCTGCGCTAACTACGCTGGTGGCCTGAGTTGGTTCGAATACCAACGCCGACATAGGTGTCGATGGTTGTGGTGTGGCGTGATCCACCGACGGAAAATAAGCGAGAATAAAAAAATCCCTACAACGGGTATTGTACCGCTTGTAGGTGGAATTGTGCAGAACTACCTTGGATGAACCACTTCCTTGAGTGGACCATCCTGACGAAAAACTGTTTATTCTCTTGATTCAATTTGGAATTTAAGGTAAATTAACTTATGGTGGACCCCTTTCCCGTAGTGAACCACTCGTCAAATTAACTTCATTCTTGTGAAAAATCGCAAGTTTTCAAGAAAACTTCCATCGGGAAACATCTTATCCAGCCAATTTGCATCAGAATCACGAGAAACATTTATAGGGTAAATTAATCAATAGTGGACCTTTTTCTATAGTGTATCACCCGCCAAACTAACTCAATTTACGTGAAAATTTGAGTAATTTTCAGAAAACTTCCATTGGCAATCTCCTTATCCAGCCAATCTGCATCACAAACATTTATTAATTCCGATTTATTTTAAGAGAAATTAAGCTACTTTGATGAGTGGTCCGCTGTAGAATGTGCTCCACTCTAGGTTAATTCACCCTACAAATGTCCACTGTGATCCACTAAAGGACGAGGTCCATCCAAGGTAGTTTTACACTATTTCGCTTTCAATTGAAAATCATTTTTTCCTTTCCGAGTCGATACGAAAGCATTCGAGTATTTTCTAGTGACATTTGTTCGAAAATGAAACAAATGGTTTTCGATTGAAAGCGAAGAGTAACAACGTCACCTTCGCCTAAGATCAGTGGACCACATTGACAAAAAACTATTTGTTCTCTTGATATAGAGTAAAACTACCTAGGATGGAGCGCTTCCCTTAGTGGACCCAGCCGAAAAATTATTTATTTTCTCGATATAAAGTGGGATTTACAAATGTTTTTCGTCATTAGGTGACATCCATAGATTACGTAACGCAAAAAAACCCAATTTTTGGACCCCCACCCCCCATGTGTAACGAAGCGTAACGCCAACACCTTCCCCCCATAAAAATTACGTAACGCTGTAGAAGGATTTCCTTGATAAAAATGCTCGTTTTTGTGAGTCTCCCCAGAGATTTTTCGGTACGTAACGCTGAACTCACCTCCCCCCTCCCCTGTGTAACAAATCGTTACGCCCAAGCATACTCCCCCTCCCCCCTATGAGCGTTACGTAATTTATGGATGCCGCCTTATGATAAAGACCAGCCTGATAAGATGTTTCCTGAAAATCTCTCGAGTTTTCGCCTAAATTGAGTTTATCTGGTAAGTGATCCACTATAGGAAAGGGGTTCGTTACAGGTTGATTTACAATAAATTCTAAGTTAGGTATAAAAAGAGAATAAACCACTGATGGCACTGATGGCATGGCATGGAAAAAAATCTTCGAGGAACGTTTTACCCCAAATGACGTATCTTCTGGTAAAGTAGGTAGCTCTGGTAAGGTAGAGTGATTATCCAAATGTTCCGCAAAATCAATTAAACCAAAAGGGAATATTCTGATTTTAGCGCTTCGGAAAATTTTCTGAAAGAAAAAAATCTTCTCGGGCCGTTTTTCCCCAATTTGGTGAACTTGGCTTATACATAAAATTAGAGCTCTTGAGTTGCTCTACTACGCCATATTCAGTTATTTTTTTTGCGATGTTGAGAAAAGCAGAAAGACCCTGGAAATTGACAATTTTGAAAAGGAAATGCTTTTTTTTTCGTCATGTTATCTCTTTACCATATATTGTGACCATGCGTTTCAACGTACTCTTAGTGTAGAATAATAACACAAATTTTTAGAAAAATCCATCCGATCTAGCAGGAGTTCTTGCAGTTTTTGTGATTTAGACGTTCTCGGACATATAATCTTTGAGGCCGTTCTACCCCACTTAACCCGTGAAGACCCGGGACGGAACTTTTTTTTAGAAAATGGTCGTTCTCAGCGATGCTGCGGCCGATTTGAGTAAACTCGGAATATTATTCAAGGGGAATAGTTGCTCTAAGTTTTAGTTTAGAGGGGTGCCACCCCTCTGAACCCCTCCCAGTTTATGTGAGACCCAAATATGTCTGTGCCTTTTTTTATTTTTTCCTACTGATTGAACAAACGCATGGATTTATCATACGTATCAAATGTCCTTTGCATCAAATCATGTCGAGTAGATGAAATACGATTAACAAAAGTAAATTTTGAAGTTACCAAATTATTTCAGTGCAAAATCACATAACTACGTATTTTCATAGAAAGTCAAAAAAGATGTTCTACTGAGGGAGATTGTAGCTGTGTCCTTCAAGTTTTCTACTCTACATTTTTAGAATTAGGTCTTCTAAGTCCAAATATGTTAAAAGATTCATTCTAGCATATACAGATTTTGAGAAAAACAAGTTTGAATTCACTAAAGTACGAATTTTCATGGAAATTCGATTTTCTCAGTCTCTCACAGTAGGTTTCTATTTTGTTTTTCCATTTTTCAACTTTGCATTTTTAGAAAAAGGTCTCCTGAATTCAAATATGGCGAAAGATTTATTCTAGCATGAACAGATTTTGAGAAAAACAAGTTTGAATTCACTAAAGTACGAATTTTCATGGAAATTCGATTTTCTCAGTCTCTCACAGTAGGTTTCTATTTTGTTTTTCCATTTTTCAACTTTACATTTTTGGAAAAAGGTCTTCTGAATTCAAATATGGCGAAAGATTTATTCTAGCAAGAACAGATTTTGAGAAAAACAAGTTTGAATTCACTAAAGTACGAATTTTCATTAAAATTCGATTTTCTCAGTCTCTCACAGTAGGTTTCTATTTTGTTTTTCCATTTTTCAACTTTGCATTTCTAGAAAAAGGTCTCCTGAATTCAAATATGGCGAAAGATTTATTCTAGCATGAACAGATTTTGAGAAAAACAAGTTTGAATTCACTAAAGTACGAATTTTCATGGAAATTCGATTTTCTCAGTCTCTCACAGTAGGTTTCTATTTTGTTTTTCCATTTTTCAACTTTGCATTTCTAGAAAAAGGTCTCCTGAATTCAAATATGGCGAAAGATTTATTCTAGCATGAACAGATTTTGAGAAAAACAAGTTTGAATTCACTAAAGTACGAATTTTCATGGAAATTCGATTTTCTCAGTCTCTCACAGTAGGTTTCTATTTTGTTTTTCCATTTTTCAACTTTGCATTTTTGGAAAAAGGTCTTCTGAATTCAAATATGGCGAAAGATTTATTCTAGCAAGAACAGATTTTGAGAAAAACAAGTTTGAATTCACTAAAGTACGAATTTTCATGAAAATTCGATTTTCTCAGTCTCTCACAGTAGGTTTCTATTTTGTTTTTCCATTTTTCAACTTTGCATTTCTAGAAAAAGGTCTCCTGAATTCAAATATGGCGAAAGATTTATTCTAGCATGAACAGATTTTGAGAAAAACAAGTTTGAATTCACTAAAGTACGAATTTTCATGGAAATTCGATTTTCTCAGTCTCTCACAGTAGATTTCTATTTTGTTTTTCCATTTTTCAACTTTGCATTTTTAGAAAAAGGTCTCCTGAATTCAAATATGGCGAAAGATTTATTCTAGCATGAACAGATTTTGAGAAAAACAAGTTTGAATTCACTAAAGTACGAATTTTCATGGAAATTCGATTTTCTCAGTCTCTCACAGTAGGTTTCTATTTTGTTTTTCCATTTTTCAACTTTGCATTTCTAGAAAAAGGTCTCCTGAATTCAAATATGGCGAAAGATTTATTCTAGCATGAACAGATTTTGAGAAAAACAAGTTTGAATTCACTAAAGTACGAATTTTCATGGAAATTCGATTTTCTCAGTCTCTCACAGTAGGTTTCTATTTTGTTTTTCCATTTTTCAACTTTGCATTTTTAGAAAAAGGTCTCCTGAATTCAAATATGGCGAAAGATTTATTCTAGCATGAACAGATTTTGAGAAAAACAAGTTTGAATTCACTAAAGTACGAATTTTCATGGAAATTCGATTTTCTCAGTCTCTCACAGTAGGTTTCTATTTTGTTTTTCCATTTTTCAACTTTACATTTTTGGAAAAAGGTCTTCTGAATTCAAATATGGCGAAAGATTTATTCTAGCAAGAACAGATTTTGAGAAAAACAAGTTTGAATTCACTAAAGTACGAATTTTCATTAAAATTCGATTTTCTCAGTCTCTCACAGTAGGTTTCTATTTTGTTTTTCCATTTTTCAACTTTGCATTTCTAGAAAAAGGTCTCCTGAATTCAAATATGGCGAAAGATTTATTCTAGCATGAACAGATTTTGAGAAAAACAAGTTTGAATTCACTAAAGTACGAATTTTCATGGAAATTCGATTTTCTCAGTCTCTCACAGTAGGTTTCTATTTTGTTTTTCCATTTTTCAACTTTACATTTTTAGAAAAAGGTCTCCTGAATTCAAATATGGCGAAAGATTTATTCTAGCATGAACAGATTTTGAGAAAAACAAGTTTGAATTCACTAAAGTACGAATTTTCATGGAAATTTGATTTTCTCAGTCTCTCACAGTAGGTTTCTATTTTGTTTTTCCATTTTTCAACTTTGCATTTCTAGAAAAAGGTCTCCTGAATTCAAATATGGCGAAAGATTTATTCTAGCATGAACAGATTTTGAGAAAAACAAGTTTGAATTCACTAAAGTACGAATTTTCATGGAAATTCGATTTTTTCAGTCTCTCACAGTAGGTTTCTATTTTGTTTTTCCATTTTTCAACTTTACATTTTTAGAAAAAGGTCTCCTGAATTCAAATATGGCGAAAGATTTATTCTAGCATGAACAGCTTTTGAGTGAAACATGGTTAAAACTATCAAAGTATGTACGTCTTAGACAAGTAATTATATCTGTATCTAACTAGATACCAGCAACTCGGTATCAAAGTTTTGGTTCATAGCATAGAGCAGAATTCGTATATTTATAAACCATACGGAATCTCGGGTTGGTTTAGAAATATACGAACTGAAAAAAAAAATTAAAGCCTTTCAAGTTTTAAAACAAAAAAAAGAGTCACGTGGCTTGTGATTAGTCTTTAGAGTAAATAAAGCGGACGATAGAGATTTTTTTTTGTTTTCTTGGACAATTTATACGGAGACTACGGTCGGAACTACGAATAACTAACCAAACCAACGAAGATAAAAAAAATCGATGTGAGCACTGGCACCGCAAAACGTTTGTGTTAGTGTGTACCTTAGTGTACCTTAGTCAGTACCTTAGTACCTTAGTGAGTTCAAACTCGTTTTTCTCAAAATCAGTTCATGCTATAATAAATCTTTCGCCATATTTGGATTCAGGAGACCTTTTATAAAAATGCAAAGTTAAAAAATGGAAAAATAAAACAAAAATCTACTGTGAGAGACTGAGAAAATCAAATTTCCATGAAAATTTGTACTTTGGTGAATTCAAACTTGTTTTTCTCAAAATCTGTTCATGCTAGAATAAATCTTTCGCCATATTTGAATTCAGGAGACCTTTTTCTAAAAATGTAAAGTTGAAAAATGGAAAAACAAAATAGAAACCTACTGTGAGAGACTGAGAAAATCGAATTTCCATGAAAATTCGTACTTTAGTGAATTCAAACTTGTTTTTCTCAAAATCTGTTCATGCTAGAATAAATCTTTCGCCATATTTGAATTCAGGAGACCTTTTCCTAAAAATGTAAAGTTGAAAAATGGAAAAACAAAATAGAAACCTACTGTGAGAGACTGAGAAAATCGAATTTCCATGAAAATTCGTACTTTAGTGAATTCAAACTTGTTTTTCTCAAAATCTGTTCATGCTAGAATAAATCTTTCGCCATATTTGAATTCAGGAGACCTTTTTCTAAAAATGCAAAGTTGAAAAATGGAAAAACAAAATAGAAACCTACTGTGAGAGACTGAGAAAATCGAATTTCCATGAAAATTCGTACTTTAGTGAATTCAAACTTGTTTTTCTCAAAATCTGTATATGCTAGAATGAATCTTTTAACAAATTTGGACTTAGAAGACCTAATTCTAAAAATGTAGAGTAGAAAACTTGAAGGACACAGCTACAATCTCCCTCAGTAGAACATCTTTTTTGACTTTCTATGAAAATACGTAGTTATGTGATTTTGCACTGAAATAATTTGGTAACTTCAAAATTTACTTTTGTTAATCGTATTTCATCTACTCGACATGATTTGATGCAAAGGACATTTGATACGTATGATAAATCCATGCGTTTGTTCAATCAGTAGGAAAAAATAAAAAAAGTCACAGACATATTTGGGTCTCACATAAACTGGGAGGGGTTCAGAGGGGTGGCACCCTTACTAAAACTTAGAGCAACTATTCCCCTTGAATAATATTCCGAGTTTACTCAAATCGGCCGCAGCATCGCTGAGAACGACCATTTTCTAAAAAAAAGTTCCGTCCCGGGTCTTTACGGGTTAACCTCAATGAAAAAAATGAATTCAAAACTTCCTACCTTGAATAGACAACAAACCCAAAAAATTTCAGCACAATCGGAGAACATCAAAACAAAGCTTTTAACACGTCATTTAAAAAATGATATCATTGTTCTTAGGGTTTTGAATGAAGAAAAAAAAATCGCTTGAAAACTATTGTACGACAGTTGGTACATGGTGACTCGGCGTCACTAATCCTCCGCTCCCTAACTGATAACGCTTGGTACCCACTAAGTTTCATTGACTCCGAGCACGAGGGCTTGCTTCGTGTGCTTCTGCACCACTCGGGGCGGTCCATGAAACTCTCTCACGTAGGATTTAGTTTTATTGTTGTTATTAGTACTAAACCGGTACTATTTTCACGATGTTGAGGCACACGGCACGCGGTGTACCCTCGCTGGTATCTGAGTCCAAAACTGAGACGTCGTCAGATTACGTTTTGCTTCACTCGGCGTGAAACATAAATTATGGGAGCTTTGGCGTCGCCCCTCGTCCGGGGTGCCGTGCTTACCATTACAACGCCTCGTGCTTTCTTCTTAGCCATTTGGGGAAGGTTTTCATTATTACCACCGTGATGCCGATGCAAATTGCTTGCAAAGTTTACACCGAGTTGGTATTACAGAACGGTTGGTTTTCATAACAACGTTGATGTGGCCAGGTTATCATTAGGAAAAGATATTGTTATCGTTATGAGAACTCAGCTGAGCGGTGGGCTTAGAGCAACGTGCGTTATGTTCGTGTTCTCTGTAGAATGAGATAGTCAGCTCAGGAAATGCATTACAATTGGTTGCTACGAATGCGGAAATAACAAGTGTTTGAGATTGGTCAGTCTGTTGCGTATCTAAAAGTATTTCGTGGGAACTTTTTTCGTATTTCAACATACACGAGCAAAACTAATCAATTTTTCCAATTTGTCGAACATGGCGGCTCGGAGTGTAAATCAAATGAAACGTTAAGATTTTTAATCGATAGTTCGACAAGCTTTGGACTAAGTAGTACGATTAGCACTTCCGAGTTCAAACTGGCCCGCGAACACGCACACGCCTAGGCTAGCCGAGCTCACATGATTGATGGTCACCCAAAACCCCCAAAGCTGCCCAGATGAGCCAATTTGTAGCGGCGTGCCGTTTCACCGGAGGCGGCACCACCTTGAGTCCAAAGAAATAATGTCCAAACATTTATCGCACGTTTCAACGAAAATCCTTCACACTCCCCGAGGGGTACCAGGAATTGTACGTTTATTACTTCACACAATTTCGAGATGCCAAAGCGGCCGCAGGGCTTCCAATTAGTGCGCTGGATACTTTCACTTGCCAGCCGAGAGTTGTACTGATCTAATAATAAAAGGATGAACTTAATTGGAACATAACATTTATGAAAAAAATACCTAATATTTTTTTATGAAAAAAATTATTGTAGATGAAAGTCTGGAAGAAATACAGCTTAGTCATTGCCGGAACCTCGACTGCGGTGTACACATTTCTTAAAATTATGTGTTTTATGTTGAACATGTTCATCCGACCAGCACGAAAATGAAGTAATTTTAAAACTAATTCGACTTGCGTCTATTCCGACCAGGTAAAAATGGACGGATTTTCGCGGGAAAGATGAGGTGCAATCAAACTTGCATAGTTAGGAAGTATAATTAGGTATGCGCTTGCACGCCAACGATCATCAGTCGGGAGGACCACATGACGACGGAACATGGTGTTGAAGGAAGCCTCTCCACCCCCCTCACCCCCTTTCACGCAGCACACTGCTGTGAGCTGCAACAAACAGTAACAGCATGTTCTCAGATTTGATTTCGTTGTCTTTAGGAGGCATTTTAATGTGATTATCACGCTTCGCGCATTGTCTCGTGGTATTTGCCCCGCGGGTAGACACGGAACGGTTTAAACGGTGAAATGGCTCAGGAATGTTTTTTGTTGTTGTCAATATTATGTAAAATATAAACGAATTAGTTTTTGTTTTATTCGAGCGCAAGCTACCGGACCTGCAGACGGAAGTCGTTTGTGTGACACTAGGTTGTGGGAAAAATGACCCTGCGCCTACGGTTTTCTGAAAAATGAACCGTTGCGAACGATTAGTCGTATCGTTGTTAATAAACTGTCTGAGTATAGGATAGTACAATCAAAAATGAATAGTGAGAGTGGGGAATTTAAAATGATTGTAAATATATAATCGCTAAATGAATCCAACCTGTAACATGTCCTACAATCATTCTGTGCCGAACACGCATCAGCATCGGTTGTGCTTCGAAATCGCTCCGATAAATTTCAATACGTGTGTGCAAGTGGTGGCATTTTTTGACCGGTGTCTTTTGTCTAGATTGCTGTATCGCAAGGTCAAGCGCCTTTGTGTTACTGTGTCGCTTTGTAGCTGCCTGCTGTCGAACGATTTGGTGGTGAGTGCAGTGCACTCCAACACGAAGGAGGAAAAGAAAGGAAGGTACGTGCTACTTGTCTGTCCCATCGGCGCGCTAGGTTTAGCGCGATGGATGTAGACCCCCCACCTCCCGCACCTCCATCCTCGAAAATTTGAATTTGAAAAGTGCTAAAGGGTGCTTTAAAAACAACACATGTCCTGATGTGAAGGTGCTCGACTGCAAGCAATTGCGGTCGGTATCGATCGTCGGTGACAAAAAAGTTTACACTCCGTCAGACTCGTTTCGAGTTACGTTCGCCGGGTCTGCACTACCAAGCCACATCTCGATCCACCGGGTTCGTCTCCCTGTGAGGCTATACGTTCCCCGCGTCATGAACTGCACTCATTGCAAGCAGTTAGGCCATACAGCCGCTTACTGCTGCAATAAGGCACGTTGTGGCAAGTGTGGGGAGACTCATGCGGAAGACTCTTGCAGTGTTAGCGCTGTAAAGTGTATTCACTGCGGGGAAAATCTGCATGAGCTCTCGACATGTGCGGTGTACATGCAGCGCCTAGGGATTAAGAAGTGCTATTCTTTCTATCGTATTAACCTCCCCTCGATTCCAGGCATCGAAGCTGTCGCATGTCAAATGACAATACAAGGTAAAGAGCTTTGTATTGCCTCAATATATATTCCTCCCAGAGCACAGGTTGGGAAACGGCTGCTCTTTGATTCAATAGAACTTCTTCCCTCGCCACGCTTGATTTTGGGAGACTTTAACTCTAATGGCGTGGCTTGGGGTTCCCCTTCTAATGATAACCGCTCCTCTTTAATTTATAACCTTTGCGATAACTTCGACATGACTATTCTAAACAACGGTTAAATGACACGTGTCCCGAAACCTCCAGCGCGCCCAAGCGCTTTGGATCTCTCGTTATGTTCGACGTCCGATGTCTACACGCAAAGATCCGACGCGTTTTTGGCTTATCAGAAGAAAGGTATACCTGGTGACTATATACGGTATTCGGAGCTTGATACTAAGCTTAAAAGCTTGGCTAAAGCAAAGAAACGCGGATATTGGCGTCGGTTCGTGAACGAGACGTCGAGGGAGACATCGATGAGCACTCTTTGGAACACAGCCCGAAGAATGCGGAATCGCGTAACGGTCAACGAAAGCGAAGAGTCTTCAAGTAGGTGGATATTTGATTTTGCCAGGAAAGTATGTCCGGACTCTGTTCCTGCGCAAAACTTTGTTCGCGATGCGTCTCCGGGCCACGACGCGATATAATCACCTTTTACGATGGCAGAATTTTCAATTGCCCTCCTGTCCTGTAACAATAACGCGCCTGGGTTAGATAGAATCAAATTCAACTTGTTGAAGAATCTACCCAGCAATACCAAGAGGTGCTTGTTGAGCTTGTTCAATAAGTTCCTGGAGCAAAATATTGTACCGCAGGATTGGAGGCAAGTGAGGGTGATCGCCATCCAAAAACCGGGAAAACCAGCCTCTGATCACAACTCCTATAGGCCGATTGCAATGCTATCCTGTATCCGGAAATTGATGGAGGAAATGATACTACGTCGTTTAGACCACTGGGTCGAATCAAATGGTCTACTGTCAGATACTCAATTTGGTTTCCGCCGTGCCAAAGGGACGAATGATTGTCTTGCGTTGCTTTCGACAGATATCCAGCTGGCTTTCGGGCAAACTTCACCGACAAGGATTTTCTCCAATTTTGAACAATTTTTTGCACAATTTGTTGTTCGAAAAGCACATGCATTTTACGCATGGCGATTTGGCAACTTTTTGAATTAGCTACATGGGTCATCCCCAGGGCTCATGTTTAAGCCCCCTTCTTTACAATTTTTATGTAAATGACATCGACGAATGTCTGGCAAATTCATGCACGATAAGACAACTGGCAGACGACAGCGTGGTTTCTGTTACAGGAGCCAAAGCTGCCGATTTGCAAGGACAATTGCAAGATACCTTGGACAATTTGTCTGCTTGGGCTCTACAGCTAGGTATCGAATTCTCTCCGGAGAAGACTGAGATAGTAGTTTTTTCTAGGAAGCATGAACCTGCTCAGCTCCAGCCACAATTAATGGGTAAAACGATTTCTCAGGTTTTGGTACACAAGTATCTTGGTGTCTGGTTCGACTCTAAAGGCACCTGGGGTTGTCACATTAGGTATCTGATGAAAAAATGTCAACAAAGAGTGAATTTTCTTCGTACAATAACCGGATCATGGTGGGGAGCACACCCGGGAGACCTTATAAAGCTTTACCAAACAACCATATTGTCGGTAATTGAACACGGGTGTTTGTGCTTCCGCTCCGCAGCAAACACACATTCGATCAAACTGGAGCGAATCCAATATCGTTGTTTGCGTATTGCCATAGGTTGCATGCAATCGACCCATACGATGAGTTTGGAGGTCTTAGCTGGAGTTCTACCATTGAAAAACCGCTTCTGGAGCCTGTCTTCTCGTGTTCTTATCAAATGTGAGGTCTTGAACCGTCCTGTGATTGAAAATTTTGAAAGGTTAATCGAACTTAATTCTCAAACCCGTTTTATGACATTGTATTTCAATCACATGTCACAAAATATTAACCCTTCTCCGAATATTCCAAATCGTGTCAACTTATTAAATACTTCTGATTCTACTCTGTTTTTCGATACATCCATGATAGAAGAAACTCGTGGAATCCCGGATCATTTACGCGTGCAGCAGATCCCCAAAATTTTTTCCAATAAATATCGAAACATCAACTGCGACAATATGTACTACACTGACGGATCACTTATCGATGGGTCCACTGGCTTCGGTATCTTCAATAACAATTTAACCGTCTCCCATAAGCTCGATAATCCTGCTTCTGTTTACGTCGCAGAATTAGCTGCAATTCAGTACACCCTAGGGATCATCGAAAAAATGCCCACGGACCATTATTTCATCTTAACGGACAGTCTCAGTTTCATTGAGGCTCTCCGATCGATGAAAGATGTTAAGCACTCTCCGTATTTCCTGGGGAAAATACGGGAACATCTGAGTGCTTTTTCCGAAAAATCTTCTCAGATTACCTTAGTGTGGGTCCCTTCTCACTGCTCGATACCGGGCAATGAGAAAGCGGAATCTGTGCCTGTGGTGAAGGTTATAACGACATAGAGCACGTTGTTTGGTCATGCCCTGTCCACCGTGACGTCAGGTCTAAATTAGTAGCTTCCCTTCGGGCCGGAGGTAGACGGCCAGCCGTTCCTGTTCGTGATGTCTTGGCGAGCCGTGACATACCCTACATGACCCTTATATACGTTTTCCTAAAATCCATCCATGCCCCAGTCTAGTCCCGTTCCCCTCCGTCTACACCCAACAAAACGACAAGAACACGTTTGAACCTTGAGCAGAGGTTTTGGAATCAACAACTGCACCCCACACGAGTTCACCAGGACCTGAGAACCCGAGGCCTTCAGTGATATCTTGGCTCAGCGGCACATACCATAGGCCACTTGAACACCAGCGAACAACAACAACGAACCATAACCAGCAACTAGCCCCCGCACAATACCTTCAGGACCCGAGAGTTACAAGCCCCTCTTCCAGCTCATGACATCGTGGCTCAGCAGAACAAATCCATACATGCTGCATACTCATGGCCATTCGAAGAGCATCAGACGACCATCAAACTACAAAACAGTGATTGAAAAATACATCCTAGTTTTAAGATAGACTTAATTTCAGCTCGTAGTCGGCAGCGAGGATAAAAAATTTGCTTTAAGATTTTAAGTCTTCAGATATAATTGGCGCCGTTAAACATTAAATTGTATTTGTGCCGTGTCAAATAAATGATATGAGAAAAAAAATGTCCTACAATCATAGTTATCACGATTGCTATTTGATAACGTTCATTTGTTTGCATTTTTTTTTCCTTATTGATGTCTTTCTATGAGAGGAAATGTTATTTTCAATTGTTTGCATGTATGTTTAAAATTTGAAAACGACAGCTACCGTTTAGGTATTTGATCTTATTTCCTTTAATTGCATTTCCCGATACGTTTAGCTCTGTTTTCTGTTACGTAAATCACATATAAATGGAAGTGATACCTATAATTCACTATGGTCCTAAAACTGAAGGTAACAGTCGAAACAACCGATATTAACAGTTAGCAGCAATTTGCTTCACGACTTGCGTCTTTCGTTTCGATTTTCTCTGATTTTGTTGCTTCCGTATTGTTAATCTCATAGCAATGATAAAGTTTATGATACAAAGCTAATAAAAAAAATTAACTGAAACATGTCTCGAAGCTGGTCTATCAATGCGATCTTAGTATGGGAAAAACTTAATCGATCGAGACTGGTGTAAGTGGTTTCCCGCACGACCAAAGTGTATCGCTACATGATCCCCTTTTTCAACTACATTTCTTGTTTTAATTATTCATACAAAACCCAATCTCCGCCAATATTGATATATATTTTTGATAATGGAATATTAACTATTTCAGGAAAAAAAATACCTTAAAAACAAATAGATCAAATTGGGAAGAAATATTAATTATATATTAGGCTGACAAATATTATCAAATATCTTGGTGACAAATTCCCAGCCACTAAAGGAGCCTGTGGAACAGTTGACGCCCTTCCAGAGTATGTTAGCCTTTTGCGTTAGGCTACCGTAACGCGTAGAGGACCCTTTCCTTTTGTGGCAAACTCGTGGTTTCAAAGCTGGATTCTAATAAAAACAAGCAACAAAATTTCAAGCCCTACAAGGATTTCACCCTGCAGCGCTACAAGGCCGCACGAGGACAAAAACGAGGAGATGGAACTGGAGGAGCACTTCAACCTCGACAGCGCCCTTCGGTTTCATCACTAATCCTTGGTTCGTCTAGCGGGAAAGAGGAGAGCCCGACAGACTGTCTTCCCGATCCGGTGACGCAGCCGAATGACAAAGGCAAACATTAGTCATCTCGTGCTCCTGTCAAACGGCTGCCTCAATCGCAACAGCGGTGCCTGAAGACACTGATAAACCAAGGCCACTCACACAAGGAGGCCGCTAGCTTAGTTCGTCAACAAGTTGACCAGACTGACCGCTCTGTTCAAGTCGCAACCAAGCGACAACGATCGATTGAGACAGCGTCGCCAAACACGAGCTGAGGGCTCGAGCAACAAAAATCACCGGAAATTGGCATGCGCGGACTCCCCTGCACTTTCTGGACTGCATTACGGACCAGGAATCACATACCATTAGAGCCAAGGTTAGGAGCTACCGTCTAAAAACGAAATTCTCTGTCTACTTCAGAACCAGAACGACAATTTCTCCACACGTGGCCATGGCGCGATGTCATCGTAATGTTACTGGAAAGACAATCTCACTGACCAACAGTCTGCTAACCTCATAGCGGCTTCCTGCTAAACTATAAGTACGGCAAAGCACGCATGCGGCAGGCTGTAAAAAAGTCCTCTATCATAGGCGCGAAAGGCTCTGGTGAAAAGGCAGGAAAGGTACATTCGGAGAATCCCTCAGAGAGTGCATCGCTACCAGCTGCTCGATGTACTCCCGCGATAGCGAAAAAGGTTTTGCTGACAAATCGAAAGAGTAATTTTACCCGTCGCGACCCTTAGAGCCGCCGTCTGCTGCAACGGGAGCCTGTAACTGATGGTACGCAGACAACCCAACGCAGCATCACCGCTGATGGCAACCGTCCGTCAATCGGAACTCAACTAGATTCGATGAAGGACGCGTCGTCAACAACGTGAGCACCACACGCTACGTTTAGGTGAATCTACATCACGTAAAGGGCGCTCCTAGTGTTCTTCGCATGAGATTCACCATCTATCCGTAGCGACGACCATGGGCCCGCGATACCAGGATCGTTGGCTTAACCAATACAAACGGTAAGTTGATCTATTGCAACAAATAGTCAAATCCTAGGACTGCAATTCTGTTGAACAGATATACAATATTAGATTGGTTCTCATTACAGAGTTCATCCAACGGGATTTGGTTGCCATTGCGGAGGAAGTCCCAACGACAAATGGCAGACAAGAGATGGTCCTTGTCTACGCTTATTTCCGGGGAACGGGGACGACATACCGCCATCCGAAGTCACAGCGCTTGTGAGCATCAACAAGTCACTCAACGTCGGCTGCGATGCCCTCTGGCACCTCGTATTCCCCTTGTGTCACGTTGGTCGAAGCATTCTACATCCTCCCTAGTTAATGGCTATGCTGATAGGCATCATGCCGAGCAGGACGCAGATTGTATCGTATGACACTGTACAAAACGCAACCCTCAGGCACATGAGCCTGTAGGTACAATCCAGTTTACCACGATAACTATTAGTACCTAGCGCTTTGGACCACACTGGGCCCTCGTACCTAAGTATGGATGAAACCATACTGGCAAGAAGCTTACGCTTGCTGCCATTCATCGTTGTGCTATTGGACATCATTAGAGATAGTGCAGCAATAGCCGCTGAAGCCCTCTTGCAAGCAGAGTTGACCTCGTCGATCGACTCGCCGTAGACCTCTAGCGTTATGTCGTCTGCAAAACCGCCGATCCCAACTCCTACAGGGAACTTGAGTTTCCACACCCCGTCATACATTGCATTCCACAACACCAGTCCAAGGATAGAACCTTGCGGAATTCCTGCGGTAATTGGGACGCACTTCTGATCTTCATCAGTGTTGTAAACAAGTACTCGGTTCAGGAATTAAATTTTCAGAATCTTGTACAGCGACACCGGTACATGAATGCTCCTGAGCGCAAGCGCTATTGAGTTCAGATTGGCGCTATTGAACGCGCTCTTCACGTCAAGCGTGATGATTGCGCAAAAGCGTATGCCCCTTATCTTAGGCTGGAGTGCTACCCCCGTCGTCTTGGTGACGGAGAGGATGGCATCCAACGTGGACCTGCCCTTTCGGAAACCGAGCTGGTTACTTGCCAGACCGTTTACACCCTCCGTGTACCTCACCAGTCTGTTGAGGATAATCCTCTCAAGCACCTTGTCCGCAGTGTCCAGCAGGCAAATAGGCCTGTATGCCGATGGCTCCTTTGGTGGTTTCCCAGCTTTTGGCAGTAAGACCAAGCTCTGCCGCTTCCACCTCTGCTGGAATATGCAGTCATCCAGGCATCTCTGCATGACTGCCGTTTTTATCGCCAGCCTGATTGCCAGGTTAGGGATGTCATCCGATCCAAGTGCCTTGCTCACCTTAAGGGAGTTGGCAATCACGATGAGTTTCTCATTCGTAACCCTAACATCTCTCTCGATCTCGACACGACTGTTGTCACTCACGGATTGAATCCTCGGTAGGTTGGCCGACCATCCCTGGTCTGTGTCTGAGATACTGGCACGTCGGACGTGCGACTCGACTGCCGAAGGCCAAGGATTGGGCTCGTGGCGTGGAAAAAGTCCCCCAATGATACGCTCCAGCATTGCTGGTGATGGTGAGCTCTGCAGGCGCCAAAGTGGCTTTAGTCTTGGCCATTACGATCCAATAAACGTTATCCTACGGGTTAGTATCGGCACTTGCGCATAGCCTATAGCACCGATCTTGCAGAAGCTAATGCTGCGCGGCACTCAATCCTCTGTCGTCTGCTCACGCACGCTGCATCCTCCGTCTTGCGCGGAGGCACGCACTGCGGAGGTCCGCTATTCAGTAAACCGGTGGCTTCCCATCCGTAGGTTGGCGAGTCCTAGGCATGGTGGCGTCTCACGCCTGCGATGGTATGGCAACTAGTTGGTCAGCTTTCGGGCGGAGCCAACTGCCTCCATCGCACTCTCTTCTCATTTCCACTTCGAATACCTCGGCATCGAAATGCGATGTCTTCCAGCCGCGGACGGTGTGAGTGTTGGTTCTACCCGTCACTTGCCGCCTCGCGTTATTTTCTACACTATAGCAAACCAACTGTTGGTCGCTATTGGTGTAGCCTTCGTCTACCCTCCAGTTCGTGATCAGTCCTGGGCTGGAGAACGTTACATCGATGATCGACTTCGCACCATTTCTGCTATATGTACATCTGCTCCCAACGTTGGCCAGATCTATGTTGAGCTATGCCAAAGCCTCCAACAGGATCTGACCCCTCTGGTTCGTAGTGCGACTTCTCCACTCAACAGCCCAAGCCGTGAAGTCACCCGCCACCACCATCGGCGTTAGGCCCGTTAGCTCCATGGATAACTGGTCGACCATCTGGATGAACCTTTCGGTAGATCAACGTAGCGGAGCATAGCAACTGCAGTAGAACACTTCGTTCATCTTGGCAACCGCGTACCTTTTGTTTGAGGTTGAAACAGCCTCTTGTACCGGAAACCTGCTCGTCGTCCATACGGCCGTTATACTGGACCTATCTGCAACCCAGTTACCGTTTCCGGGAGGGATGCGGTAGGGGTCCGATACGATGGCGATATCCGACAACGACTCAGTGACCGCTTGGTGTAGCAGCTGCTGAGCCGCGTAGCAGTGATTCAGATTTAGTTGCGTTACCCTAATGCCCGTGGTTTTGCAGCCGGCTTACCGAATGGGCACCTGGGGCCTCCCATAAAGTGTTTGGCGCCCCGTTTGCCGGAACATGCCATGCACTTGGGAGACTCCCCGCAATCATACGCAACGCCTGCATAACTGGCTCCTGTCGGGCCCCTTGTAGATTCAGGACATTGTCTTCTCTCAAAGCACCGGAAGCAAACGTCTGGCTGATAGAGTATACTCAGAGGACATACTGACCAGCCGACCTTTAGCTTGTCTTCCTTTAGTACCAGGTTCGCATCTGAAAACCAGTGGCGTGGCTTTTGCTGTACGTAGGAGTCGTCTCCATTCAACTCGGTCCATGGTTGCTGTTCGACAGCTCTGCAGTCCACGTAGAGTCCGTAGGTCGTCTTCCACCTGATCGATACACTTTGCCCACTGAGCACCTCTCCGTCTCGTCCCTGACAGATTGCTCTCAAGAACCATTTTTACCGGGCTGTGGTCCGACATCCTCATGACATGCCAAGCTCACCGCAACCTGCCAATCTTAGCGGTGTGGAAGATAGATGGCTCCCCAAGCAGCTTCTGCAGTTCGTGGTTCATTCGCCTTCTCCACGTTCTCCATCAGCGGTCCACCAAAGATGGTACGCAACATCTTACGCTCAAAGACAACAAGGGCGCGTTGGTTCTCCATAAGCATAGTCCATGTCTCATGTCCGTAGAGGACTACTGGATCAGCGTCTCCGGAGACCAAAGTATGCATGACTTCCTGCCATAATGACGAGAATAGTCGACAGCAGAGTATTTGGGAGAGTACCTTGTAGGCGGCATTCAGCAGAATGATTGCCCGGTAATTGCAGCACTCCAGCTTGTCACCCTTTAAAACCTTCCATCCACTTCTCCGGTACTCGTTCTTCCTCCCAAATCTTGACAACAACCCAGTGCATAGCTCTAACCTGGGTTTCAACAGCTCGCTGCGAAGTTGTTCAATTCAAGCAGCTTTAAAGGGGCAGCTTTAAGTTGGCGGCTGGTATTCTGTTGTTTTCTACTCGTGCACCAAGATCAGTTGCCATATCGGCTCCGCGCTCTACTGCATCGCCGTTCAGATGCTCATCGAAGTGGTGTTACCTCCTTTCGATCACCTCACACCGTTGCCGTTAAGCTCCTGCACATATCGGCTTGCGGCACGTAGCCTTTACGGGAGCTATTCAGCTTCTCGTAGAACTTCCAAGTGTTGTTAGCTTGGTACAGCTCTTTCATCGCTACACGATCCTGGTCCTCTTGCTGACGCTTCTTCCTTCGGAGAACTGAGTTTTGGCTGTTCCGTGCCTGTCGGTATCGTTCTACGTTCGCTCTCGTACGTATTGAAGCATCCTCGCCCGTGCTGTGTTCTTCTCCTCGATTAACTGTTCGCATTCGCCGTTAAACCAGTCATTTCTATGATTCGGAGCCCTTGTACCCCCAGCCTTCTTCAAGAGAAGCTGTGCCAAACTGCTTTTCCGTGGGAAACACTGCCTCCAGCTGCTGCGAAACCTCGGCGTCCCGTAGTTGCTCAATATTTGGTCGCGGCGTTCTACTTCGGCCGGTGTTATACACCGTCGATAATTTTAAGCGCATGCACACAACTACTAGATAGTGGTCCGAATCTGTATTCGTACTGCGGTAAGTGCGAACGTTGATAATGTCGAAGAAGAACCTGCCATCGATTAGAACGTGGTCGAATCAATTCTCTGTCTGTTGGTCGGGTGACCTCCAGGTGGATTCGTGTTTATCTTTGCGGGGGAAGAAGGTACTTCGGTTCGGACTACCATACCACGGGAAGCCGCAAAGTTTACACACCGATGGTCGTTATCATTACACACGGCATGCAGGTTATTAGGCTCGATTACCGGTCTGTACGTTGCCTTCCGTCCTACCGTAGCATTCATGTCCCCAATGACGACTTTCACGTCCCATTGCGCGCAGCTATCGTAGACCTGCTTCAGCTGCGCGTAGAACGCTTCTTTCTCGTCATCGGGTCTTCCTTCATGTGGGCAGTGCACGTTGATAATGCTGTAGTTGAAGAACCGGCCCCTTATCTTCAACTTGCGTTGATCGGCTGCCGCCCCATCACGCGTTGTCGCATCTTGACCAGTACTATGAAGCCGGTTCCCAGCTCGTCCGTGGTGCCACAATTCTGGTAGAAAGTAGCAGCCAAAGTTTTTGCAGCGCTTTGACTTTGAAGTTGCGTGGATGTAGCTCATCGTAGATAATCCTGTTGCATCCAGGAAAGC
The DNA here is from genome assembly GCF_029784165.1 of Wyeomyia smithii. Lineage (NCBI taxonomy): Eukaryota > Metazoa > Arthropoda > Insecta > Diptera > Culicidae > Wyeomyia > Wyeomyia smithii. Next base: position 91,984,960 of record NC_073696.1, read on the forward strand.
AAAGCGATTTGTAGTTCCATGTCCCAAGTTTCCAATCGTAGCCCTTATTTCGTTGCCTAGGCTCATGCCGATTGTTCCGATCCGTATTATCTTCTTGTTGTTTAAAACATATTGTTTTCCGGGCGGTTCCTCTGTCTCGCCGGAGGACCATCGTGTCAGCTCTGTTTAGAGTCCCACGCTGAAATCAGGACGTTGATCAGCTGCTCCTAACATGAAAATCAGACGCTGTTTTGAGCCGCACTTGGTGGACAGATGCTCGGGTTGGTGAAGCATTTCCCGGAGTATGGTTTACGCGCCCATGATCGCGTCGCACCTTCTCACTTAGCTATTGTCGGATGACATCATTGCCCGGGTAGCACCAACCAGTAGTGTCCATGTTTGAACCGGCAGTCGAGTGTAATCATATAGCTCGTGGAGGTGTGAGATAGAAACTTGTGAGGACCGGAGCTATGTTTGACGCTCCTTTCAGATTGTCAGCTCACCATTTGAAGCCTAAAAACTATTTCCCCCTTTGGTGACCGAGGGGTCAACAAATTCTAACAATTATGTTATTAAATTTAAAGGACCTTGTGCACCTAGTGGCCTGCTTCCAGCAAAAATTGCTCATAGAACGAATAGAAACAGGTTGAAAAAGTATTTTCTTTAAAAAAGAGTATGTTTTCCAAGTATAACAATGTAACAGTTCAATGATAACATGTCTCATAACTGGAGAATACCTTTGTAAGTCTTTCTTTAGTTAACGAACGGATATTTTACTTGTTTTTAAATTTTACATAGATTTTATCTTGATTGTTCAAGTGCGAATTTTTTTTTCTCAATTTGCAAACAATATCCTTACAAAAGTTGATTACTGGCACATTACTGACACTTAGTAAAAAAGCGAAAAAACGATTAGCGTGCCACATATTGCGAATTATTGCCTAGTAATGATTTCTGTATCCCGACAAAAAGTCTTGATTCTATTAGCAAAATAACTTTTCACTTTTCATTGCAAGCTTGTCACTCTACTCTGATAAAACTGTTTTTATGCTCTAATACCACCTGTGAAACGAACGAAAACTTACAAATCTTCTGTTAATTTTTCGAATTAGCTCGGCAAGTGGCGCTGGTTCCCATCCACCGCCGATAAACCATCCAAGCTTACGAACACTCAAATGTTTAAACATCACTTACGAAAATTTAATTTCACCACTTCTAACCTTTCGCTGTTTTAAAATGCATCCGCATCCGTTCGCGCTGTCCAGCTCAAAAATTTCTCCGTAAGCCACTTGTCCGAAAAAAGCAAGAAACTCGTCTCCAGGCCTATTAGCATACACAGTGGACATTCGAATGAATGTGTGACATTCAACTAGTGTCACCGCTCGGCTCAACAGCTTCCAATGGCGACCCCTCTTGAGCCTCTCTCTGTCTCTTACGCTGTTTTACTGTAGAAAATAAACCTAAGCGCAAAAAGAAGGGTCATACCACCGGTTCCGCTATCTCACGAACGTGTCGTTGTCGTTCGTATTGGGTTTTTTCGGCGAATTCATTTTAAAATCAGGTACCTATTAAGATGGGGTTCAAAGACACCATCTAACCTGTCCACACCGCCGCGCGGTGGACGGCGGTGGCTCTTGATGGCTTGTGACACAAATTTTCACGACACACACAGCGAAATTTGCTGTACGATTGAATTCGATATGCATAAATTTCGCGGTTGGTTAGTCGCGCGCGTCTTTCGACGGCTTGAAGGAAGAAAAAAACTTGAGATTGTCTGCGAAGCCCGCGGTTAGTTTACGACAACTCGCGCTCGCGGAGAAATGCGCAAAGAAAGTGAAATTACGTGAGGCTCGGAAATATGCTTGGAATGCTAAGCGGCTTCTTGGGCTTTAATAACTTGTTTGCTAGCAGGTTCGGTTTTTGTTTGTGGTCGATCGAGTGTTGCATGTCCCGGCGGCGGAGTGCACCCTGCACCTAGTGTAAACTATAAAATAAAAGTAATGCTCAGTGAAGGCGCGACGATGCACTTCTGGCTGTGCAGGTAGCGTGATTGTTGCCGCCGCGATGCATCGTGGCTTGCGTTTATTGGACAGATGATCGCGGCCTTCGATCCCTGCGCCTGGAGGTCGTTGATTGTGACTGTCACGGTTGTTCGCTAGGCGTTCATTGTTTACAGTTGTCGTTTGATGAAACTTTTTTTAAACAGAACGTATTTAAGCAAACAATGGCAGTGTTGAGTACCTTACTTAATTGATTAACAGTAATCATGATGCATGAACTAAATTATCCTTAGCTTTGATAAGCTATTTTTATTCTAGCATGTTTTCTTACTTATAAAATTTCTCACAAACAAATCACTCTCGCGAAAAAGCTAGAGACCTGATTCTGTGCAGATTTTGAACAGATGCTTTGGCACCGCAGAAAGTTTCAATTTAATTCAAAAGTCCTTCACTCTATTACATCTCCACGGTTCCGAATTATATAAAAAAAGAAATATTCCATAAGCACTAAATGTTACACGACTGAGCAACTTATTATAAAAACTTAAACAACAATTTACTCAACCAAAATATTGCTACCAAAACATTTTAATTTTCTATTTTCAGCTATAATTGATTAATCGCTTTGGAATTTCATAAATTTTCGCACCTTTCAAGCGCCGTAAACCACAACCACGAGCCAACGTAAATCGGGTTATCAGCAGCGGGGAGTCATGCTTTTGCACCCCGCAGCTACTGACAGGTGCCAGACAACAGCGGGGTCTAATATTCGCAATAGACAAGTCGTAAAGTATTTCATTGTTTATGACATTTTTGTGCCCCGCTGATGGACGTGCACATTTTGCAAAAAAGGCTTTTTGCCGTATAGCGATTATTTCACGATGCCGTGTGAGGAATTAATGCATTTTTAAAATTGACATAAAGTGTGAGTGATTGCGTGGATTTTCAGGTGGAACACAATATGACAGAGCTCGAAAAATCACCGCAAATGGACAGGTAATATGGATCTTCCTGTATGCCGCTGTTGCGTTTGAACTTCGTCGGCTCTGTATGCCGTTGACTCGAGCGGATGAGCCGATTTGGGCTGCGTCCTTGATTATGACTTCATGAGCTTCCATTTCGGTGATCGTACGTGCGATGAATTAAGCTACGATATGTTGCAATTAGTGTTTGGTGTGGATTTTGGCCTAATTTTTGCTATAATTGCTTCACATAATTACCATTTGGCACCGTCAGCATATGTGTGAGACTGTTTAGCTCGACGCAGCTGCATTATTAACACCGACAAAAGAAATGATGGTTATGTTGAGTAGCCTTGCAATGCGACGGGTTCGTCGCTTAATAACTGACCATTCATCGGCGTTTATGTTGTTTGTTCGATTTTGAGCTGCCATTTTCGCTAGACGGTAAGGGCATATGGGAACGCTAGTTTTGTTCACAAGCTGCGCATGTGTCGGCCCTGAAAGAGGAAATTGATACAAATTGTATCCTCTGTGCGATTCGTTACGACGTTTAAACGCTGATAGTCGTCACGTGCAGTAGTTCGCGAAGGTTCACCATGCGGTGGTTTGTGCATCATCGCCTAAATCCTGCTTGGTGAATGTTTGGCTGGCTAGATTATGCATGGACGTAAAACAGCTCTGAAAACGTGCGATGGTTGAAAAAATTTTCACCCCATCAGAAACGTGATCCTCTGGAAACGCACTCAGTTTTCGTGTTGCCAGAGTGGATTCCGTGCGATCGGAAATGAAACCGGTTACCGCCGGGCCGTTTGATTTACTGCAATATTATAAGCGATGCACCTCTAGCACTATTTGATTCGTGGGAAAAATGCTGGTTTGTTGGAAGCTGTTTCATTCAAAAAAAAATATTTTTGAATATAAATATTGTTCAAATTTCAGATCTTTACTGAGAAATCGTTTTATTACAAATTTCAGATGACTAGATGAAAACCGGGTTTTTAGAAAAATGCTTCAAATCGCATTAAGGAAAGTGACACTTTATCATATTTGATCGAACTCCATTTTATTACATAATGGTATATTAAACTCCGTCTCCGCGTAATCGAATCTTATTATATTTTATCACACTTCATTAAAATCTTTCATTAGTAGGTAAGAATCGTTAGCGTCTGCCTAATATAAAGAAAGCAACACTTTCTTTGGAAATTTGCCATTATCCTGGGGACAAAATTTCCAATTTCCGTCTCTTCTTTTCGCCAATTATTTTGTTTAAGTTGCCGGAAATAATTTATTTATTTTTTTACGATTTATGTTTTTAATTTTACTTTCGACAACAGGTTCTTAAGTCTAACCATCAAAGAAAATTGATGAAATTCAGACACATTTCAGTTTGAACTTTTTCAGTTATACAGAATTTTGTATAACCTTTAAAATAAAATTTAAAAACAAAAATGTTTGAGAATATATTTTCAGCTTAGTTTAGCAGTCGGTACTGCGCGTATCAATGGTTGCTACTCCGTGATTGTCCAGAATCAGTAAAATTGAACAGTGAATCAACTGAATAGGGAGTGACGACCATTCTCATTGTACATTTTTATTGACTCTTAAAGGATCAATAGTGGCGTCGGCCACATTCTTGCAATCAGATGAGAGGAAGAAAAGAATGTTAGCGTGTTTTTACTGTTTGGACATCTGCATCTTCACAAAGGTCACAGAATGGAGATTTTTGTTAGTAGGAAAAGCTACGTTAGATCAAAATTTAGTGATGCGGTCATACATATAATTGCAACCCATCCCTATTTAGCTCTTTTTGGTTTATTCTCTAGCCAGCCGACTGATCATCGGAGCATAATTAGCTTCTCTATATTCGTTATCGCTTTAGATAAACAGACAACAAAAATGCTGTTGGGGCCGCGCACAAATTGAGTGTGGTTTATTTCAATAGTGTACAAAATTGGTTAACTTCCTGATTTGAGACAAATTTACAGGGTGACAAAAAAGTCCGGTCACACAGGAAAATCTCAATATTTCAAAAAATAAGAAGAAAATCTGAATCTGGCTTTCATAGCTTTATTCAGTAACTCATAAAGATCCTTCACAGACGATATCTCGGAATTACACCACCTTTCTCTGATCGAACCAGCTTCAGACGTCTCGGAAAGTCGTCGCAAGGGGCGCGCACGTGCTCCATCGGCATCTCGTCCCAGATTTTCGTGATAACTCGCTTGAATTGCTCCAAATTTGTTATTTTATAGTCGTTCAGCTTCGACATCATGTATTCGAAATAATCCAGTGGATTCAGATCCGGAGACGACGGAGGCCATTCATTCTTCGAAATGAAATCGGTCAAGTTTTCCTCACACCACGCCTGAATAACCTTTGAGGTGTGGGATGGGGCGCCATCTTGCTGGAAGCAGTAGTAATCGTCTTCAAACAATAGTTCAGCTTGAGGCAGAACATTTTTATTCAAAACCGTATCCAGGTAGTACGCTGCGTTGATTTTGACCCCTTTATCCATAAAAATAAGAGGCAGCTTACCTCTCTTGCAAATGGCTCCCCAAACCATAACTGACGTCTTATTTTGGAACCGGGAAACGTTCAGCTTGTCCGCAGGAGCTTGCTGGAGGCTCACACTCCAAACTCGATCATTTTGGCAATTGACTTTTTGCTCCAAAACGAACAGCTTCTCGTCCGAAAGAATAATCTCGTCATCTGCGCGCCAACTGAGCAACTCCCGCGACCGTTGGTACCTCTTGTCCTTTATAGCTTTGGTAACCCCATGGACCACCTGTTTTTTGCACGGTGTAAGTTTTAAATCCTTGCGCAGAAGCAGGCGGATTGATTCTCGGTTAATTTTAAGGTTCCTGGCCAGCTTCCGTGCAGATTGGGCGCATGCAGATTCCGGCGAATCCGGTCTCGTATAATCTTTTTCAGCTTTGGAGTTCTCACAGACCTTGGTCGTCCAGATCCTGCCTTGTCCTCGGTGCGTCCGGTCTCTAGGTACCGATTTATGGTCCGGTACACGAATTTCCGGTTGATTCCGAGCGGTTTTAGGTGTTTAAATATGTGTCCGGGTTTGTACCCTTTCACATATTCAGCGATAACAGCTGCTCTTAACTCTGCCATGGCTCACAACTCAATGTAAACAAACTGCACAGAAACGAAACTCTGCCACTTTGGGCAGCAAAGTTAACCCCTTCATTTGACATATAGATGGCACCAGAGAGATGCAACGTGTAGGCTACAGGCGACCCCAAAAAAGTGTGACCGGACTTTTTTGTCACCGTGTAAGCCAATATAAAATAAAATACACTAAGGCCTTTGTTACGCGTTTTTTTTCGCGGATTTTTCAGAAAAGTTGATTTTAAACGCGGCATAATCTTATTGGTTTTCCGTATTAAAATGGCTCATGTAGAGTGTCCGATGAGGGTAATTAATTCAATTACTGAATAATCACTGATTTAGCCTAAGTTTTTTATATATTTTTTCTTGATTTTCAGCTCGATTTGCGATTTTAGAATTTACGCAGTTTTTTACGTGAATCTTGGATTACACGTAGTTTTTTGGAGGTTACGTCGGTTAGTGAAATGCCGAATATCATACTAAACACTAAACGATGTGTATTTGAACTAACCTACTATAGGAAGGCTGTTGGGGCCACGCACAAATATGAGTTTGTTATTAAATGGTTGTCTTTACTCAGCTTGATAGCCGTTCAAGCGCTCTTTAGTGACTTTGAAACTGAAAATCGATCTTGTTTCGATATTTTTCTCGACGTCAAACAAATGAAAGACTTTGAGTAAAAAATTGCTTGGAACGATCCGCTGAACTTTTGTCTAAAATTCTGATTAACAACAAAACTCAAACGTAGAAACCAATCAAACTAATATTTTTGCAGAATAACAGTATTTTTAATAAAATATTATATGAAAATGAAAACACGCAACGGACACTGTTTCCAAAGCTGCAAAAACGTGATCGAATTTTTTTTGACTTAAAAAAATTGATTTTGGGGCCGTAGTGCAAAGTTGATCAAAAATTGTTCTCCATTTTGTATACGCTTGCAATTTTGTGAGTAATCCACCTAAAATTGAGAAGCGAATGTAACTTTTTTCATTTTTGCATATAGAAATTTGTGCTGCAAAATTTTAGCAGATTCTATAAGAAATAAATTTTGTCGAAGACACACGCAAAAGTTGTATTGTGCGAAACCAGTACAAAATTGTGCGTTTTTAGCGCAATTGTTGATGTAATTCGGAACCAGTACAATGACTGCGTGTTGGGCATAACGCAATTAATAGTCTAGCGTTTCTCCAATGTATTTGGCAGCTCCAAACTACTACACCTAAACAGTTTCAACTGGTATCAAGCAGCATTGCAAAGCGAGCGAGAAGCAAAACCTTTCTCCTCCTTTCTGCTTGAGGACGAGATATATGTTACGCTTTTCAAGTCTTTTGCACACACGCTTTCGAGATACTTTTTCTTCTTCATGCATTCCTCTGAATAGCAGCAAGCACGCATCGACAGTATGAGTGAGACTAACAACACTGGCATCTAGTATGTACAGCACGGGTGTCTCGCTCATTTCGTAAAGCGACGAGACATCGTCTTGCGCGTCGCAACCCGAACCGAAAAAGAAGCGAAAGAGCAACCTGCACATTATATGTGACGTATCTAGTCTCGTCGCACGTGCATGTAAAATCTACGAGCGAGAGAGAAAGAGCAGTCACTAATACACTCGATGTAAGAAATAAAGTGTCGGTATATGATACATATTCTGATTTCAATCTATGTCAATGTATTCGCAGTACAACTGTTGCGTTATGCGTTTCACACATTTATTGTGCGATTTCTGTGCAACATTTGTGCGAATCGGGAAGACACAATGATTGTACAAGACTTCAACTTTTGCCTGCACCATACATGTATCTGCCTATTGAAATGAACCTTTGTAGAGTTTTCTATACATACTTAAAATCAATTTTTACAATATATATATAACATTTTTTAGTGATTTTATACAATTTTTCAATATTGTACGATGTTGTTTGATATAGCACAACAAACAATTTCTTCCAGTGAAGTTTATTTTTATCTATCATGTTTCTTCGGTTATTGACGATTTTTATTAAAATAATCCTCTAATTTACTAACAGATGTCTAACAAAGCTGCAAATATCTACCAAAACCAGTTATATATTAAATCATAAGTAAAAAATCACTTAATCTAGATATGAACATTTGCCTCTTGTTGCCTCTAGCATTCTTTCTGCATAGATAACTCTAAGTACACCAATGCATTATTTTGATGAAAATCTTCATTAACAAAATAAATATAGGAGCGAAAAAAATAAATTTTCTTTGGTTAATTTGTGTTTTTTATTATAGCAAACAACATTGTCAACCATTGAAAATTTTTAGAAAGTCATTATAAAATGTTATTTATAAAAAAATAAGGGGCGGTCTGAAGAAAACTCCACAATAGTTAATTTTAATTGGCAGATAGAAGTATGATGTCTTCGATAATATTGTTTCTTAGAAAATGTGCTACAAATTTGCAGAACAAAGTGAATTTTTATGTGCTAAAATAAAAAAAATCGATTATCACTTTTAAGTGAATTAATCACAAAATTGCATAAACTGGAAAACAACTGATAAAACGACTTTGCTGACGGCTCCAAAATCAACTTATTTGAGTTAAAAGTAATAAGTTAAATTATTCCATTATTTAATCAAAAACGCCAATAATCGAAGAAATATGCGAGATGAAAATAAACTGCCTTCAAAAAATTGTTTGTTTTGTTATAGTAAACATTATTGTAGAACATTGTAAAGTTCTAGAACACCACTATAACAATTTAAATGGAAAACAATTGATTTCTGTGGTAATCTATAGAATACTCACAAAAGTCTAGAGAGATAAAAGTATAATGACTTTGTTGTTTTTTTTTTTTAAACGGGCCACAACTTTGCCGAACAAAGTAGATTTTTATATTACAGGTCGGACTCGATTATATATAGTCTTCGATTTTTTTTTCACTCTATATAATCGAATTTCATATATAATCGAATCAGAGAAAATAAAATGTTTTATATTTATTTTTCATAAATGATTTGTTGTTTCCGAATAAATAAGAAAAATTTTATTTTTGATTCATCCCTCAAAAGTCAGCAAACACATTTCTTTCTTAAAAAAAAAAAAAATACATATCTTGTAGTTATTCCTGATGTAATGGCAGTCAAATGTAAAGAAAAATTATTTAAAAAATTGTTAAGTAGATTTGTCAACTTGTTTATATATAATTTCTAAAATTTTTTGAAAATAATTTTTTTTTTCATATTTTTTTCATTTTTTTATTTTTGAAATTATCTTTATTCAGGTATTTTTGTTTAGGTATTTTTAGTTTTTTTATTTTTAAATTTTTTAAAACAATTTTCAAAATTTAATTTTATTTTTAATTTTTTTTTTCAATTTTTTCCTTTTCTTATCAAGCGTTACGTATTTTGTAGATATTCTCTTACGATATATTAGTTCTAGATAAGTCATATTTGAAATTCAAGAAAAAAAATTTTTGCTTCTATGTATAATCGTGTCTAAAATTATATATAAACGAATCATATATAATCGAGTCAATATATAATGGAGTCTCTATATAATCGAGTCCGACCTGTACTACATGAGAAAAGGTAAATTCGTTTCTCACTGTTAAGTGGATTAATCACAAAACTGCAGCTTCTATAACATGGAGAATAATTAATGGAACAACTTTTTTGAAGACAATGCGGCTCAAAAATAATTTTTATTGGGTCAAAATAATTTCGGTAACGTTTTGGCAGCATTGGAAACAGTGTGCAATGCCTAGTTGGCCTTGTTGCCAGTTCTCCTCTCAAATTTGAGCTAAAGCAGTAAATCGATAGAACCGAATTCTCTTTTCACTTTTGAATGTTCTGTTGAGGAATATATTTTTAGTTCAAGTAAAACTCTAGCGTATAACATTACAAAGTGTGATTTAAGAATGAGCAATTTTGTTTTCAAATACGTCTAGCAGAAGAAGTTGCAAATGTTTTCAAAGTAAAACACTAAAACTAACAAAACTGTCATATATGCCAAAAATATACCGAATGTAAAAACTGTTGAGGATGTCAAAAATATCAAAAGTGTCGAAAGTGTCAAATATGTCTAAAAAGTCGAAAATGTCAAAATGTCACACACGTATTTTAAAAATGCTTTAAACTATCAAAAAATCGCGTAATGTCAAAAAAATTTCCGGAATTTGAAAACCCTTCCTATCATCATTGGCAACAAAACGTCAAAATGTCAAATGGTCAAATGGTCAAAATGTCAAAATGTCAAAATGTCAAATGTTCAAATGGTCAAATGGTCAAATGGTTAAATGGTCAAATGTCAAAATGTCAAAATGTCAAAATGTCAAAATATCATAATGTCACAATGTCACAATCTACTATATAAATATGGAATTCCGTAACGCTTGATCTTATTGATGTTATTGCCTCCGTCTCAGTGGTGTATAGTCACCACCATCATTTTAAATCGTTTTAAATCCAAAAAAAAAGCGGTGACATGTGGGTTTTTTTACATGAAAATGTTTGTTAACGTTCAGGAAAGACATTTGAAGGAAAGTAACAAGTATCTGATTACTAAATTTGAGATATTATTCACAAAACTACGTGAAACATGCAAATTTATGACTTCTAAAGTGATATTTGGCCAACAATTTCAATACTTTCGAAAGTGGAACTCCATACGTCATTTTGAAATCCAAAATGGTGACTTTCAGTTTCTGTAAATCAGCCCAAAATCAGAAAAAAAACAATCCAATATGGGTATTTCCGTTCTGCGCGTTCTCAGAGTATTGAAGAAGGGTATCGAACGTCTTCGTCAGTGGTTTTCTTCGGTAGTTTTTTTGCAGCGATCTTATGCAAAAAAGGCCCGAAGGAAACCACTGACGAAAACGTTCGAAACCCTACTTGAAGTGATGATATAAGTATAAGATGTGAATTATATTTTTGAAGTGAGTTGAGCTAATGCAGCAATGAAATATAAAAAAAATCTATCTTTGAAACTTTTGATCCCGAGCATCGCCGGGAACGTTCAACTAGTGTCAAAATATAAAAATATCATAATATCAAAATGTTAAAATGTCAAAATGTCAAAATGTCAAATTGTCAAAACGTAAAAATGTCAAAATGTCCAAATGTCACGCTGTCAAAATGTCAAAATGTCAAATGGTCAAATGGTTAAAATGTCAAAATGTCAAATGGTCAAATGGTTAAAATGTCAAAATGTCAAAATGTCAAAATGTCAAAATGTCAAAATGTCAAAATGTCAAAATGTCAAAATGTCAAAATGTCAAAATGTCAAAATGTCAAAATGTCAAAATGTCAAAATGTCAAAATGTCAAAATGTCAAAATGTCAAAATGTCAAAATGTCAAAATGTCAAAATGTCAAAATGTCAAAATGTCGAAATGTCAAAATGTCAAAATGTCAAAATGTCAAAATGTAAAAATGTCAAAATGTCAAATGTCAAAATGTCGAAATGTCAAAAAGTCAAAAAGTCAAAAAGTCAAAAAGTCAAAATGTCAAAATGTCAAAATGTCAAAATGTCAAAATGTCAAAATGTCAACATGTCAAAATGTCAAAATGTCAAAATGTCAAAATGTCAAAATGTCAAAATGTCAAAATGTCAAAATGTCAAAATATAAAAATGTCAATATGTCAAAATGTCAAAATGTCAAAAAGTCGAAATGTCAAAATATCAAAATGTCAAATGGTTAAAATGTCAAAATGTCAAAATGTCAAAATTTCAAAATGTCAAAATGTCAAAATGTCAAAATGTCAAAATGTCAAAATGTCAAAATGTCAAAATGTCATGTCAAAATGTCAAAATGTCAAAATGTCAAATGGTCAAATGGTCAAAATGTCAAATTGTCAAATTGTCAAAATGTCAAAATGTCAAAATGTCAAAATGTCAAAATGTCAAAATGTCAAAATGTCAAAATGTCAAAATGTCAAATAGTCAAAATGTCAAAATGTCAAAATGTCAAAATGTCAAAATGTCAAAATGTCAAAATGTCAAAATGTCAAAATGTCAAAATGTCAAAATGTCAAAATGTCAAAATGTCAAAATGTCAAAATGTCAAAATGTCAAAATGTCAAAATGTCATAATGTCAAAATGTCAAAATGTCAAAAATTTCAAAATGTCAAAATGTCAGTGTCAAAATGTCAAAATGTCAAAATGTCAAAATGTCAAAATGTCAAAATGTCAAAATGTCAAAATGTCAAAATGTCAAAATGTCAAAATGTCAAAATGTCAAAATGTCAAAATGTCAAAATG